>NC_143252.1:12542500-12888750 GCF_984573655.1 Nuphar pumila
GCTTCTAGTACTTGTTTTTTTACTTACATTGCCATTTATATGCAAGTGAAGGGGCTTCTGCTGATATTGATGAGTGTGGGCGTCCAAGGATTCCTGCTTTCCGTGGCCCTATAAATTTGAGGTTTTTGTGATAGAATCCATGTTTCTTCTTCAAACTATCGTTGCACATTAATATCAACGAAAGTCTCATGGATATTGTGAAAGTGTTTCATTTTTAACCTTTATTATGACGGCTAGAGGTTTTACGTTGAGTAAGAGTAAGACAAAATATATGGAATGTCGGTTTAGTAAGCAACTATGTACTGATGAGAGTGTAGTGAAGCTTGGTGAGCAACAAATAGCGGTGGATGACTGTTTCAAATATTTGGGATCTATCATTCAAAAGAATGGAGAAATTGATGGAGATGTAAATCATAGGATTAAGGTTGGGTGGATGAAATAGAAAAGTGCAACTGGAGTGTTGTGTGACCGTAAAATGCCATTGCGGTTGAAGAGAAAGTTTTATAGGACGACAATTAGACCCGCTTTACTATATGATTAGGAATGTTGGGCTGTCAAGAGACCATGTTCAAAAAATGAGTGTAACTGAGATGCGTATGCTTCGATGGATGTGTGAAAATACACTAAAAGATAAGATTCAGAACGAGAAAATACGTAAGAAGGTAGGCGTTGCATCCATTGAAAATAAGATGAGTGAGAATCGTTTACGATGGTTTGGGCATATTCGGCGAAGGCCTAATGATGCTCCGGTTAGAAGGATGGAGAAATGGGAAAAACTATTAGCTAAAAGAGGTCGGGGTAGGCCTAAGAAGACTTGGATGGAGATGATAAGAAAGGATATGAATGCTTTGAACCTCACCGAAGACATGACATTGGATAGAAATGATTGGAAGAGAAGGATTCATGTGGAGGACCCAAAATGATTTTCTTTTTGGTTCATATCGCCGACCCCAATTGTTTGGGATGAAGGCGTTGTTGTTGTTGTATTAAGACGGCTAGACATTACCTTTTTATTGCGAACTTTCAGTTTTCCATTAAAAAGACTGCATTTGTGTTGATACCTACTACATCTAACACAAGGGTTAAGGGTGAAGAATTGGATGTTGCATGTGTTGAAATCAAGTGACCGATGACTGATAGAGACACTAGTCAAAGAACGTCTGCATAGAGTGGTTGCGATCTTTGTATGCATCTTTTCATTTTGTATGCGTTTTGTTGTATCATATGTTCCAGGGATATAGGAATAGGATAGGATTTGCAGTATTTGCGTGATAATTATATGTAAGTTTGCATCTGAAGATCCGAGATTCCTTTTATGTCAAATGCAGAATGTTCAGGAGGCAGATCGACCATCAGAAGGCTTCTACATACGCTCAGGGATAACTGTGGTGCTGAAGAACTCTACAATCGGTAATGAAACTGTCATCTAGGGATCCACGCATCCACAAGGGCTTTAGATCTCTCTCTCTCTCTCTCTCTCTCTCTCTCTCTTTCTCTCTCTCCAAACTGTAACGTTTTGAATCTTTCGATGGTTATCAATACGTCCTCGGGCTCTCAAATGTATAGTTTACAAATAAAGATGGCACTGTGCCAAGTTCTCTCTCTCTCTCAACTGTAATGTTTTGATGGTTATCAATATGCCGAGGGGCTCTCATGTGTACAGTTTACAAATAAAGCCTACTGCCAGCATACCACGACCAAACTGGCGTTTTCGGGTGTTTGCAAATTTGACCCTGCAGATGTGTTTGGCATGGTCCATTTGTTAGAAAATGATACTTGGATCATGTTTTTTTTTTATAATTCTTAGATTAATAAAACATGGTTTTTTAATCCTTGAATATTTATGAAAATCTTGGAGAGTCGATTTTTAAACCTTATAAAAACTTACCTTCATGTTGGAATCAGATGATCCAAGAGTCCATTCCTATAAAATCAAGATTAAGGAAACATGAAAAAAACTTGGTGGGCAATGGGTCGGCTGGCCCGATGGGCTAAGATAACGTGGCCTACCATGAGCCCGGTTTGGGCTCATTAGTTATTGGGCTGAAACTTGGCTTGTTATATATGTGGGCCATGCTCAGGCCAGCCCTTCAGCCTGAGCTATCTCTTAAATTTTTAATAATCTAAAAATTAAAGAAAGTAACTAATTGCATAGTAACCTGATAACTACTACTATTTACCTAATTAGTTGCATTAATTTTATGAAAACTAGAAAGATAATTAGTTGAGTACATGAGAACTTGTTAATTATTACTATTTACCTAATTAGTTATACTAATTTTATAATAATTAATTTATTAATTTTATTAAAAAATAACCTACACATGTGTTTGGGCCAGGCTGGACCTAGCCCACTTCACAATGGGTTGCTCTTCAAACCTTAGCCTGTTAAGAACGGAGCCAAAACCTGGCTGGTTAGTAAATGGGCCGGGCCAAGCTCTAAACGGGCTGACCCAGGCCCGATGGCCACCCCTAGCTGGCGGTAGTTTAAAAATGTGGTAGGCAGCTACCGCCTACTCACAAATAAAGATGGCACTATGTGCCAAGTGCTCTCTCTCTCTGTCTCTGTCTCTGTCTCTCTCTCTCTCTCTCTCTCTGTCTCTCTCTCTCTCTCTAAATTGTAACGTTTAGATGGTTATCAATACGCTGAGGGGATCTCATATGTATAATTTAGGGTTTTCCATATGGAAGACCCGACCAGACCTGGTTTCAAATTGGGTGCTTGCACCTTTAGTCAGATCCGGGTTCAAACCCACTTGGTTCTGAATCAGATCCGACCCGTTGACACCCCTGCTTACAGGCATTTGTTACACGCCACAACGAGCGTCCTTTGACACAAAAGTTACACACTAGAATGGCGGGTGGAAACGGATTGTCCCCCATGTAATAAGTGGGCGTCATCACCTAATTCTCACAAGGGGTATTAATTTCACCTAAGGGTGGACATTGTGTAGGGTTGGGCCGACCCATAAAGGGCCCGACAAGCCCGAATGGGTTGCCTGGCTGCCGAAAGCCCAACTTGATTATTATCGGGTCAGGCTCGTCCGAGACTATTCTGGTCGGGCTATCAATCTGTTGCCCATGACCCGCTTGATAGCCGATAGAGCCCAAATTTCACCCGAAACCCTTTTTTTCTCAAGAAAAAACCCTTCAACTTTATTCTGAAGAAAAAAAGAAAGATTAATATACAGAAAGAGAGAGAGGCATGCCGGAAAGGAAAACCGATCCCTTTCCTGCTGGAGAGAGAGAGAGAGAGAGAGAGAGAAACTTGCTAGAAAGAGAAACAAACCCCTTTTCGATCGGCAAGAGATGAAAAATCTAGGATGCGAAAGCAGGCGAACTCGAGTTGAAGGGCATACACTGTTACACAATAAATCACCAAGGACAGATATTTGCTCACAACCTCTAACCTTTCTATCTTTAGTACGCTGGAATACTTAGAGATTTCTGAAAGTTTTCTCATGCATTCAGCTGGCGGGTGTTAATGGGTCAGGTTTGACTGGTACCATACCCCATATGGTCAGGGTTTGGTGATAAACAAGAAGGTCCAATTAGAATCTGGGTTGACCCAAAGGGCCCGATTAATATATGGAGCCGGGTATGCTTTGTGAAATTTCATACCAGACTCGGACCCGACCCAAGTTCTGACTAAGATCCATATTTTTTTAATGTAAAAAGATAAAAATATTATTTTACCAAGTATGGTCCCAGACTGGTGCATAGAATTCTTATAGAATCTGGTATGGTTTCTCTTATGGTTAGTCCTATTAGACTTGGGTCCAAAGCCGGTACCATCATTTCAAATCAAGTCTGGGTTTGGTTTCACTTATGTCTGAACCAAACCCGACACATTGACACCCCGTACCTTCAGCCATGGCCGTGAAAGCCTTTTTGTAACAACTGAAAGGGGGCTAGAGTGGGACGTGTCCTATGCAGATGTGCCCCTTCATCTCAAGGGTTGCATTACTTGGATACTAAGAGGCTATGTAAATATTCATTAATGTATGTTATTATCTTAATATTTAATTAGATTTTATGCTTCTCATTACGTAGCCTAAAGCTTGGGAGGTATGTTCCAGGTGGCCCTAACACAAAATATAACCAACATCTTTCACTTTGTCACAAGGTGCAATTTGTGCTACCAAGCTTACTCTCACTTTTGGGTTTTGCATTGGTACACTTTCTTGAGTTGTATTCTATTCACACATTTATTGTAAGCTTTATACAACTCTCATTTTCTAAACTCATATACACGAGTAATATATCAATCAAATATACCTCTCACATTTGACTCATAAGTCGGAAAAGGCATCTTGAGTGACTGACATTTTATGGGACATAATCCACTCTAATTTCATTTTTCAAAACCATGTCATGCACATATTGATATTTAACCTCAATATGTTTACTTTTAGAGCTATATGCTCTTGTATAAATTAGATGCATGACAACTTTGCTATCACAATAAATTTGAATTGGACCCTTAAATACACCCCCAAAATACATGGTTGTTTTTTAAAGCATAAAGTGAATATTGCCAAAAACAAATAGTATCTTTTAAACCAATGCGGAAAACATCATTTCTAAAATAAACAAAAATATCCAACAAATCTAGGATCCATCACAGATTAACATCAACTTCTCAAACTATTCATCAAAGCCATAATTTAAAAGAACTAGTTACAACCCATAATCAGATTTCATAAGCATAATATATCCATTTTGTATTGTCATGCACCATAAATTTTAATCAGTCTCTAACTACTATGGCTTAAATTTAGTGAATGATGCAAACAAAAATGTGACAACATGCCCAAAATAGATTTGCATTGATCCTCAAACAAGCTAACATAATCCAATTCCTTTGTAAAACTGTTTATGAAAGCATTCATAACATAAGATAGGTGCAGTAAACTGTAAATCACCAAAAAGAGTGCCAGAAAAAAGTTTTTACAGTTTACTGCTAACTTTCTCCCAGTTGGCTTTGTTATTCTTGTTTCTGTGTTTAGTCTAAACCCATCTGACCCAGAAGGAGTGCTTAGTGAGAGTTGGTAAAGACTATGGGACTCACTTTGAATCATTGAAGTCTTTGAGCAATTTCCTGCTAGTTGGTGTTGAACTAATGATGTTAGTTTTGGGTTTCTAATATACTTGTTTGGAGCATCCTATGTTTCTGTACATGTTGAAACAGAAGATTAAAATTGAGCAATAAGAATCATTGCATTTTTTTGCAGTGCAACATAATTATCTCTTCTTGGTTCCAAAATGTCATTCTTATGCCTTTGGAACACCTTTGTTGTTTAATTATATTTTTGTATAGGCTGCTAAATTGTTTGATTTCTTGAATATATAGATGTTCTATTTGCACTTTGACCAAGTGGACTATTGGGATAGTTATCTGTATGCAATTGTGTGTTACTCTATTTTCATTATTTTGTTTTATATTAGTTTTTTTACTTGATTTTTTAGACCTTTTGGGTTTTCTATGTTTAATTTCTGGGGTACACGAGGAAATGTGGCTCATAAGTTTTATCTATAATATATATAAAGAGAGAGAGAGAGGTTATTTTTATGAGGATGATGCTGTGGATGGTTATCGTCTGTCGTAATTTCTTGGTTACATGGTGGATATTCTTAAATTGATTGTGTTTATATGCATATTAAGTGAATGACATCTACGCGTTCTCTATTGCTTTATCTTGGAAAGGCACTCCGCCTAACTCTCAAAATGGTGTAGTTGAGCAACAACAGACAACTATTGTTTTTCCAAAGGGCAATCCCATCCCTAGTGTGAAGGCATTAACCTTTTATTGGTCTGGAACATTTACTGTTGATGTTCTTTATGTTGATGCTAATGAGGTGCAAGCACAACCTAAGATAAGCACTTACACGGTGAGACATGCAGTTTTAATTATTTTATGTTATGTTGTCTTGGTTAGGTACAATTATAGTGCATATGCTCATCGTTTTCCTGTGTGGGTATGATTAGATTGGTCCATTCCAATCTACCAAGGGAGAACGTGTGAAGCTCAAACTAAAAATTTGCTTGAATTTGCATGGGATTGCATCTGTCGAAACTGCAACTGTGAGTTCTGTATATAGTTTTATCTTAATTTTCCTTTCCAGTTGCATTTCACAATCATTCTAACATAATTAAAACTGCTATGGCAGTTGTTGGAAGAGGAACAAGTGGAGGTGCCAGTATCACCTGTCAAAGAGCCTCCAAAGGAAACAAAGGAACCCACTAAAATGGAGACAGATGATGTTCCAAGTGAAGTTGCTCCTGTGGCCAGTGGCGATAGCAATGTAAATATGCAGGATGCCAAAGCTTGCAATGATGCATCTGGTTCGGGTGTTGAAAATGGTGTTCCAGAGTCTGATGACAAGCCCACGTAGATGGATACAGATGCAAAGGTTTGAAACCTAGCCTTTAAGCAGTCATTAAGTGCTCATTTTGCTCTACTGGCATTTTTCTAAATGGTATCATTTTATGTTTTTTGTTTGATCAATTGTGGTAAGCAGCTCTTTGTTCACCTAAAGAGCTTGAGGCGTGCCTCGCCTCGAGGCATGCGCCTCAAGGCGTATGAGGCGCACGCCTTAGGGCTCTTTTTTTTAAAATTTTGTGATGGATTAGCGACGGATTATGTTCGTCGCTAAGTCGTCGCCAATTTCAATCAGGCAATGTTTTGCGACGGCCTTTAATCAGTCGCTAACTTGCCGACCAAAAGTTAGCGATGGTTTATATCTGGATATAAGTCGTCGCTAATCCATCGCTAATTAGTGACAGATTAGCGACGAACATAGGCCATCGCTAATCCGTCTCTAGTTAGCGACAAATTGGCGACAAATAAAGTCTGTCACAATTTAGCGACTAGAATTATGCGACAGACTCTATTCGTCGTTAATCCATTGCTAATCTGTCACTAAACACGTTAGCGACAGAGTTTGCGACGGATTAGTGACAGATAGAGTCCGTCGCTAATCCACATTTTTCTTGTAGTGTTAGCTTTTAATTTAAGCAATATTCTAGTTAATCTTAGGATTATATAATCTATAACCCTTTGATCCTTTTGGGTACCTCATAAAAATGTACTTGATAGTTTTACTATCTAACTTGTCCTTTAATTGACTAAGAATTAACACATGCATTGACAACCCTCACTTTTGTAGATGACTAAGATATGGTTTTTTGCCAATCCACTACTCATATAGTGTAAGCACTATTGACTTATACGAGATCCTATTAAAAATATACGTGACAATGCATATATCTTTTCTCCATTTTTTTTTGAAAAGGTTTGCATATGCCAACATATATGTAGTCATATTCATTAGTCATATTTCTTCTCTTTGCTACACCATCCTCTTTTGTTGTATAAGGCATGATTGTTTGAGGGGTTATGTTATTAGCATACTGGTATGACTTGAAATCATTAGAGTTATACTCATCACCTTTATTAGATTAAATTATTTGGATCTTTCTTCCTAACCCTTCGACTTCATGTCTATATGCCTTAAACATTTCTAGAGCTTTTGATTTTTTAGAAATTAAGTAGATGTATCCATACCTAGAATAATCATATATGAATGTGATAAAATAAGACTTTAATTCATGTATTTCTATTTTTAAGGGCCCACAAATATCAGAATGCACAATAATCAATAATTCAGTTGCCTTACAACTCTTACGAAAGGGTACGAAGACAACAAACCCATACTCATAATTTTTTTTATTTTGTTAATATTAATATGCCCTAACCATAAATGCCATAAATATGGATCTAAATTCAATGTATAATCTATTATTCGGGACCACATGAATTCGATGTTGGATTAACCACCACGATTGACGTGGTGGTTATCCACGATGTGGATACATCTCCACATCAGGGATGATCCATCCGATAAACAAGGTATAAGATAAGGGGGAACGGTTATGCAAACTGTTCCCACCCTATGCTTTATAAATACAGAGTATCATGAGCAACCCATATACAGGGAATACAGGTCTACTCACCGGCTGCCTGAGGAAGCTTGCGCTTGTGGTAGCTGCAGCCCGGCTGAGCAGAGAACCTCCGGCGACCTCCATCTCCGGTAACCACAGCAGTCCGCCAATGGCTGCCTCAGGTATGCTGTCCTCAGTGCTTTGTGTTTTTTGTTTCTACGCAGGGCCACCGCTTTTCAGGAGTCGACGACACCGGACAGACGATCTCCCAACATTCGATCCCACACTTTCTTGAGAGCATATGAAGTTATTTGAATTAGTGTCAGGATTGCAAATTAGTAAAGCTAAGGCTATATTCATCACATGCAACATGTCGGATAACCGAACCCAAAATAATTTCCTCATGTGCTAATGGCAACCCAAGGGGTTGCCTTTTACCTACCTAGGCCTCCCGGTGTTCAGAGGAAGATTGAGAAGGGTGACATGTGAACCTCTTCTCAACAAGTTCCGATCCAGACTAGAAAGCTGGACTGGGCAACAACTTTCCATAGCAGACAGGGTTGTTCTCATCAGTTCGGTTCGTCCGTTGTTTCCCATATATTTGATGGGATCCTTTATACTCCCGACTTACGTTATCAAAACCTTGTAGAGGATAACTTGCAATTTTTTTTTGGCAAAGTTCGGCAAGCAAACATCACAGTCATCTTATGAGTTGGGACATAGTTTGTAAACCTCACCAGAAAGGAGGGTTGGGCATCCGCAACATAAAGGAGATGAACATAGTATATTTAACAAATTTGGTTTGTAAGGTAGTCAATCAGCAAGAAGCGCCAGGGGTTCAACTTATCAAAAGCAATTACTTAAAGATGTATCACAGCCAAAGACCAATCAAGGTGAGTGATCAATTGGATATCAGTCGAGTGCCGAATTGCCATTACATGGAATCCACATTCAAAATTTCAAACACAGTTAAAATGATAGTGAATAATCAAGTATGGTCTCCCTGATCAGATTAAATGGCTGCCCAAGGAAGACTTCTCAGTGAAATCGACATGGGAAACAACACAGATACATGGATTCAATAGCTCAATTTTCAGATTTGTATGGGTGAATAAGGCATTTCTGAGGGCAGCAATAACACTCAGATGGGCCTTAGAATACCGATTACTCACTCGAGAATGTCTCTGGAGCAAGGGCCATCAATTTCCCAGTCGATGCAAACTATGTGAGGTAGCAAACGAAGACTCACACCACTTGTTCTTGCTCTTCCTAACAGTTGCAGGCCTATGGAAGGTGTCAACCAATCTGTATGGTGTCAAGTGGAGGCCGACTGAAAATCTGATGACTGATATTCAGTCATGGTTTGTAGTAAAATTCAAGGATATGGTAATCATACAAAGCTGGGAAAGGACTTATCAGATGATTATCTGGGTGTGTCAGCACACATTTGCAAACCTCTTGGGGAAGGGAGGTTCTCAGGTTATCTTCGTGCAGGTCGTACTATATTTGCAAAGGTCATACTATATTTGCGGAGGTTTGCAGACTTTCAGGAATGTACGCACAAATTTCAGGATTGTTGCAAATGCATGGAGCGAACCTGCCAAGCTAAATCCTTTCAATTAGAGAATGTTTGCATAAAGGTTGCAAACCTCGGGAGATGCATATGTTTGATATGTGAATCTCTTTCATTGGAGTGAAAGTTAGCCAGGTTCACAAATTTGTTTATGCGATTTTCATGAGGTTCACAAAATGACAGTACAAATCTCTTTTTTATTGAAAGGTTGAGAACTTCCTATAATATACTTATATATTGCACGAACCTCAATAGATTCGCTTATGAGAAGGGCAAAAATACCCTACAAAAGTTGAGAATCAGAGATTTTGGATATCCAATGAATCTCAGCAAATTTGTAGGCATTTTGGGAAACACACCATTTTACAAAGACCATACGGCCATTTTTTGAATTAAAATTATTTAGCTCCAAGGGGTTTGTTATATTGGGGTTGAGCCTTGGCTATCAGGCAGGCGGTGAAGGTTCTATTCTTTCATGAGTCATCTCCTTGCACAAGCAGACGCCCAACATAGGCCCTTGGGGCAAGGGTCCTAGCCTCTGAGTTTTACTCCTCTAGTATGGCAGGCTAAGCCATCACGACCAGGTCTCCGATCCTAGATGCGGTTTCCTCGAATAACAAATAAAAAAATAGAATCATTAATAAAATGCCCTCCTAATCAAGACAATCTCTCTCTCTGGTCAGACAAAAAAAACTTGTCCTATTTTTTTTTTCTTTTCGAGTGAAAAACTTGTCAAAAAATTATAGAAACTCAAACATTGTTACCCCTTCACATCATGTTATTCAGACAAAAAGTTTTGAATGTACTTTAAGGTAATGCAAGAATGGAAATAACTTAACGTAAAGTTTTTTTTATTAGAAATAAAAACATGACAGCCCATTACAATCTCTTCACTCAGCAACAACTCAAACTTTGTGAGCGTGATACAGTGAAAAGCTTCAATAATTATCTCAAAACCAAAAATACATTGAAGAAAACTAATGCTATTGCTATTGATTCTTCCTACAAGGAAAGATTATGTTTGTTAATTGACTAGACCCTTCAATTTTCTATCAGCTGTCAGCCCTGCAAACATGCGGTTAAGGCTTGACAGTTTATGTGATTGCTGAGCAATCAAATTTGCAGTTGAAATGTCTTCATTGACTATAATCTCATATCCATCTCTAAATACATCCATTCCTTCAGCCAGCATTTGCCAGAACAATGCACCAGCACCAGCACCACCACTCCTAGCAGAGGTATAAATGCTGTTATATACAGTTTGATAGAAGATGTCCCTCTCTGATTGAGTGAATCCTGAGTTCTTCGACGATTTCCCGAATTCTGTAAAGAGTATTGGTTTTCTAAGCGCATAGTTTGAGTCTTCAGTGTGTGATTGAACCCAGCTGTTTAGGAAAGAGAGTTGATCTTGCTCACTTGAGCCTCCTGACAGCCTATAAAGTGTAAACAGGAAGAGATTATTATGTATTGTGGGCACTTTTAAATTTAGACTCCATCTATGAAAGATAAGGAATCCCATCTAATTAAAGAGCTTCCTGTTCCCTGTCTAGAAGATCATCAACATTGATAGAAGTCTCAGTGAAAAGTAACAACAATGAAAGAATACCATTGATCTGGATATGCGTGGATAGTGGCAAAATCGATTTCTGGTACTTGATTGTTGGAGATGAAATCAGTTCCAACTTCATAACCAGGATTGTATTGTTTCCTCAAAGCTGTTGATTCTCCATAAAAACCTTCTAGGCCTACTTCTAGTAGATGGTTGCTGTCTATGGACTTCAAATAGGCAGCCATTTCTGCAATCCAGTCCTGGAAGAACATTTTGAAAAAAAAGGAAAAAAATACCTTCAGATTTTTCCATATAATTAAAATACCCGCAAATTTACTCGTCCAAGAATTTAGATAATTTTCTCCCTTGCCTGAAGTGTCTTGCCAGAGAGATCACTCTGACATCGAGGTTCATTTATGAGCTCCCAAGCAAAAATAGTGGGATCATCTTTGTATGCTATGCCAGTGAATGAATTCACTCTGGTAAGAACGGCCTGCCAAATTATTCAATATGAAAGGGAATTTTAAAGCGGAGTTACTTCTCCATTATGAAGAAATCCAATAGGAGAAGAATTATGAACTGGTAACTAGTGGGAAATAAATGAAGATACAGTTATATGGATCAAATGCAGAGTTATACTTCACATAATCATTGACTAGAAATCTAGAAAGGAAAATTTACAGTAATGTCTTTAAAGAAAAATAAATGTGGTGGAAGTTGGATGGATCAGAACTAAATATTAAAATCATGAAATGAAAAGGAGAAATGTGGTTTGTGTGAGATGTGATGTGTGTTTGAGAGAGAGATTGATATACTTTGATATGGTTCTTATAGTATCCTTTAACCACCAGGTTCCTATAAAAATCATCATCAGAGCTCAAATACTGGCCCTGGTCTCTTGCCCATTGCACGTACTGATGTCTCCCACCAAAATTTTCGTAGTTATTGACCAAGCTCAAAATCAGGTGAATCCCATATTTTTTTGCTTCAGACACCACGAAATCCAGTCCCTGCAAAATTCACCAAATGTGTTCAAATCAAAGTTCATTCTTTTACAATCTAGCACAGCCTTGCGTCGAAAAAGAAAAAAGAACAGTTGCTATAAAAAAGGGTGAGATATAATCACCTTGAACATATCTTCATTGTAGGAGCCAGGAGAATACTGCAATGGTCTATAGCCACCATCACTAAAAGCCCAAGTTCGAGCCACAGTTAGCCCATAGCTTGAAGCCTGCTGGAAAACAGATCTCACTTTGTCTCTCTGTGAAGGATTAGAGGACATGTACATTAACCAGTAGGCATTGAAACCATTCACATAAATTGGGCTCCCATTCAGGACAAAATGACCCCCACTGGTGCCAACAAAACCACCTTGAGCTTCAACATGACCTCCCATCGATTGGAAGACCATAAACCCAATGAGAAGAACAATCACATAGCGCTTTCCCTCCATAGTTTCTCAAGATCTTTGGATGGGAAAAGCAGGTGCCCAGATAAGCAAAAAGGAAGAAGGAACAAAGATACACCAAATCCCACTGAAAAGTGGTTTTTTTTTCACTGTTTCAGTAGAAAATGGGGTAGAAGTAGGTCGTTTGATAAACTGCCAACAATATATAACTTTCGTTTTCTCAATCCAATTGGCAAAAACTCCAAGGACCTAGTTCAAGAAATTGGCCACCAAATACTTTAACAGAGAATCTAGATTGTGTGGTACCAAAAGGATGTTTCCAAATTCCAACACTGAAAAGAGTGTCAGAAAAAGCTGATGCAGAAGATGGGGATTCTCTTATCCGCTGGTGTGGATGAATGGAACCCTCTGGGCATTATATAGGCCTTCAGTACCTGCAATGCAACAGATTTGCTCCCGGTTTTTCCTGCTGATTATCTGTGAATCAACCCAGATGAATGCAGTAGACTGAGAGGAATGATGGGACCTCAAGGTATGCGTAAAATGGACTGAGCAATGTCAATGGCAATCTTTTTCTTTTCTCTCGAGAAATGGAGAGGCTTCAGTTGGGTTCTGTTTTCTAGCCCAGAATTTCAGTTGGGTAGTTAATGAAAGACACCCCACCATCACCATTACCACCCTTCTGTCGTTTCCCTCTCGCTTCTCTTTATTGGCACTCCATCCCAACATCTTGAGTTCTTTCAATATTTTTATCTCAAAATTATTCTTAAGAATTTCTTATTTCAACCGATTAGAAGTGAAAACTCAGTTGGGTGTTCCTGTTGAATGAAATTAGTTAATGGAAAGCTTCCAAATGCACCTCCAAATCATTTTTATATGTAAAGCTTAGTTTTTTTTTTTTTGTTTCTTTACCTCTAAATATTTACCACACCATTTGAATTTTTACACAAAGTTTGTTGGATAATATCATTTTTTTATTCTCCCTTTACCAACCAATGGAAATCCTTAAATCAGAGAACGAGGAGAAAAGGAAAGAAAAGTAGAAAGCAGTTAGGAAGAATGTGGTTGGTTGAGCTTTTTCCTCCATGTTTGCATTGAATACTTAACAAACCACGAGGCGCCCATGTCGTCGTCTCCTAGCTTTTATGCAACTAATCATAATAATTATTATTATTACGGTAATTTCATCGCATGAGCATCATGCCAACAAGGAGCAATCCATGTGGAAGATCTGCTAAGTAAGAAGCGGGTGCGAGAAGTGTTCAAGAAATGCTTCGATGCATGAAGAGTGAAATGTCTGCAAAGTACAAGGGGAAGCGACTAAGAAACAACCTATGTGCCCTACTTAAAATGAACTTTAGTTCAGATACTTTTAATAAAATTATCTATGTAGATTTTTATAATAAATAAATTAAAAAAAAGTATAATTCTTTCAACATGATAAATATATTTATAGTATCAAGGAAATTCATCTCTATTCCAGTAAGCTTTCCACTTCAACAAAACAAGATTCTCATAAAATTTTGAGTGAAAGAAGTGTGTAATTTCACACTTCTGAAGCTAGCTTCTTACAGCGAGCTTACGAGACTTTAAGAAGCTTATGGTAACTATGAATATAACATTAATAGTTATGCTTGTGCATGAACTCTAAAGCTCTATTGCATACCTTTCGGTTTACAACCTGTACGTTGGTCCAGATGGTGGCCTCGTTCAGATAAGCCTGTTTATCAACCTTGAGGCCACCAGCCGTGTGGTGATAAATCTCATTCATCATATACTTTTGCGATAGACGGTTCACTTTGTGAGCTAGTCTGTGTATGCATTATTCACGCACATCTTTCTTTTACTTTTTATTTTGTTAACATGGTGATGCATATAGTGAAGTACGTTAATAAATTAGCATCACCATCTTAACTGGTGGTGTTGCTACTGTGGTTGTTATTGTTAATGCTGTCATTAACATTGTCTCTATGGCTCACTTATTAGTACCCTTTAATTAATTATCAACCTTTCTGCTGCTGTCCTTGTCGTCACATTGCAGAGTGGGACGTTGGTTTTGTCCAAAGATTGTGAAGCAAGAACACAGAGCCACAATGTGTCCTTGAGAACAACAATTGGCTTCACGTGACTTGCATAGGGAATAGTAACCTCTCACGATTGGGGCAGATCACCTTATGGAGAAATAATAAAATTATGGAACACTACAAAACTTGCAAATTTGACAAACCATTGGCGTGACACTGACAACCTGTTGTGGAAGGGAAGCAGATCAGGTCATGCTGAAAATGAGCGTTTTTGCTCATGCGGAACCCGTCTGTTTGCATTTTGGATGAATGCCACGTGGTTTTGTTGACTTTTGAGCTTTTTAAAATGCAAATCCGATGGCCACGATGTCAGCATGAGCAAAAACACTCATTTTCAGCATGACCTGATCTGCTTCCTTGTGGAAGTCATGCTTTGGTATACGGTCAGGTCGCGATAATTATTATTTTTAATTTAATTTAATTTACTTAAAATATATATATATATAACTTTACAGATGTGATCCAAATGGTTTTGGTTATTGGAAATGGGCTCTTAGACAATGTTATCAGTATGGGCGAGTAGTGGCGGAGCCAAAAGTTTTTCGTTTGGTGGGCAGACCTCAAGTCTCAGGGACAATGCCAGTAGTTCCCGGGGATGACTCCATCGTAGGTGGGCTTGCTGAAGGTGGGTCTGTCCGAGTCCTCGGTGGAAGGGAGGGCCGCCATCTTCGAAGATAGGTGGTTGTCGATCTCCATGGTGAGGGGCTGACCACCGTCGTCGGCAGTCGATCTCTTCCGCTTGTTGCTGTTCTGGCCTCCCAGCCTTTTATCTAGACGCCGGAAATCGATGGTGCAGGCCATCGGTTTCAGAGAGAGATGGCCGTCTTCTCCTGTTCTATTTCGGCCTTGGTGGCAAAGGGAGAGAGACATATAGAGAGCGAAAGAGAGAGTCTAGGGCTGCATAGTACAGGCCAGACTACAGTCCAGACCCGTGTGAATTTAGGTCTGAATCCGAACTAGAGGGAAACAATTCATTTACGGGCTAATTAAAGACTCTTTTAAGCTAATGTATGTAAAAATATAAGGTAAAGTAACAGAATTATTGGATAATGTGCAAAAAATTATTACTGATATTATACTGACACTTGTTCAAATTTTTTTTTTCTGTTTCTAATTCTGGGGTGAGCGACCGCCCACCCCTGGCTCTGCCACTGTCGGCGAGTATAGACCATATCAGCGGAAAATCGATAAGCTTGACCCCTGAATCAGCTATTTTTTAATAAATATAAAAAATATTAAAAATTAATTTTAATATTATTTAAATATTTTAAATATTTGTCATGTTATGACTGACACATAATGTTTTTTATTATTTTTTGTCTAATACTAAATGATTCACTTGAGAATCGGTATCAGCCCGTACAGCTGAATCGATGGCCAAACGATTCAGGGCGGATACAGATACTAACAACATATAACATGTGAAGATCCATCATATAACATCATTTGTCTAATACTCATTAGTTGTTTATGCTATTAGTGATTTTATTTCATTAGCAATAAGATAGTTAGCTTGGTTTAATAGTTTTTTTTTTATTAGTCAATCAACATTGGTTTTTCTTTTTTGTTTACATATGCAGGATAGTTTAATTGTTAGTGAAGAGGTTAGTTTGTAATTTGTCTTTGTCTGTAACGTTAGTTTATTTCAATAAGTTAGATTAATTAATGTCAGTAGGATAGTTGACTACTTGGTTCAATAGGTCATTAGTTGTTATTAGTTATATTGTTTAATATTTTAGTTTATTTGTTTGCTTTGAATAGCTTAATTACATATAGCTTAGTTATGACAATTCACATTTTGCTTAGTTGTTAGCTAGGTAATTCAGCCATTTTAATTCAGGTTGCTATGCTATAATTAATTAGTCTATCATATTGTTGTCGTGTTTTATATCACGTTTTTTAGTCATTTGAGTTAAAGCTTTAGTTAAGTTGCATAGTCTGTCTTAGTTAGATTGTTGATTGATTGTGTTCATTTTCTTGTTTTCTATCCATTCATCAAATTGTTATTTTAGTTGGATTAGAGTTTAGTTAGTCTGATCTAATTTATTTGATTAGTGAATTTGTTAAAGAATATCATAGTTTGTTATTCAGTTGGTTGTTTATGTAGTTTTGCTATTTTGTCTTTTAGTGTAGGTTGTTTAAAGTTCGTTATTACTTAATTCATAAAGTAGCTTAGTTCATGTTAATTGGTTCATTTTTTTGTGATTTTTTTTCATTTTTTCTTTTGATTTTCTCATAGATTTCTTTGTCTACTGTGTTTTTGTGTTTTGCAGGAAAGCGTTGGAAAGTGCAGTAGAACCCATTTCATGCCCTAAAAGTACCCTCTGAGGTTCCCTCTGGCCCTCAGAAGTGCCCTCAAGGAGCCCTCAGAAAAGCAAAAGTTCAAGAAAACATGCATTACCTCAAGAAGGAACAAGAAGACTCGAAACACTGAAGCCTTTTCTTTTAGTTGTAGATTAGGATTTTAATTCTTTTATTTTATTAATTGGGTCTATAATAAGTCATTCAATTACTGTTTAATCTCTCTGTGTAGGGTAGCACTCTCGTAGTTATTTATTTAATGTTTTTTATTTTGGCAATAAAGAGTAGTTTAGCTTGTATGCTTGAATACAAGTATTTTTCGTTCCCTGAGATCGACCCGAACTCCACCACTCGTGCGAGCCAGTTTTTATTATTTGGTGTTTGGCTTTCACACTTATTTTTATTAAAAATATTGCTTTAAAAATTATTTTTCAAAACTCACACCAGGGCCCTTAGCCCATAATACACACTCAGGGAACCAATCTGTCCTCGAGGGAAGCAACGATCTATACACTTTGTGGGTGTGGAACGTACCATTTGGTGCAATCGCCCATTGCAACCATTGATCGTAATTTCTTGTATCCCCGATTTGATCTCTGAAGAACGATAAGGCTCTCAACTGCATGCTTCGCAAGTGCGAGATCGCAAACCCTCGGGTTCCACGACAAAAAAAAGATAAATAAGGAGCACCATATTTAGCATGAAGCAAACAAGAAGATGGAGAACCTGGTTGATGGGTCATCTAACATTGCTTGGCCACAAGAGCAATACTTACCTATCTTGGAGCAAAAACACCTAAGTCAGCCATACGCCTAGGTAACACCATCGTTCACCAACCAACCAAATGGCGCTTACCCTGTAGTTGACACCCACACCAAAGGAAATCCGTCATTAAACGACAAATCTGCTTCTCCACACCCACAATCATCACGAACATTGACATGAAAAAATCAGGGATAGAAGAAAGAACATGTCTGATTAAAGTCAGACGACCAACGATGGAGAGATAAGATGCCTGCCACAAAAAAAACTTATTTTCACTTTTTGAATAGTTGGAGCCCAAGCAACGAAGGAAAGGCGCTTCACTTGTAACGACAGACCCAAATACGTCATCGGCAACTCAAAGATTGCACAATTAAAAATCTGTTATCCCGCTACAAGCATAGAAGACTCAACATTGAACATAGTAAGAGAGCATTTGCTATCATTTAAGGAAAGCCCAGAAAGAGAGAGAAAGAACTGAAGAATAAGTGTGAATCTAAGCATCTGTTGCACGTTTACTCGCCCTGAAATAATCATATCATCAGCATAAATAAGAATATGGTCTGAGAAATTCGTAACATCTAAATGATCTATCAGAAGCTTCTCTGTAGCACGCTTAAGCAACACCACAAGACCCTCAGCAATGGCATTGAACAATAAAGGCGAGAGAGGGCGGCCTTGTCGTAATCCACACCCCAACTTGATCTGGCCACCTCTAATGTTGTTAATCTTAATCATGGCCTGAGCATTAGATACCAATTCCCTCACCCACCTAGAAAAATGATGACCAACGCTAAAATTGGATAACATTTGAAATAAGAAAGGCCAATACACAGAATCAAAGGCTTTACAAAAATCTAAATTAAGAGAAAAATAGGGCTGACCACTAAGATGTAAGGAGTGAATGACTTTAGAGGCCAAGATTAAAGAATGGTGAATCCTCTTATTGTGGATAAAAGTGATCTGAGAGTTCAAAAATATTTGGTGAGCCACAACCTTCAACCTATTAGTCAGCACCTTGGTGATTATCTGATAAAGGACACTCATAACAGAAACCAGGTGAAACCTAAAGATATCAGTGACAACATTATCTTTCAGAATTAAAGAAATAATTGTCAAGTGGGTTTGAATAGGTAGTCTAGAGTTGTAATAAAATTCATCAAACATGTTAATAACATCAGGCTTGACACAAGACCAAAAAATTCTCAAGAAATTCACATGAAACCCATCAGAACCTGGAGCTTTCCACCTTAACAAACCTTTGATGGCCTTAAAAATCTCCTCTTCAGAGAACTTATTTTGCATAGATCTAGCTTGATCTTACTGAATCAAACCAACAGAAACAAGACCAATGACACCCTCCGCATTAAGTGAAACAAAATATAAATCTTTAAAATACTGAGTGACAGCTGAAATAACATGTTCATTAAAGTGCAAAACACTCTAAATGATGATTGATGGGACGACATTCCTCCTATGATGATGAGAAGCATATGAGTGAAAAAATTTAGCATTACCGTCTCTAGCCGCAAGCCATTTCATCATTGCCCGTTGTTTCCATCTAATTTTCTCTTTGACCCTCAAGTTTTTCAAAAGCGTTGATAACTCAGTGGATCTGACCTGCAAACTCTGCAGATGCAAATCAGATAGAGACTCCGGAAAAGACATAGCTTGATACAATGATGAAATATCTTGCTCCTAAGCAGTCATTTGCTTAAATTTAACCACATCTCTATTATGGAGCCAAGCTTTGATATCCATAGTGAGACGAGACAACTTCTCATGACACCGGATAGCCGCCCAATGCTCATTTGAGTGCTTGTTCCAAGTGTCTGAAATAATCGTGTGAAAGTCTGGCTCCTAGAGCCACCATTGTTCAAATACAAAACTCCTAGCGGATTTAAAACCATCCCCTCAAAGAGTGATTAACTGACCATGATACAAGATATAAGGAGCTAGCAAGACACACTTGACATTGGGAATGAGATCCAGCAAATTTGGAGTGACAAAAAACCTGTTAAGAACTCTGCAACATGGGTGAATCTGCCTATTTGACCAAGAGAAACACTTCCCGATAAAAGAAATAGGGTAAAGATGATGCCGATGAACAAAATCTTGAAAACCTCGCATAGATGGATTGAGAAAAATGAGGTCATTATAATTATAAATAGACAAAAGGTAATTAAAATCTTCCATTAGAAAATGGTACTCCCCATTTGAGATGACGATCCTATTTAAGTCATTGTAGAAAGCAGGCCTCATGACGGCGTGATTAGAGCCATACACAACAATGACCACGACTCTCCTGCCACTGTCTTGCAAAGTGAAGGCAACAGACAATGTAAAAAGACCCATCTCCAGCTGAGAAATTTGTAATGACTCTTCTCCAAAATAAGGATACCACCGGTATGGCTAACCACATGCTTAAAAAAATAGTCAGCACCCCTCCATATACCAAAGGCAACAGAACGAGAAATATCATCCATCTTGGTTTCACAAATAGCAATCAGGTCGGGCTTCTCCTGTCTAACCCAATTAGCTAGAAACATACACTTAACGGGACAATTTAAGCTCCCTAATATTCCAACAAAGAGACTTTATGACACACAGTCAGGAAAAAATTAGAGAGTGTGTGGTCTCGCCGACCTTCGTGGAGACCTGCCATCGAAAGTTGTAACATTGAGTGAGTTGCTCCTCCTACTTCTGTTGCCACTACTAACATGCCGATGTTGAACAACCCCCGCACACTTAGTAGCCCTCGAAGAACCGAAAGAATCACCCCTCAGACCGAAGACAACACCAAGTGAAGAACCTAGGGGGTCACATACAATAGTAGAGACTATCAAAATGGTAGATACCATATCGACAATTATATGGATCAACTGCGACAAGGAGAAAGAGATATCAAGCATCCAGGCTGCCTCTTCAACCTCAACACCCAAAGGTGACAGAGGGGGGCACTGTCGAGGAAGAGGTGGAACAAAAGGAAGAACCACACTTGGGAGAGCCACAACCCCTCAAGAACTACACGCGGAATCAGTGATGGCAGAGGCAGTAGTAGTGGCCTCAGTGACAGCAGGCGAGAAAGGAAAAGGAACTGATAGGCCAATAAGCATGCATCTGTGAGCCTCAGTGGAGCGAGCATTAAACACCATAATGTGAACCATCATATAATCAAAATGCCTGATTAAAAAAATAATGAAGGACGAGGGTAAAATTGACCTTTTTTCATCTTTTGCATGATTGTCCAACTAAGCCGCCAATCCACCTCGAAAAGAAGCACTAGTCGTATAGAGCACAAAGTCACTGACAGAGAATCCATGATGGGCATGAGCATGAGGAATAATGATGGATTGATCACCAATAAGATAATAATCAAAATTAGCTGCAACAGATTTCTCAGGCCCCCCCAACAGCACGTGCGACGACTGTTGAAAGCGAGATACAAGAAGTCGAATAGACATGCTGGGTTTGCCAACGTACACCGGAGATGCATGGTGACGATATAGCCAGAACCGAAGTCAAAACTGATTTTTTGGTAAACTGTCTAGGCAGAACATGTGATAGCCGGACCAGGACCCAGATAGTCCCAATCTTGATGACATGAAAAGAAATCTTCGACTCCTGAAGATCTTCAATCTGCACCCATGGCGAGAAAGAAGTACGCCACGAAGGCTGCTTAGAACTCTGACGAGCGAAGTGACTCCCCAACACAGAAGAATCGCGGGAGTCAAGAGGCTTCCCGATTGAATGGTGGTGAGGAACATTTGTTCGCCTTCACTTTCAAAAGGATGATGATTAGCAAGGAAAGAGGAACCACACCTATGACAATCAAAACGTTTCTGAAAATTCAGAGAGAAACATGTTGCGCACCACCAATCTCTCGGTCTAGCACGACACAATTGAGATCTTGTGCAAGGGCGCAAAAGGAGCATTGCCATAGAGATGGGACCTGCTGCCAGCCCTGATCAGCGACCCAATGCGGAAACTCCAAAAAAAAAAGGTGGGTCAAGTAGCGCCATGAGTGAACAGGCTTCAAGAGGCTCCCTCATAACGACATGGATAAATTTCCTGACGTTCGAGATATGAAGAGAGACCACTCCCAAGCATGAATCGAAGACCTCCGAGAAATTGAAAAATAATTGATGCTTGAGTCTGAACGACAGGTCAATATCAAAACCCCACCATCGAAAGGCAAATATCGCGCCCCAGTCATTAAGAGCATCTTGAATGATATGGAAGGCCCGCTGATTTGCTTCCAAAGAGCGATCAGAAGCAAGACCCCAAAAAACACGCGACGAGCGACTCATGAGGAAGAGAGAGGAGAGAGAGAGCACCTAGCTGCCGGAGGCATGGTGGACGGTTGTAGCATGTGGTCGACCTAGGGCTGAAGCACGACGTGTGAGCCGCGAGGCGATACAACCCCCAAATTTTCAAAGGACTGATGATCGGTTGTCGATGGCCCTCTTCAGCCGTCATGAAACCCCCCAAAACTCCAAAGAACTGGCTGCCGGAGATGCGGTGGACAACAGTTGTGGTCCACGTAGGAATGTTTCCTGCACGGCTCCTTCACCGGGGGGACTAGACGTCGAAAACTCCCAATATCTCACAGTCGTGGATGCTGAGGAGGACGATGAACGTGAACGGTCATCGTCCGACCGTCTCTGTCAAATGGAGGCAGGGGGAAGGGGAGGGGGCAGGGTTGGAGAAGAGAGGCGGTAGGGTAAGGGTTAGAGAGAGAGAGAGGAGGGGGCAGTGGGGAGGCTGTCTGGAGGTGGGGAGGCCAGGAATGGTGGTGGAGGAGGCCAAGGAAGGGGCATCAAGAAAACTCGTGGGCCTAATCTGGTTCGGGTTGGGTAAAGCGTAGAAATGAGAGGGAGGAGGGGGGCGGTGGGGAGGTCGTCCAACGATGGAGTATGCTTTCTGATGGTTGTGGTGGTCAGAGATGGCAGTGGGGTGGCCGTCCAGCGGTGGGGTATGCTTTTTTCGGAGTTAGGGTTTTGTGGTTCATGTCTCTGAACGTCGCCAACAACGACAATGCAAGGGTTCAGTCTGTGTCGAGGACGCCGAAGCTCGTCTCCCGCTGCTGCGATGATGCCTCCCTGGACTCAGCCTCGTGGTCGTCCAACGCGTCCTCCGACTCGTCGCTCGACCTTCCTGCCGTCGGACGGAGCGCCATCGAGGCGAGGCTCAGGTGCAGTAGACGAAGCAGCCTCCAACAACATGAAACGACGGTCCTCCAGAGAGAGAGAGAGAGAGAGAGAGAGAGAGAGAGGCCGGTGGTTCTCTGCCTTCTCACGTCATTCTTCACGCGCGCGGTGGCGGGAGTTTGACGTGAGAAGGTGTGGATGCTCCGGTGGTCGCCAGAACCGAACGACGGTCGTGGTGTGATGGTGATCCAAATGGACCAAACCTGCTCCATTTCGTAGACATGTTAATGGTTTAGGTCTTGCTCGATATCGACCCGAGAGAAATAACCCATGCACCAATTCATGTTAATATCAGGTTAGGTAATCGGTATGAACTCAAGTGGTGATTTAGGTTCGGACCCAAAACTAGACGAGCGTGGATGTAAACTGGCTGGGGTTTACATCGGTTTGAATACAAAACGCATAAATTTGTTTGGTTAAGTATAAAAGCTAATTAAGCCTCAAGGGGCTTGGTGTAGACTAAGATAAGGTACCTGATTTGAACTCAAATTTTCGAGTCGAGTATGAGTATGAGCATAGAAAGTGTGGACCCAAATAATATTGGAATCGACCCTACCGATATGGAATCTAGGTTTGGATCATAATTTTTTCAAGATACCCAACTTTTTTGCCGAGTGGAGGGGTGCGGACAAGATAGTGACTGCAAATAGGGCCATGCATGGTGAGTACGATTAGGTCTCTTATTTGTTAGGCGGTTTCCCGTCTCTTGTGAAATATATATATATATATATATATATATATATATATATATATATATATATATATATATATATATATATATATATATATATATATATAAGCGAATTGAATGCAAACTGGCTTGAGATTTTGCCGACTCGAGAAGGTGATTGTATCCCATCCCATACACGACACGATTCGGATTGCCACACTGAACTTCTAAAACCTGAACCACGTCTATAGAAGCAGGAGATTGTTGGTTGTTACTTCGACGCCACCTGAAGGCGGGAAACCTCTCTGCGTGAGAAACCCCTCGATGCCTCCCTCTCTCTCCCCAACACTCGCCTCGTTCGTTCGATTCCGC
Source organism: Nuphar pumila (assembly GCF_984573655.1). Classification (NCBI taxonomy): domain Eukaryota; kingdom Viridiplantae; phylum Streptophyta; class Magnoliopsida; order Nymphaeales; family Nymphaeaceae; genus Nuphar; species Nuphar pumila. The sequence continues at coordinate 12,566,375 of NC_143252.1, forward strand.
CATGGACACCAAGGTAGAGAGGAGAAAGAAAATCAGTCACAACTCTCTCTCTCTCTCTCATTGCATTGGCATCGTTTCTTCTGTTGGTTTCTTGAGTTTTGCGAGTTTCTTTAACAAGTGTGTTGTTTCAATTTTAGGGCCTGACCAAGTTGCTCGCGACAACGCCCCGAAGGCAATGAAGGAGCGGAAGCTCGAGAGCTATTTCGGCCGGAAGATCGCCCAGCATGAGCATCTACCAGTTCTTGGTTAGCATTTTTTTCGTAATCTCTTTCTATCCTCCATTTGTTTCATACACTATAACCTGAATCAAAGGGGTTTTCAAAATTTTCCCATTTTCTTGTTGCAAGTCGTTTCCTTTCTTGTGCATATTGTTAGGGTTTGGCTCAAAAATGTCCCAAGTTTTTTATACTCTCTTGTCCTTATACAGAGGGGTATTGCTTTAGAGGGCAAGCTGCTTAGATGTCTCTTTGAACCTTGAACCCTTGGCTTGGATTTAGATTTAGATTTAGATCTGGTTTGGTCTAGGTTTGACATTTTTAGTACTTGAGACAATTTTAATCTTCAAGTTTATTTTGAACCATTGACCAAGCCTTTTAATGGTTGGTGCTTCTATTAGATTCTATGCCTGTCATGTGCTCTAGTCAATTTTCTGCTGTCTTGTACATAGATATACTAGGACCCTTGTCTTTATACTAGACCTTAGGAAAGTTAAACACTTACCCCAATTTATTCATAAAAAATCTGCATTTTGCCTGAGTTACTGCTTCCCTACTCTGTTATGTTGTTTTTTGTTTTGCTTGTATTACTGCAGCGCCTTCTAGTATATTTCTGTTCCTATTTTCCCTTTTTATTTTGCAGGAGACAACAGAAAAACCTGCAAACAAGAAAGCAAAGCCTGGCAGTGGCAAAATGAAATAGAGAAGTGGATACGAATGTTAATTCATCACTAATTGTGCAAGCATGTTTTTTCTCCTGCTTCACAGTTTTTGCCATGATCTTTTGTTTTTCTGTTTCATATCCATGTAACTCCCATCCTGATGTTGGAACTTTTTGGATGTGCCTGTACAGTTTATTGTAAATGAAGATATTTTGTCAAGTTTCATGTGTCATCCATGTTTCAGAAAGGACACATAGGATCACCAGAAAACAATGGAATATTTCTGTTTTTTTTTTATAGGCAATGCTGGGGTTAGGCTAGATCCCTACCTACCTGTGTATTCAAAATTGTAAAGCAACCATAGAGGTGGTATACCATGTGGTAAGCGGGGTCCTGTGCCAAGCTGAAGGCCTAGGTTTGAATCCCTCTGCCACACGGCTTAAGAGATATCTGGTGGGGTCTGCCTAAACCCCAGCTTGCCTTTCAAAAAAAAAAAAAATTTGTAAAACATATACAAAGGAGCTAGAGTACTTGCCAATCAGGTGTCTTGTCCCTTCCAACATCGATGTACTAGCAGCAATATGAGCTAGATAGTATTCAGGGTTCATGTATATTAAATCAACTTTTCCAGACGCCTCATACTTAGATCCATCTACAAACTTAAACAAGTCTTGACTATTTAATACTGACTTAATATGAGTCCTCCATAACAAATAATTATGCCAATCAAATTTGATTGAATCTAAACTGGAGAAAACGTTCAACTGAGTTACCAGATTTGATGAAAACCATACAAATAGTTGAAGACAATGATAGAAATGATTGGGTAGCCGTCAGTTCTTGGATCAGAACACGTCAAGAATAATAGGATCACGCCCTTGCTGCTTGGCACATGGCTGCCTGGGACACAGCTACTGTACTCCTGCACACACTAGCCGGATCACATGCACACTAGCCGTCAGTTCTTGGATCAGAACACGTCAAGAATAATAGGATCATGCACATGCTGCTTGGGACATGCATGGCTGCCTGAGACACTTACGCTGCCTGGGACACAGCTACTGCACTCTTGCACACACTAGCCGGATCACATGCACACTGCTTGGGACACGGCTGCTACACATGATCAGCAGAATCACACGGATGCTGGCTGGGAGACGACTGCTGCACACTGCCACTCACGAGGACCACTACGAACATGACCAGGGTGAAAAATCTATTATGGCTATGATACCATGATAGAATCACGGCATGCACGAGAAGCAAGGTCCTGTGCCAAGCTGAAGGCCCGGTTCGAATCCTTCTGTCACATGGGGCTTAAGAGATATCTGGTAGGGGTCTGCCAACCCCAGCTTGTCTTAAAAAAAAAGAAGGAATTTTCCTAAAATAGCTCCTTAATCCAAGCACACTCAAAACGTTAACTTGTTGGACTCTTATCTGAAGGAGAGTCCTTTTGGAAACAAGAAATTCCTTTAGATTTAAAAATGTGATCCATTTAAATTAATTAGATTAGTTTCCTTAACAATAAGAACATACATGAGCATCCACACGAACTCGATAAAAGCACGGGATATGAATAATTTTTTTTTTTTAGAATTTGGGATGCAGGGATACATTTCTATTTTTTTAACTGATTAAAAAATATCTTGATATATTTAAGTTAGAGTAATATATAAATAATAAAAAATAATGTAGGATGTGCCATGTGGTGGGCCCACATTCAACCCGGAACCAACTTGTACAAAACCCTATAGGGTCAGGCTTTGGTGATAAGAAAGGAGGTCCTACTAGATCCCGGGTAGGACTCAAAGGGTCCAATTAGTATATAAAGCCGGGTATGTTTGTGAATTTTCAAATCAAACTTGGGTCTGACCCAATTAGTTCTGATTAAAACCTGTGATTTTCAATGTGAAAAAGATAAAAAAAATGTATTTTACGTACTGAGCATGGACCTAGTCCGGTTCATGTAAACCTTATAAAACCCAGGTATTGGTTTTCGAATGGAAAACACGATCAGACCCAGGTCCGGACCTGCTACCAGAACCTCAAAGTTAGATTCGGGTTTGGATCTACTTGGGTCTGAACCATCTCCAACCCATTGACACCCTTAGATGGGAGTAGGCATCGAGTATACTCATTTAACGGATCTTTAGTTAAAGTCAGGCCTAATCCGGACCGCCTCTTTTCCTTTTCAAAAGAAAAAGATGTTTATCCATCTTGGTCAGATCCACCAAAAATGCATAAATCGGACACGAATTCTACTGAACCCAGATCCATAACTGATTCAGTTTTGCAAAAAATGGAATACAGTAACTGGATCAGGTACCGACTCATTACCCTGAATAGTACTGGATCCACTAGGTGGGCCCCTGTCCGGTCCTTGCAGTCGGTCTTAATAGGTCGGTTACGGACCCATATACCTACATGCGTTCTCTCTCTAAACCACCGAGTTTAGTTTGGTTGCCCTAGAGTAAATTTTCCGATCCCTTTTTCTCTTCTTTTCTTGATATTTTCCCTTTATTTTTCGCGATATCAAGTCTTCGGGAGACGACGAGGTACAACCAATCTCTGTTTTGCGTGTTTATTTTTAATTTTTAAAATCAAAATAATTTCTCTCTGCGTGATATTTAAGAAGCGTTTGGTGAACCATGTCAAAGATCGATTCCTCTCTCTCTCCCCCCCCCCCCCCCCCCGCCTAATCTTCTGTTGTTCTTCTTTTGCAAATTTATAGGTGGGGACCTTTGATTGATAGTTGTGATGCTCTGATCGGAATCGGAATCCGGAAAAAGAAAAATCCTTTTTGGCTGAGTAGAGATGTTCGGCTCCACTAACCGTATGTGAATCTCTTCCTCCTTCTCTTGTTCGATTTTTTTTGTGATTTGTGTGGATTTCGGAAGAACATCTTTTGGGGTTTCTTTTTTCGTTCAATTTCTCGGTTGATTTTTATTGTTTTTGGGGGGTTCGTGTTTATGTCTGGTTAGCGTTCTTTAGTTCACATCCTTTTGTGACTTTCTGGCAGCATTCGGGCAGTCCTCGAGCAGCCCGTTCGGGAGCCCATTGGTATTCGGGCAGGCGAACAATGCGAACAGCAACCCCTTCGCTCCGAAGCCCTTCGGCAGCCCGACTCCCTTTGGCGCGCAGACGGGTGGTTCGATCTTTGGGAGCACTGCCACGGGCGTGTTCGGGGCGACACAAGCTTCTTCTTCGACACCAGCTTTCGGTGCTTCCTCGACGCCGGCGTTCGGCTCGTCGTCCTCCAGTCCCGCCTTTGGTGAGTTATTCGTTTGCCTCTAGTGGCATATCTCATTCATTCGTTCCATTATTTGATACCTTAAGTTGAAGGAAACACCTTTGCTTTTGTTTGAGTTAGCATCTTTTTTGTTCTCTTTAAATATGAGAGTCTACAATGGATTTTTGTATTTGACATGGAGGACAATTGAGTGTGGTTCGAACATGTATCTGGGTTCAGCTTTGAGATTGATATTATCATATTTGAATGTATCGTAGTTCAACCTTGAGATCGATAGTATCATCTTTGAATGTATCGCGGTTCAGTCTTGAGATTGATATTATTATCTTTAAACTTCAAAATTTTTTATTTTTGGAAAGAACTTTTCAGATGTTTGGGATGACTGGAAGTGGCAATAGGAGTTGCTAGTAAAACTGTAAAAGTCAGTAGTGATTTGGGTCCTACTTTATATTTTTGTTCATCACAGTACTATGTTAGTATGGAGAAATTTATGGAGATGTAAATCATAGGATAAAGGTTGGGTGGATGAAATGAAAAAGTGCTACTAGAGTGCTGTGCGATCGTAGAATGCCATTGCGGTTGAAGGGAAAGTTTTATAGGACGACTATTAGACCCGCTTTACTATATGGTACGGAATGTTGGGCTGCCAAGAGACATCATATTCAAAAAATGAGTGTAGCTGAGATGTGGATGCTTAGATGGATGTGTGGAAATACAATAAAAGATAAGATTCGGAACGAAGAGATACGTAAGAAGGTAGGTGTTGCACCCATTGAAAATAAGATGCGAGAGAATCGTTTACGGTGGTTTGGACATATTCGGCGAAGGCCTAATGATGCTCCAGTTAGAAGGTTGGAGAAATGGGAAAATATATTAGTTAAAAGAGGTCGGGGTAGGCCTAGGAAGACTTGGATGGAGATGATAGGAAAGGATATGAATGCTTTGAACCTCACCGAGGACATGGCGTTGGATAGAAATGATTGGAGGAAAAGGATTCATGTGGAAGACCCAAAATGAATTTCTTTTTTGGTTCATATCGCTGACCCCAATTGTTTTGGGATGAAGGCGTAGTTGTTGTTACAGTACTATGTTAGTATCTTGCTCCTATGTCACACGGAAACTCCATTTTGGCTCGCATATTGTGTCCCCTTATATACTAGTCATATTGAAAACTTCATAAAAACGGTTGTATCGCTGTATCTATGTGACATAGTCTTGCTCTATTGAGTATCGAATATATGAAAGTGGATCTAGCTTGATGGATCATAGGTCAATTCTGTTTAGCATTCCAGGCAGTGTGGTTGGTGGCTGCAACCTGCACTGGCTTCTGCAACCTGGCATCAAGATATGTTGCATTTGTCATATCCAATTCAGGGACAACCAGCTTGTACCAACCCTGGTTTGAAACTCCATTTTAACTTGTAGTATGCGTTTGATTGCTTAGATCTTAAACCCTGGTTTGAGATCTGAGGACTAGAGATACACGTTGCTCTGGCCATTTTCCATTCATGGTATATGGAGCTTACCATAATAAATGCAATATTTTGCTGCTAGTTTGCAAGATGGAAAGGGAAAAAGAAAATGCGAGGATTTTGTTGAGAGAAATGACAACAATCACCAATATTTAATGCTGCTTATGTCCATTAATTTGTAAAATTATTCTAACTTTATCAGATTATACATTAATTGGTTATTGATCAATCTGTGAATTGGCTATTCTTAATATTGAAATGTTTAGTCGCTAAAAGTCTTCAAGGAAAGATACGACTGATTTCTTAACTGAAGACTCAACCATGAAAGGAACTGCCCTCTCATCTGGGTTTGACATAAAATGTGATTGGTGTTTTTTACCTTCAGGTGCATTTGTATCTATATTATTTGATATCATTGAGCTATTAGGTAAGTTTGTGAAGCTGTTCCTGGTGACGAAATTGACAATGGACTTCACTATATTGTTTGGGCTTCACTAAGTCATCTTCATTTTGTACTCTTCTTGTACAGGGTCATCTTTATTTGGTCAGAAGCCTGCCTTTGGAGGCTTTGGATCTTCTTCTAGTCAGACCAGTCCATTTGGTGGTACATTTCAACAATCACAACCAGCATTTGGAAGCAGCCTATTTGGTTCGCCAGCGCCTTTTGGTGCATCTAGTCACCCTGCATTCGGAGCTACAAGCGCACCAGCATTTGGTGCTACAAGCACTCCAGCATTTGGTGCTTCAAGCACACCGGCTTTTGGGAATGCATCAACCACCCCCTTTGGAAGCACAGGCAGTACATTTGGTATCTCTAGTGCACCTGTTTTTGGCAGCTCTACCACACCTATTTTTGGTGCTTCAAGTACACCAGCATTTGGCTCCACAAGTACACCTGCTTTTGGTGCTTCTTCAACTCCTGTTTTTGGTGCATCAACTACTTCTTCCTTTGGTTTTGGATCTGCTCCTGCCTTTGGACAATCAACTTCAGCATTTGGGAGTACGCCGTTTGGGACCACACCTTTCGGTGCCCAGAGTTCACCTTTTGGTAAGGTTACTCTAGCTTTTTTCTGCAATCGATATTGCAAAAAACTAGATTTTTCTTTTTGCCATTTATGAGGTTCTTGATTGCCTCATTTAATCATTTTAATCCTAGTCATATCTCTTTTCTCTATTGACATATAAGTACTTCCTTCCAACTGTTTTAAGGGACACAAACCGCAACACCAACATTTGGTAGCCCAGGTTTTGGTCAGTCAGCATTTGGCAGCCCACAGGTAGGGAGCAGGGTGGTACCTTACTCGGCCACACCTGAAGTAGATGGAGCCACTGGGCAAACCCCTGGAAAGCTGGAATCCATATCTGCAATGCCTACATATAAAGAAAAAAGTCACGAGGAGTTGAGGTGGGAGGATTATCAGAAGGGAGATAAAGGTATCCACTTGTCTTAGATTGGCATCATTTTGTGACTTTGATTTCCATTTATTCACTATTTGGTTCTGATGGTATAATTCTACATACTAATTATTATTATTATTATTATTATTATTATTGTTACTGAAACAATTCACCATTTGGTTCTAATGGTATAATTCTACATACTAATAATAAATATTATTATTATTGCTGGAACAATATTCAATAACTTTGAGACTTTGAGTCATTCGCACCAATCATCTTAATGGGAATTTGGCAATTAAAACACAATTATTTTCTATCAGATTTTTTCACGAACCTAGGGGATTAAGGGGGGAAGTTTAGAAGGAAAAAGGAGAAACAAAAGGGGGGGGGCTATTTGAAAATATTGCATATTTGTGAGTGTTTTAGTGAGATGAGTGTGACAAATGGAATTTCTGGAGTATTTCAAGTAAAAGATAATTTGCTTGGTTGCATGATTGCATAGAACTTATTGCTTAACTAAGCAGAGCATTGTATTTAAAGATCTAAACATGGATTTTTTATTCTGGCTGTGTGTTATTTCACTTAGTCAGGGGAGGATGTTCACTATTTGTCATCAAAAATAACTGTTCTCTAATTATCTAGCTATTAGTTTATGCTGGATGCATTTTTTAAAGTCTTCTTTGCTTTTACTAATTTCTTTTGCCTTTTTTTTTCAGGTGGTCCAAATCCTGCTAGCCAGCCTAGCTTTGTGCAGCCAACTCAGTCAAGTCCTTTCACTACATCAGCATTTGGCCAGACAACTTCAAACCCATTTTCTAGCTCTACATCTACTGGCCTATTTGGTTCAAAACCAGCCTTCGGTTCTTCTGCCTTTGGCTCATCATCTGCTTCCTCTTTCAGTTCTCCATTTGGTTCATCCTCATCAAGTCCTTTTGGGGCTACATCTTCAACTCCGTCTATTTTTGGCGCGTCATCAGCACCTGCATTTGGGGCTACCTCTGCATCTCCATTTGGGGTATCAAGCACGCCTAACTTTGGTTCTTCTCCTTCACTTTTTGGTTCAACAGCAGCAGCTTCAACTCCGACGTTTGGTTCTAGTTTGACATTTGGAAGCACCCAATCATCTGGGCTATTTCAGTCTCCAGCTCCTTCATTTGGACAGTCATCTATTTTTGGTCAGACTAATTTTGGACAGAACACCTCTGCCTTTGGTCAGACTAATCCATTCAGCACGCCATCAACTGGATTTGGAACAAATTTATTCACCAGCAGTTCTGCACCATTGACTGGATTTGGTCAAATGACTGTAAGGCATCAAACTGCACTATTTCTGTCAACTTGACAGTTACTGTTGTAATGAAATCCATAATCCATAGGGTTACATATGTCTTAATTTACTATATCTTTGGTACTTTTTTCTCAGTTTACTACATTTTTCTAATTTCTTCCTGTTATATGCTTTAGGTTTATCCATTGTCCGGTTTCTCATATTTTTTCACATTTATTTACAGCCATCACTTGCAACTGGTTTTCAGCCCACTGCAGCTGCTCAGACATCAGGGGCATTCTCCTTTGGCAACTTTGGCCAGACACAACCTGGTATCTAGAATGAAATTATGTTTTTTGTGGTTTTTGAGGCTGTAATTTTTGTCTTAATGCTACTTTTTTTTGGGCATTGCAGCTTCTTCAAGTGGTTTTGGAGGAATATCAAGTCCTTTGGGTCAGAACACCTTTGGGCAGCCGTTCGTACCCTGACATTATACTTGGATAAATTTCTTTTAAATAAAAATTGTTGGTTAATGACATTAAAGAAAACAGTGAAATGTAGATTTTTTGTATTATGCTTCTTTATTCACTAATTTATAAGAACTATTTATGAAGCTTTGCTGATTTTCTGTTTTTTTTTTCAAAGTAAGTTTTCCGCTGTTTCTAAGTTTTCTGCTGTTTCTAACAGTGCATTTTTAAACAAACAGGGCTGCTAGCCAGAATGCTGTGATTATGCAACCAAATCCTCTGGCAAATCCATTCGGGACACTTCCAGCAATGCCTCAGATTTCAATTGGCCGGCAAAGCAGTGCTCCCTCAGTTCAATATGGAATATCAAGCATGCCAGTAAGTCCTCTTGAAGGAACTGTTGAAATGAGTAATAGCAAACACTTGGTTAAGTCTAAGTACACAATTTGGTTACTAGCGAGCAAACATCATGATGGACATAGAGCACATAGCATTGTTTAATTATGCACCCTAAAATGGAGTGCTTATACTTCTGTCTCTTGGTTTGTGCTGTGGTTGCATGGCACATGTAACTTGCTGGCACCGACTGCTCATTGATTGTTATACCTATATTTTGCTGTGGTTGCTGCTGTTGTAGGTATGAGTTTTCCAAGGACTATTTGGTTTCTTTCAGTCAGCAGGGATCTTCACCTAAAACACTTGCATATAGGTATCTTGGTTGGCTGCCCCAGTGACATGCGTATGTGATGTGTTGGGTGCTGATTGCACGTCATGCTATTTGTTGTCTTAGGTGCTGCTACTCTGGGTACAGGTTCCCCTAGAAAAGAAACTGGTATCCTATTTGTTCTTTAAGGGTGTGTTTGCATAGTGCAGAAACCAGAGGGCTTTTGCCAAAAGGTGTGGGCTCCACTGCCCCACTGCATAACACACACATATTACAATAATAGAAAGGGTTAGATAGTGATACTAGCGTAATAGTATTTTTTAAATCATTTTTTGTTATATTACAATAATATCATGATAGTCTTAATGTTAGGTTGCACAGATGCACCTGTTCCCATCCAGTAAGGACCATAATTTTTCATATTTTTGAGTTCTTTTGTCAATTAGACCCTACAGATATGATGTACATAGATTGCTTAATGTAAAATCAGTTTTGGATGATGTTCGTCCAGGTTTTTCAAGAGCTTCAAAAATCAATGGCCTGAAATTACCAAGATTTTCAAGATTAAAAGAAAATCTCAATTCTTATATCTGAAAAATACGATCCAAAGTGGATCCCTCACAATCAATGGGGCTCCGTCTGTTTAGTAGGAGCAGTTTGTGCAAGTCACATGTGATGGGACGTTTCAAGTTCGAACCCCACTGGTATGGGTGGTTGAATGACTGCGTGTCTGGTTGTATATCCACCAGCAGGGCTTGTCTACTGTAAAGGAGTGGGGCCTTAATCCCCTAGTTTGATCATAAAAAAAATGGTGGATCCCCAACAATCAGACTATGCTGAATACATCCATGGGTCAGTTGAGCTGACCCAGCTTGCTCCCATAAGACTGTATAGTAACTCATTTTCTTCTATGAGTTAAGAAATGGCATCAAAATTTTTGAAACATAAAAAGATAAAAGAATGTTAAATTATACAAAAAATTAGCTAGTGATATTATCCTGATGCAGCTTGCTCCCATGATTTCCAGCTAGATGTGGGTGGGTGCACCATAGCATAACTCACTTTCTTGTAAGAGTAAAGAAACAGCATAAAAGTTTTTGAAACATAAAAAGATAAAAAATGTTAAATTATGCAAAAATTAGCTAGTGATATTATCCTGATAATGCTTCATTTTAAATTGTTTTCCATTATATTGCAATAATGTCATGATATATTTAAGATATCGGCTGTATCTGTGTGTGTGTGTCAGTACGCACACCTGCATGCATGTCCTAATCAATTTAAGGGATGGCCCCCCTGTGGGCTTTAAAAATGCGAACTCTCATCTAGGACAGCTACAGTAAATCATCACATTCCTCTGGTTTGTTGCAATGTCCATCTATGGTATTGATACTTGGCAACAACTTTACCTGTTTGCCAATGTAGCCATTCCCTTGTTTTTAGTTCATTGTGTTTTAAAGTCTTTGTTGTTATCTTAGCTTTAGGTTTTTCTTTTTGGACTGAAACATATTCTTTTATGTTTAGGTGGTCTATGATTACAAGCGTCTTGATGACTTGCTCTTGAAACCAACCTTCATGATTTTATTTAAATGTTTAAAGGATTATGGAACCAAATGCTTATATTTTGCTGACTTCCAGTCTTGTACATTATATTACTAGTTTTGCAATGCTCAGATATCTTACTCATGTGCGTGTGTGTGTGGTGATTTGTGTTTGTGTTTAAGCAATGAAGATATTGTATGTGTTACTATTGAATGTGTGTGTGGTGGTGCATGAGCTGAATGTTTGTGTATTGTGTTTAAACATTGCAGGCATTTGTTATGTTACTATTGAACACCTACTTACAATACAAACCATCCACATGCAATAAAGCTAATCATTATTATTAGTTTTTAATGATTGGGTGTCAAATTGTTCATGGCAGGTTGTTGATAAGCCCGCTGCAGTTAGGATCTCCCCTCTATTGATCTCAAGACATGTATCTCAGAGATCGAGGATCAGCTTGCCATCTAGGAAGTATCATCCCAAAAAGGATGTTCCCATGGTAAGACCTAATTTACATAGATTCAAATTAGATGTTCTTGTCTTCCAACTAAAAAGAAGCTATGTTTGACTTTCTGAGCTTGGTAATGCTAACTTTGGTGGTATGCAGGTATCATTTTTCAGTGATGATGAAGAAATTCCTAACACGCCAAAGGCAGATGCACTTTTTATTCCTCGGGAGAATCCCCGGGCCCTGATTATTAATCCCTTAAAACAGCAGCCCTCCACTTTGGCGAAAAAGCAAAGTCAGTTGAAGGTCAGATCTGCTACTAATGAAAATGGTACCGTTAATCTCTCTCTCTCTGGCATGCATGTGTGCATGTGTATGCGCACACATACACATCACTGTCATTCAAATTACTGCGATGACTTTCATGAGATTCAAAGCCATTTCCTTTGGTATTTGAAAGCGTCAGCATACTTGTTGGGAACCGTTATTTCCATTAATTCTCATTTTTATGTTACACGCTTATACTTTTTCAATGCATGATGTTACAGAAAACATCAAGAAAATGAATTTCTTCTATTATTTGCAAATTTATTTTTTCAAATTTCCTGGAATTTTTCCTGGGATCTATTTTTATTCTAAAATCTCATGAAAATTTTCCAAATAACTATTTGTTATACTCACACACATGCACATAAATAAAAGAAAAAGAAAAAGAAAAAGAAAAAAAGGTGAGTCTTGCATTCATGACAACTGTTCTGTGGTTGACAAAAACAAATAGTGGTTTTTAAATTTGTCTAGTGAGCAATGGCGCTTTAGACTTATTGATTATTGTTAATTGAGGATCTTCTCTTAATTAATCAGAAATCAAACTTGGAGTTTTCATTGAAGAAGTCAAAACATTTTATTCTGAAGTTTCAGGAGTAGAAAGTTGTTTTGATTTTCATTGATCTTGGTAGGTCTAGTCGTCTGGAACTTAGCAGTTAGCACACAAATTTTTACCATATCTGTGACATTTAAATGCCAATAAATTGTTCTTTTGAGGCTCGATAGCCTCTGTTCAATATTTGTCAATTTCTGGGTTTCCAATTTAGCTTTCGTTCTTTGTAGGCCATGTCACTGTTTGCACATGATCACTTTTGACAGTCTTTGGTGTTATCCAGGCAAAATAACTGATGATGGATCTGTCCTGCCTCCACTGGAGGATGATTCTACAGAATATCATGAGAGTAAGCCCTTCTAAAATCCCTTGATTATTGGTTATTTATTTTTTATATTTATTCCATAACACGGTTCTGATCTTGAGGATCGTTGCAGAAATTGGTAACATTGTTTTAAGTTTTGAATGTAGAAGTTGGCCTCCTGGATGATAGGCTTAACTACATGATGAAAGCATCAAAATTTGAGGATGATTCAGGGTGATCACTGATGACGGTTCTCATTTTAAACATAAAATAAATTAAGGAATCAAATTTCTTTTGATGCTAATTTGAGAGCCATCACAGACTATGTCGATCTACTTAGAACCGTCATTCTGAGTTGTCATATAACCCTAAGTGTTGTCATAACATTGATCTGTTTGGTTCGTTTCCTACAGGTGCATCTGTTTGTGCATCCAAGGCTACTTTTTTTATCTGAAAAAAAGCACTGGATGCATTGTTGGTGCAGTCCACATACTGAATATGCTGGCAGATGCACCAATCTAAGGAAATAAGATATTACATGTTCTATTTGTTAAGCTGTATCATATATATGTATATGATCATACATAATATATTACATATACATATGTTCATATCATTGTAATAGGTAATACCCAATAAGGGTATTTCAGTCTTTTTATTGTATAGGCTGTGCCCACTAGGGGTACTAGTGTCTTTGTATATTTTTTGTTTTCTTTATTTTTTTGTTTTGTAAATTCCTGTTTTTGTAATGGGCAATATTGTCATTGCGCAAGTATAGCTCTTGGGAGATCCCAACAACTATATTTATAGGTGGTGTCTGCATAATTTTTGTTTCCTTTATTATTTTCTGTTTTGTAAATTCCTGTTTTTGTAATGGGCTATATTGTCATTTGCCCAAATATAGCTTCTGGGATGCTCCTAACAACTATATTGGCTCTCCTTTGTGTATATATAGGAGCACTTCTCCTTAGATTGGTATTGCTTTCTTAAGCACCCAATTTCTCAGTGGTATTCATTATTTTTAATTATGATTCAATCCCATAAGTGGTTTATGTGTATGAGTTTTGTATTGACCCATAAGTGGTCATTGTGTTCTTGGAAGCCCATAAGAGGCATCTATTTGTATTTTTTGCTCTTTCATTACACTATCATTATTACACTATTTAGTGGTTTTCTTAACTGATCTTTTTCTTTTTCCTTTTCTTGCTAGTGAGGTGATTTTGTGCTTATAGTGGATATATGATTGTTCTCTTTCACATAATGTCAATATTGTGTCGTATTTCAGAAACTGCAGCTGATGGTGCAAAGAATGTATCCACACCGCCGAAAGATGCCCAGAAACAGAATGGAATCCATGATGAAGCGAATCACAAAGGGAATGGATACATATCATTATCTGGCCACAGAGCTGGTGAGGCTGCAATTGTTTTTGAGTATGGTGCTGACATTGAAGCCCTTATGCCAAAGCTCCGCCATTCTGACTACTACACTGAGCCAAAGATCCAAGAATTAGCAGCAAGGGAGAGAGCTGAAGCAGGCTACTGCATGCATGTGAAGGATTTTGTGGTTGGACGTCGGGGCTATGGAAGCATCAGATTCTTTGGAGAGACGGACATTCGGAGGCTTGATATCGAAAATATTGTTCAGTTCAACAATCGTGAGGTGATTGTGTATATGGATGGAGTTAAGAAACCTCCGGTTGGTCAAGGACTTAACAAGCCTGGTGAGGTAACTCTGTTGAATGTTCGATGCGTGGACAAGAAGACAGGTGAGGTGGTGATTCAGGGGCCCCTTGTGGAGAGGTACACAAAGTTCTTGAAGAAGAAGTCTGAAGACCAAGGTGCCGAGTTTGTGTCCTTCGATGTCGTGAAGGGTGAATGGAAGTTCAGGGTTGACCACTTCAGTCGGTATAGTCTTTAGCTGACAAGGCACCATCTGGCTCATATGTGCCAACCTCTTGGTAACTATTGATCGGGGAAATAAGAGGTACTGAGTTAATTTCTTGTCATACGTCCGGAAGCGAGGGGCAGCATTGTGTTTCTTTGCGTGCTCTGTGCATGTTGAAGAGAGCACCATGAGATGCAGTTGTATACAAAGCGAGGGTGGTTTTTCTTGGTGGTTTAAGGAACGAGGATTAGGGGATTCAGGCGTGAGCCGTCGTCCAATGCATTTGTTGTGTTTGTGCATTTGCTTTCTCTGTTTGTTCTGCAAGCATTTCAATGTCCAAAATTAAGGGAAGTATAGAGCAGAATTATTTTATGTATTTTTGTTTTAGAGCACCATTTGCACATATAAAACGTAAAATTGTACTGTTTCAAGGGTAGCATTGTCTGCTATAAAAAAATTGAGAGTCTGCAGGAGTTTAGCTGTAAATGGGTCAGATCAGCGTTTCTCCTATGCTTCTTTCTTGGTTCATAGTCTCTCTTGTGCTCCTAGCTTGGTCTTAGTCGCTGAGGGTTGGATTCAGTTTGGCTTTTGGTTACAGGGGACTAGTGGTAATGCCATTTCTTTCGAATTTTCTTCTTTATGGTGGTCTCTGGCGTTTTTTTTTTCTTTTGGTCCAGTATCAGGAAAATTTGGGGGACCTGTAATATTAACAATACGCCAACAACAGCAACTACGCCTTCATCCCAAAACAATTGGGGTCAGTGATATGAACCAAAAAAGAAATTCATTTTGGGTCTTCCACATGAATCCTTTTCCTCCAATCATTTCTATCCAATGCCATGTCCTCGGTGAGGTTCAAAGCATTTATATCCTTTCCTATCATCTCCATCCAAGTCTTCCTAGGCCTACCCCAACCTCTTTTAACTAATATATTTTCTCATTTCTCCAACCTTCTAATTGAAGCATCATTAGGCCTTCGCCGAATATGTCCAAACCACAGTAAACGATTCTCTCGCATCTTATTTTCAATGGGTGCAATACCTACATTCTTACGTATTTTCTCGTTTCGAATCTTATTTTTTATTGTATTTCCACACATCCATCTAAGCATCCGCATCTCAGCTACACTCATTTTTTGAATATGATGTCTCTTGGCAGCCCAACATTCTGTACCATATAGTAAAGCGGGTCTAATAGTCATCCTATAAAACTTTTTCTTCAACCGCAATGACATTCTACGATCGCACAACACTCCAGTTGCACTTTTTCATTTCATCCACCCAACCTTTATCCTATGATTTACGTCTCCATCAATTTCTCCATACTTTTGAATGATGGATCCCAAGTATTTGAAATAATCATTCACCGGTATTTCTTGCTCACCAAGCTTCACTACACTCCCATCACTACTTCGTTGCTTACTAAACCGACATTCCATATATTCAGTCTTACTCTTACTCAACTTAAAACCTCTAGCTTTCAATGTATGTCTCTATAATTCTAACTTAGCATTAACCCCAGTTCTAGACTCATCAATCAAAACAATATCATCAGCAAACAACATACACCACGGTACATTTTCTTGAATTGATCTCGTAAGCTCATCCATCACTATCGCAAATAGGAAAGGACTTAAAGCAAATCCTTGATGTAATCCAACCATTATCGGAAAATTGATTGTCACCCCTGCACAAGTGCGGACATTGATTACTACTCCTTCATACATATCTTTAATTATACTAATGTACTTGAGAGAAACACCTTTCTTCATCATTGTCCACCAGAGAACGTCCCTAGGTACTCTATCGTATGCCTTCTCTAAATCAATAAAAATCATATACAAATCTTTGTTCCTCTCTCTATATCTTTCAATAAGTTGTCTAAGAAGATGTATAGCTTCCATAGTTGATCTTCCAGGCATAAAACCAAATTGATTCTCCGATATCATGACAACCTTCCTCAACCTAGACTCAATCACCCTCTCCCAAAGTTTCATAGTATGACTCATGAGTTTTATACCACGATAGTTTGTGTAATCTTGTATATCACCCTTATTCTTATACAAAGGCACCAAAGTACTCTTCCTCCACTCATTAGGCATCTTATTTGTTCGCCAAATCAAGCTAAAAAGATTTGTCAACCATTCTAAACCTTTCTCTCCCAAGCATTTCCAAGCTTCGATAGGTATACCATCTGGGCCAACTGCCCTTCTTGATTTCATTTTATTCAAAGCCTCTGCAATTTCTTTCTTTTGAATCTTGCGCATGAAGTCACGATTTATCTCATGAAAAGGAATGGAGAAGTCTCCAAGATCTTGAGCATGACTATCATTAAATAGCTTATCAAAATAATCTTTCCATCTCTCCTTAATCTCCTCATCTTTGACTAAAATCCTTTGCGTTTCATTTTTGATACATCTAACCATACTCAAATCCCTCGATTTCCTATCTCTCATCTTTGCAAGCCTATAAATATCCTTCTCACCTTCTTTGGTATCCAACTTGTCATAAACCTCCTTATATACCTTAGCCCTCGCGTTTCGAACTACTTTTTTAGCTTCCTTCTTTGCTATCATATACTTCTCCAAATTCTCATTATCACGACTCTTACTTAAATTTCTATAACACTCTCTTTTAACCTTAATAGCTAATTTGACATCCTCGTTCCACCATGATGTATCATTACCTAGTGGTGCACCGCCTTTAGACTCACCCAATACCTCCTTAGCCAATTTTCTCATGCCACCCGCTATCTTATTCCACATTGATTCTGAATCCTCCTCGAGACACCAATCAACTTCCTTAACTACCTGCTCTACAAACATTCATTGTTTAGCTCCTTTCAGTGCCCACCACTTAATTCTAGGATCTATCCTATGTCTATCTCTTTTGCGGCATTGTCTAATTCTAAGATCTAAAATTAAGACTCTATGTTGTGTAGCTACACTTTCTCCCGGTATAACCTTACAATCGATGCAACAACCCCTATCTCTCTTTCTAAGTAGGAAAAAATCTATCTGACTCGTATTAACCCCACTTTTAAATGTTACTAGGTGAGACTGCCTCTTCCTAAACCAAGTGTTTGCTAAGATCATATCATAGGACAAACAAAAATCTAAAATCCTTTCTCCACTTTCATTTCTTTCTCCTATACCATAGCCTCCATGGATACTCTCAAATCCATCGCTACTAATGCCTACATGTCCATTAAGGTCACCGCCGATGAAAAGCTTTTCTCCATAAGATAACCCTTGTACTACTCCATCTAAATCTTCCCAAAATTGATGCTTAATGGAATCATCTAAACCTACTTGAGGTGCATAAACACTAATAATATTAATAATATCCGTACCTAATACTAATTTAATAAGTGTAAATTCTATCACCCTTCCTACGGACCTCAACTACATGATCTATAAACTGACGACTCATAACAATCCCTACTCCATTCCTATTCCTATTTATTCCTGTATACCAAATCTTATATCCCCAAGGTTCAATCACTTTTGCTTTCTCACCTACCCATTTGGTCTCTTGTAGACATAAAATATCAATCTTTCTCTTACACGTAACATCTACTAACTCTACCAACTTACCAGTTAAAGACCCTATGTTCTAAGTGGCTAACCTAATTTTATGGTCTTGGACTAACTTCTTTACCCCCACCCGTGCAACAAAGTGAGGGAACCCTTGCCTATTTGACACCACACCCAGGCGCCGGTGTGACGCGTCGCTTCTGGGCGACGACCTAGCAACCCTTGCCCATTTATCACTGCCTCCGGGCCTAGAGAGTACAGCGCGTCGCTCAGTAGGGAACACCCCAACGAAATTCTCATATTGGTTCATTTTCATAACTATGTTTTTATGCTGTCACAGGCCTACCACAACCCTCCTCCTTTATTCGGGCTTGGGACCGGCAGTGTATAACTAAGGTGGAGTTACCTGTAATATTAACAATGAGAAAATAAAATCAATATATGAGAAAATATTAATTTTAGGAAAAGTTGAGGACGTGAAATGTTGAAAATCTGATGATACAATATTGCTTCTCACGGCTTGTATGTTTCATGATATTATTAAGATTTCTTTTTGTTTTTTTTTTTTTCGATAAGCCAGCTGGGGTTAGGCGGGCCCTTGCCTATTTATTCCTTTTAAAAACTTTATTCAAAATTACAGGATTTTACATATTCTCCTTGTAAGGATTGCAGTCCCGAGGATTATCCTTCGAAATGCAGAAAAATGAGTTGCATGCCAATTTGGTAAGAGTAAAAGCCAGAGAATTACAGAATTTGGATTTACGAGATGATGCATCTTTCAAAATTGATGAGAGGATCGGCAACTATATGTGTATCCATGCCTTCCCTTCCTCCCTCTTCCTTTCAGCTGCTTGTTGAAATTATCAGGATCACCTTGCCTTCGTTGTCAACATGTCTCAAAATGGTCTCCTAACAATTCCACTCTCGATTGGGCATGGCTCTTGATATTATCAGGAGATTTTGGCGATAT
Source organism: Nuphar pumila (assembly GCF_984573655.1). Lineage (NCBI taxonomy): Eukaryota > Viridiplantae > Streptophyta > Magnoliopsida > Nymphaeales > Nymphaeaceae > Nuphar > Nuphar pumila. The sequence continues at coordinate 12,585,339 of NC_143252.1, forward strand.
TTGTGACTGTGCACTATGGACTTGCTCGAGTTGGCAACCCAACTTTCCTGTCTTAAGGGGGTTTGGTTTAAGCCTGATCAGGACTCAGACCTGGACTCAATTTCTTAACCAAGCACCGACCTGGCATCATGTCAGCCAATTGAGTCCGGAGGCAGGGGGACCTGTGGCTGGACCATGTCTTTATCTGCCTCTGCCCTCTTTCTTCTGTGATTATGTGCAAGCCAGGCATGGAGATCAGACGATTAGGGGATATTTGAATCCGTCTGTGGAATGCACCGAGTGCGGGTCCCATGCATGTCTGCGCGACTGATTTGGTGCATCCTGTGGACGTGGAAACATCTGCCGCTGTTCCATGCCCCCCCATGGAACAGTGGCGGACAGACAGGAATGGTTAATAAAAAAATAAAAAAAAGTTTTTTTAATGGTGTATGGACAGGACAGGATGCACTGTCCTGTCGAGAACTGTCTGTGATTCAAATGCCCCCTAGGGGGTTGTTTGATTGCAAGTCCCGTGGGACACAACAGACGCTCGGGAAGGCATCAAAACCAAACGTTGCGGCAGGGACGGCAAGAACACCAGCCAAAAAAAAATCGCGCGCGCGCGCGTGTGTGTATAGTATACCCCTTTCCCTCCCCTAACCCCAACCTCGCCCTTCGGTGCCTCTCTCTCTCCGCAACTCCCTTCCTTGCGGAACCCATGACACCCAGTCGGGCTTCCCCGCTGCCGTGCTGCCTGTTTTGAGGGTGGCCCCACTGCAGCCTCCCCTTTCTGGTGAGCAGACCCGACGGAGGCTCCTCCTCCACCCAGCAACCTGGCACCCTCTCCCGTGTTCACGAGAGCCGGACGACGCCCTCTTCACTGTCGACGCCACCTCCTACAGAGTGGTTGGACTCCCCAGCCCTCCTCTTCCGGTGAGCAGGCGTATCCGTGGGTGAGCACCAGCCGGCACCCACACAGCCGCCCTGCAGCACCACTGTCCTCCCCGTCGCCCTGAACTACCTTCGGTTCGCCGGAAACCCGGGGCCACCAACTGCGTCCTCTTCGTCTGTTTCTTTTCTTGCCGGAAGACCCGACACTGTCGCTCCTGTCTCCTCTTCTACTGAGCACCAGACCAAACGGAGGTGGTCGGCCTGCGCCTCCCTGAGCCGCCTCCGTCTCCCCCCCCTTCTCCCCCATTTTTGCCCTACCAACGCCTCTCTCTCTTTCTCCACCTCTCTCTGTCTCTCCACCCACCTTTTTGCCCTAGCTATGCCATGAGCCCCCACCATGTTTCTGTCTCTCCATTTTGGCAGTCCGGCACCTCTGCTGCCACAGTGACGCCTTTGCTTCACCTCTCATACAGGCTAAAAACACTCGAGCATTAGCACCGGCTGTGTGTAAAAGGAGCAGGCATTCGGCTGGCGACGTCAAAGGCCGGCGGTTCTAAGGTACCTCTTCTCACTCTGGTGTGTGGCCGTGGAAGGCAGCACTTGTGGCGAGGATTTTGGTGGAGATTACAGCAGAAATAGGGCTACTGTGTAGAACTGTTGACCATCGCAGCTCTTGGAGTCCCTCTTTGAGGTTTCTTTCCGTCTTCATTCTCGCACGAGATGCTTATTAGGGTTCTCTCTTGGAGTCGCCGTTGAGGAGTCTCAACGTCTTATCTACATGTCTTCCGCATGTCAACCAGCGAGCCCTTCTCTTCATTCAGGACGCTTTAAATTATTGGAGTGCTGCTTTTGCCCTCCGACGATGAAGTTTTCATGTTGCCTTTCTATTTCGGCTATCGTTCAAGTTGTTCTTCTCTCTTTCGATCATTTTTTCTTCATGTGTGGCTTTAGGTTCGCTCCTTCCTCAAGATATCCATCATTTCATCCACGTTGTTAGGAGGAAGTCTCTTCAGAGTTGCTCGGTGGGGGTGTTACTTCGTGCATCATTTTTCTTTCGGGTTTCTCCTAACTGGAGCGATGACCGAGATTGGCAAGATGTTAAGCCCGCCTAACAACTTTCTTTCTCTAGATTTTGTTCTCGCACTCAGCTGCATCGTGCGAAGCCTGAGGATTGGTGGTGCGCCGAGTGCTTCTTCCTTTCAGAAGCGTGTTGCATGTTATCGTTGTGCCACATTTTTTCTCTCTCGACGACATCCAATCTGAAAGAGTAAGCGTGTCACAACTCTCTTGAATCGCTATTTGCAGCAGAAGTTGATTTTTTGCCAGGATAGTAGGAGATCACAGATGTCCCGACGCCATGCCTCATTCTCTCCTTGGGTGCAGGTTGACAAGCTGCATGAGCCCAAATAATCTTTTCAGGCTTTCAAAATCAGTTTTATCTGGGTTTCGATCAGCCAGTCGCTTGCATTGCCCATATTCACCGAAAAAGCCTTCGTGCAGTCAACGACGACGCCATCTTCGTCATCTCTTATTTTCGGTGGCCGCTTAAGCTTGCTCGGTGCTTCAATTGTTTCCCGCTCCTCTTTGTTGTCATCATCGTCGTTGGTAGGTGCTTTTGAAGACAATGAAAATCTTACTCTGATGATTGTTCTTCTGGCGTTCCTTCCAAAGGTGCTTTGACGGTGCATGGTGATGTTGGTGCTCCTCTAGGGAACCCGTTATTTTGGAATCCACCATCCTTCATGTTCTCTCGCAGGTGTTTTTTCGGTTCTCGATCCTTTCAGCCACCAAGAGCCTATTTGTTTGGTGCTTTCGAGGCTGTTGAGAATCTGACCTATGATGATGGCACTCATGACCATAAGTCTGCCACTAACTCGTTTTCACATGCTCACATTTCTAATATCTCTACTGTCAAGGCCATTGTGCCTTTATCAGTCGGCACCTCTGCCTGTGTTCTTGTTTTGCATGATTTTGTGGCGGCTTCTAGAGACATGTATGGCTCTCATAGCATCAGTTTTTTGGAAACTCGCACTTTATCCTTTTTCCATGCAGGCGTTTCGATGGCCTGGAGGTTCACATTATGGGTTTCAATGCCCTATCCTATCGAGCTATCAACTGCATGGTGATTCGCTTGCAGGCTCCTTTCCTCCTACTTCCCGCAGACTTCGTGTTTCATCACCCTTCGCATCTGGCAGTCAACCAAGGTTCGTCTGGGGAGCCAGTTACTTTTACCTCTGGCGACTCATCTCCTGCGGGTGCTGATCCTACAATAGGGCAAAGCCATTTCTTTTCTACGTTGGTTATCGAAGTTGATGAAGTTGTTCGACTTCTCGATGTTTCTCTTTCCTTGCAACAATTGCTTCATATCTAGGCGTCATGCTCACATCTGTTGTTGCGGTCTCCGACCTTCTCCCTTCTTCTGTGGCAACCCAATCTGGGTCATTCTTCATATGCTGACTCCTAACTCGTTTCATCAATCAGGTGTTGGGGCCTATTATGCTCGCTGAGGGTGTCATTACAACCCTTACCCTTCGGCCTCCCATACTGGTGGTTCTCCTCGACGTTCAGCCAGAGCTCGCACCTCTCAGAGTTTTGTTGACTTTCAGCTATGAAGGCTCTATACTGGAATATCAGAGGGTTGAAATCTTTCGACAAACGTCTGTTTCTGGCAAACTGGATTCGCTAGGAAAAGCCAGATCTCATTGCTCTATGCGAAACAAAAATGGAAGACGTCTCTTGCTCTGTCGTTTCTGAAATTTGGAGAGGGGCGAACTTCTTCTTTAAGCCCGCGGTCCACTACGTTGGTGGTATTCTTATTCTTGAAAAGCCTTTTCTGGGTATCTGCCAAGTCGACGATGGCATGTTCTCTTTTTCGATTGCCTTTTTCTTGAAAGCGGGAATCCATACAACAATGGTCACTATTGTCTATGACTCCAACTGTCTTCTCCTTTGACCAACGTTATGGTTCAATTTGAGTAGGATTATCGGTTTTTTGGGGAGTTGCACTTTTTTATGAGAGACTTTAACTGCTTGCTGTCTATTCATGACTCAAATCCTCCTGTTTATCCGCCTGCCTCTATGCAAGGTTTTCAGGATTTTGTTCAACAACAACAGCTTTACCCTGTTCCTCTTACCAACCAGCCTTTTTCATGGTCGAATAGAAGGTTTCACCCGTGCTACAGGCTGCTCGATCGAGTGCCCGTCTTCTTTGATCTGCTCGAGATCCTCTTCGACATCACTTGCTTCCTCCTTCTGTCTCGGACCATAGCTAGGTTGTCACTTGTTGGGGGAAAGGTTTTACCTCTGCAAAGACTTTCATCTTTGAAAAGTGGTGGTTGAAGGAGCCAGACTTTGAATATGTGGTCTATCGTTCGTGAAGTAAGCCTTCTACTGCGGTCAGGGCCGTCATTCGATATCATGAGAAGCTTTTCCGCCTCAATCGCGACATCAAAGCTTGGCTTCTGAATCATAATATCAGTAAATTCCAGCAAATAGACACCTGAGAGCAAGAGCTATCGATCATTCACATTCTATGTCTTTTCCGGACTTCCTTTCTGATTCGACTATTCAAAGCTTTCTTTGCTTCTGCAAACATGGTGGATCAATGATGAAATTTGATGGAAACAACGGGCGAGGGTGCATTGGCTTGCGACTGGTGACGACAATACTCGCTTCTTCTACTCCTACGCTTTGCACCGCCATATGAGGAACATTATTCCCTCTATCTCCATTAGGGGAGTCAACTACTCCGTCGACAATGTCCTTCCAACGCTTTTTCACTATTTCAAGACCCTTTATGCTGCCCAAACCTCCGTTGACGGCACTATTGACCCTCTTCTTGTATGGGCTATTGATCAATCTCAAGCCAGAGCTATGCAATCTAAGTTCGCTAACGCTGAAATCATTTCAGCTATCAACGGTCTTTCAGGATGAAAAACTCTTGGCTACGATGACTTTTTCGTGGATTTCTTCCGTATCTTTTGGTCTTGCATTCAGCATAACGTTATCAATGTCTTTGCCGAGTTTCATCGCAATTATCGAGTGTTGGTTCACACACACTTAGCTATTGTCTAACGTGGCGGCCTCTGATATCTCGAGGTTTCGTCCGATTTCGGTTATGAGTGCGCTCTACAACATTATTGCTAACGTTTTGGCTAATAGGCTCAGAGCCGTCACTGCTTAAATCTTCTCGGACACCCAATTCGCTTTTATTTTCCACAGGTGGATTCAACACTCATTCATATTGGCATCAAAAGTTCTTCACTCTTTGCATATCAGCGGCCAACCTTTCTTCTCTCTCAAGCTTGACTTTCATAAAGCCTTCGACTCGGTTCATTGGTCTTTCTTATTTCACATGCTTATCAACTTCGGTATCAGTTGTTGTTTCTCTCGATGGGTGTGCGAGCTGGTATCAAATGCTCACTCTTTGATTAAGCTTAGCGGAGCAAGAGGTAGGCAGTTCAAGCTTGGGCACAATATTTGGCAAGGCTGCCCTCTCTCCTCTTTGTTATTTAACATCATTGCCGAGGGTCTCGTGGAGTTGTTCAAGAGGGCAACAAATAAAGGCATAATCGATCACATCGGCATCCAAGAATTCCCCTATCATATTCTCACCTATGCTAACGACATGATCATTTTCGGCCACGCTTCTGTGCAGCAGATGCTGAGATTAAAGCTCATCCTTCAGTTTTTCATCTCTTTCAAGTTTATTCCTTAATGACAGTAAATGTTGTCTGTCCATGTTCAATGCCTCGTCTTCCTTGTTGGCGCCGGACAATAAATTATTAGCTGCATAACTTCATATTTACCTATTTTCTATCTGGGTCTTCCTTTACAAATAAAGCGCATCCCCTCAGCTGCTTGGACTGTCATTATCCAAAAAGTTCAGACCAAAATTTCTTCCTGGTTGGCTTCCTACCTTTCCATCGCCGGTCGGCTTACCCTTATTAGGCATGTTTTGTCCTCTATCCCAGAATTTTTTATGTCCATGTTTTTGATGCCCAAGGGTGTGGAGAAGAAGTTCTCAAGTTTGATAGCGGATTTTCTTTGGTCTGGTTGCCACCTTCGGACTAAGCGTCATCTAGTTGGATGAAACTCGTTGGTGTTACCAAGGCGTATGGCTGGTGTGAGGATCTTCGCTCCCAGACTAAGGAGTATTGTTCTCGTCGTGAAGCAATGTTGGATGGTGCATCGTCCAGGCAATCCGTGTGCTCCTCTGCTCCATGCTAAGTACGGTTTTCTTAAGTCAATCAATTATATCCGTCGTCCCCGTAGGCTTCATATCGCGCACTTGCGTCTCATATGGCTTAATACCATATCTTTCGTCCTTATGCAAGATGGTGATCCCAGTCCTGACGCGCAGTTTTTGCAATGGGCAATCGCGCCTAGCGACGATTTGTGCACCAAAACTCTGTATCGGTCTCTTCTTCCTCTTGGGGTTGACTGGCTTCCTGAGCATCTTTTTTGGGCGAATGGACCAACTTCCCGCTCTCGGTTCTTAGTCCGACTAATTTTATACGATAGGGTACATATAGATAACTTCCTTAAGAAGGTGAGTTTTTAGTATCCGAGTAGGTGCGTTCTTTGCCAAGCGGCGGAAGAATCCACCTACCATCTGTTTTGGGCTTGCCCAACCTTTGTGGATCTCTTTAAAAGTATGTGGAATCAGCTTGAAGTAATCGTGAGATAGGAATCCTTCGCGCTCGACCTTCTGTGGGGTCCACCGCAGATTCGAAGTTGCAAGCAGTGACAACTGATATGGAGAACTTGGCTTCTTACTTCTTTGTGGGCTGTGTGGATGACTCGCAACAATGTGAACTTTCGTCAAATTTCGGTTGCTTTCAATAAGCTCGTCCATTGTATCTTGGCTGATGTGTACGCAATTCTGCGCCTCTACTCTCATGTTATCCACCTCCTTCAGCCGCCTTCTCTTCCTCAAGACCCTGACCGATCTCTGTGTTCGCCTATTTTTATGTTTTGCCTTCGTGCTTTCGGCCCTTTGTTTTGGGTCTGTTGTTTTTTTGTTTCGCGGGATCAACTTTTGCCTTAGTAATGTTGATGTTTCTCTTTCTCTCTCTCTCTCTCTCTCTCTCTCTCTCTCTCTCTCTCTCTCTTCTTCTTCATGATTTTGAAACCAAAATTGGAAACCCACTTCTTGATTTAGGGATTTTTGAATTAGGGCATTTCGATTTAGGGTTTCCAATTAAAGCTTCTCGAATTAGGGATTGATTAAGGCATTTTGATTTAGGGGTTTCAATTAGAGCTTCTCGAATTAGGGATTTTCGATTTAGGGTTCTAGTCGAAACAAACAGTGAATGTGGTACAATCATTACAGAACAAGTGTTCTGTCCAATCTTGAACAAGCAATCAAACAAGCCCTCGGAGAAGGACCTTACAAAAAATAAATACTTGATTTAGTGGGTCCTATGCGAACTTATCTCACTATGAATTGGAAACTTTGAACTAGATCAGTATTGGACTCAAACAACCAGATGGGCTAGTTTCCACAAAACCCACAGATAAAGAAAAGCCACTCCCTTGTAACCCAATTGTCTTAAAAAAAGAATGCCAGTGATCTCCTCCTCAAGGGCATCAAATAACCAAATTTTCAAATTAAACGACAAACACTAAAAGAAACATCATAGATGTACCCCACATCACATTTGAGCAATGCCCATAATTTCCAAACTAAAAAATCACAAGAAAACCGCTGGCTGGACGAATGATCCCAATATTCCAAATCAGATGAAATATCACTCTTAATAAAATAAAATAGTAACATTTATTTTTTTTGCCAGAAAATACATATTCACGATATCATATTTGAGAAAAAAAATCATGGAAGAAAATCCCAGGACATTTTGTAGTGTGCCAATCAGAAAAGTTAAGCAAGAAGACAATAACAATTAGAGTTTTTACAATAAATTAGAACACTCCATTTTTTATCTTAAAAAAAAAGGAAAACCCAAATCCATTTTGTAGTAGCTTTAGACAAAAAACAAACAAACAGTTACTGAGTATTTTACTCCTATTTCATTTCTCACTTGAACAATATTGGTTACTCTTTGGTGAAGTGAATAATAGAGTATATAAAAAATCTTCTTTTTCCCTTCCTTTCCTCTTCATAAAAAAAGGGACAATGATGTAGATGACCCTCATTTTTATTGAAAATACCATTGCTAACTGCCAGTTAGAAAATATAACAAACATGGCCAATTTATTGTTTACTTGACAATTTTTTTTACCTTTGACACGTACAAATTTAGGTGTCTAATTTTTCACGTGACAACTTACATGGCACCTGATTTTTTCAGGCGAAAATTGACACGATGCTTTATTTTTTCAGGTGACAATTACATGGCGGCGATAATTACATGACCAAGGCATCTAATTTGTAAGGTGACAAAAAGGTAAGACTGAACAAAAAAAATCAAGTGGCCATGTTTTGGCATATTTTGAATAGTAAATTGGTCATGTTCGGTATATTTCTCTCAGTCCTAAGTCTATGCCAAAACAAGGATACCATCTACATCATTTTCGTTATAATAAAAAAAAGGGACAAGTCAATCGTCAACTGTTTCGTTTTATAATGGGGAGATCATTTCACAATAATGAAATCATGGTGAAGCATGTTCTTCCGTCTAAATGGATCCGTCAGCAAAATGAAAAATGCAGTGTCCACACGGGCCCTCGTTTGCAAAATGGAACAAAAAGTGAAGGGTTTCACCCTTCTATGAATAATAGTGGCCGTTAGATGTTGAATGATCCAACGGCTATTAATTCGGTGCCACCATAATACGGTGGTACTGAGCCATCATACATAGAGTAATTAGTCGAGGCCTTTCAAAAAAAAAAAAAAGAAGATTGGACACTCTTGCCAACTTGTCTTGTGGGCACAGTTAAATACACAGTTTGGTTTCCAATGTTTTATAAATCATATCATTCAACCATACAACATGATGCACGAGACCATAATGAATCATGAGATTCCAATTAAAATTTGCAACACAATCGACTGTAGCAAATATGTATCCATTTTTTTTAAGACATGATTGTATCACAGTGAAATTTTATCTTACGTGATGACTTGAAAAAAATCTTATATTACATGCAAACCCAAGTCTCTCTCTCTCTCTCTCTTTTGATGTTTAGATCATTCAAACAAAATGCAGGACATGGTAGCCTTGATAAAAAAGAAGAAAGTTTCGAAAACATTGTTTGCATGAATCACATGATGGAGCACCCTCCGCCACCGAACTCTTGGAAGCTGATGGATATGTGCTCACACGTTGCACAGCAAGGCTGCAGCTTGCACGGCTTTTCCTTCTCGTCTTCCTCCTCTTTCACGGGTCCCACCGTTAAAATCTCGGCCACCTTCTTAATCTTTCTGACTTGGCCCACCACAGCCACTGGGTCCACTTCACCTATCACGGTCACCGTGCTTTTCTCACCGTCGATCTCTATCTTGTCTATGCCTAACATCACCAGCCTATAAATGAGTAGTATACAAACAAGCATTCTCAATTGTAGCAATGAATTAATCCTTTTTGTCTAGATCCCTGTAATGTGCCTTATAAAACAAGCCGAATTGCAACATAAACCGGCTTGGTTATTCAAGACTTATTGTTACAAATAAAGAAATTATCTTATAGAAAAATATGGTGATGAACTAACATTTTTTATTTTTGGGAAAATCTTGGTACATAAATGATGTAAAAATATATATAATGTTAAGAAAAATATAACTAACAAAAATATAATTTTTTTTGTTAATATTAGGATAAAATGTTAAAAAACATGGTAATTTCAAAATAGCTTGTATTTATAAGAAATTTCAACATTTTTTATTTTGGGAATGTAAGGTTTGGAAAATATGATGATATAATCACAATATTTTCAAAATATCACCCATATTTTGTTACATGGAATCACACTACTAATCCACCAATCAACTATATAAAATCTGTGATGAATGATAACTTCTGCAAAGTGTTTCATTAGATAGTTGAATGGAACCGTCCATTTTTGCCATCATCACCACCATGAACACAGGAAGCAATCACATGATTCATTGCCAATGACTTGTTTTTTTTCTATTCAAATAAAGAAATTAATGGCATTAAGTTTAGAGCACTTGGGAATGAGATATAGCTATTTTGGTTTGGCCTGTGTTGGTCATTAAAAACTATCTTTAATTGGTTGGTCAACAAGTGCAGCCAATAAAATTGAAAGTTCATGATTCCTCATTCTTGAATCATGGTAAATTCTTTTATATTTCTCCCAAAAGTAAATTCTTGCTTCTACCCTCAAGGGCTCCCCTCGTCTGGTAGGGGCAGACTTGTGAATGTCTCTAAGTTGACAGGATGTCACATGTTCGAAACACAAAGGTGTCATCCCTTGCCTCATGGTCGAAGCTGGGTGTGCTCTCCGGTGTGCATATAAGAACTTCAAGGGTTTTACCAATCGGAGGCCAGATAGTGTGCGATCGGTGATGAAAGGTTTTTTTCTTGAATTATTCCCCACCCCCCCAAAAAAAGAAAATCTTGCTTCTATATGTGCAGAACTTGAAACAAGATGAAGCCATACAAGAAAATGCATAACTTTACCTATGAGTTTGGCTATTGTCTTCATTATAGAGACCTTGCATTTGAGGCAATTGATCCCTACCTTCAACACTATTTTCTGCACCAGCAACATCATCAATTGCATCATTATCAAACTCATGCTGTGCAAAACTCCAAGATTTAGCACATTGGACATGAATACGTACCTGGCTTGCTCCCATCGCAGCAGGAGAAGGTTTGCCCTCATAAAGGCAAACAAGAAATATAGATATAGGATTCGACCGGTGCCAACAATGACATAAACGCACGTAGTAGTAAAATATGTGAAGAAATTCATAGATACCAATTCTTAGTTGGCAAAACTCTCTTGGATCAATCAATCATGGTTGAACAAGTCGCATATAGGAAGTAGGGGTCTAAATTAACCATGTAACGGTAGTTAGCTGGCAAAATGGGACCCCCAAGGAGATATGAAATCAAGATACTTGAAAATTTCGAGCATCCTTCCACTTTATTATTATTATTATTATTATTTAGTTCTCTCTCTGAAAAGGAGGATTCCCGTAGGGTGAGTCTGATGGATCCAATACTGCATTGGAACATAAATTTAAGACCTGCTTGGCATGGAGGATGTGTACTGAAGCATGGGTGAGCTAGTGGTGTTCAAGTCCTATATTGAATGTAGGTGTAAGCTAAAACACCAGGGCTGTTAATGGATCGGGTTTTTTTCGGATACTCAACTCAATGGGGGTTCAGATTATCGGGTTTGGCAAAAAAACACCAATCTAAAGATTTGTATGAATATTATTACCAGGTTGTTTATCTATATACAATATTTTCTTCTTAACTGTGTGTGAACATGAAGAGCCGTATGAGCACATTGAGAGCAACCATTTTACTAGTTAGGATAGGAAATTACATTTCTCAAATATAATCTCCACGAAGTTTAGGGAATCTTTCTAACCCCTTTGGCACGCAATAAGTAACTAGTCCCTCTAATGTAGGTCACCATGCCAAAGTCAATTTATATAATTAATTTGGAGGAGATTTCAAAATTAAGCAAAGAAATGCCTACCGCCAACTGTTCTTGTGCAGGGATCAAGGCCCGTTTTCTAGTGAAACCAAGGGGCCCTTAATTAACAATCAACATCTGAATTCTAAGTCAGGACCGTGTATTGTCCCACACAGGTATGGAATAAAATTAACGGTGATTAGATTGGGATCATATATTTACGTGTTAAGTTAAGACAAATGTTTAAATTAATTAAGAAACCGGGTTGGGAAGGCAAGTCTTCACATACTGCTGATTACGTTGAGATCCCCATGCATTAATTAGCGTGATCTCATGTAGGCGATAATATCGTGATACTCCCCTTCATGTTTATAAGAAAAATGAAATGATTACATCCCAAAGCTTTAGTAAAAGCATTCTGCTGACTGTAAATTTGTTGGGACCTGCTCTGTGGATATGTGTCAATCTAAGTCCGTTCATGCAATACAATGCTGATGATGTTGAGAAAAACAGGCTTTCTCTCAAGTGAAAAACAATGAAAGTAATATATATCAACAGAAATTAAAAACACACACACAAGATTTACGTGGTTTCCTCAAACTGAGGTACGTCCACGATGATCGATAGGTCAACACCTTTCACTATCTTCAAACAGAATTTAGAAAATGGCCAAAAAAAGGCATAAGCCTTACAAACACACAAAGGTGTAGAGAAATAGCAAGAGAAAAGACCTCATTGAAAAAAAAACAAATGTTCTGAAGAACCAGCCGCACGAAGCAGCCTCAAAAGAAGTGAAAAAAAAACTCGCTAGCCGAACCACCCCTTCCTAAACAGAGAACGAGATTCACATCTAATGTGAAAGACAAAATGCCACTCACAAATCGCTATTCAGCTGAAGCGCCATTCGCGATTCGCTATGTTGCTGAATCGCTATTCAGTAGAAGCGCCATTTATAAATCGTTATGTTGTAGAATAAATAAATCGACCTTGAGACAATCAAAGGTCGTGCTTGGGAATCCCTCCGCAATAATGAATATGCGTGGTTCCAATGAGCATGCCAATAAGTGTTAGTTAACAAAGGTTCTTATACAGTAAACAAATGGGTTCCACAAAGGAGGAAAACCCAACAATTCTCTCCTTCCTGACTTATGTGGAGGCTTCGACCATTTCAACCAAGAGTCGACACTTCTCATGCTTGTCCTTAGGCAATGCCTTAGTCAACATATCTGAGGTATTATCATCAGTGTGGACTTTCTCAAGATATAACAATTTATCATTCAAGACATCACAAATCCAATAGTATCTAACATCAATATGTTTCGATCTTGAATGAAATGGAGAATTCTTGCTCAAGTGGATTGCACTCTGATTATCACAATGAAGAACATACCTTTCTTGTTTTAATCCCAACTCTTGTAAGAATTTCTTCATCCATAGTAATTCTTTGTTTGCTTCTGTGATGACGATGAACTAAGCTTCTGAGGTGGAGAGAGCTACATATTTTTCTAATCTCGATTGCCATGCAACTGCTCCACCTGTAAAAGTAATCAAATACCCAGAAATAGATTTCCTACTATCGACATCACCAGCCATATCCGAATCTGTGAACCCATCAAGAATAAACTCACATTTTCCAAAACACAAACTCATCTTTGAAGTGCCATGAAGATACTTCAGAATCTATTTCACTGTTGTCTAGTGTTTTTTCCCTGGATTTGATAGAAATTGACTAACAACCCCAACTGCATGAGCAATATCCGGTTGAGTACAAACCATGACATACATCAAAGAACCAACTGCTGAAGCATAGAGAATTTTCTGCATCTCATTTTCTTCTTCATCACTTATAAGATATTGACTTGAACTAAATTTGAAATGGCCTGCAAGTGAACAATTAACTGGCTTTACTTTGTCCATATTAATCATCTCAAGAACCTTTTTAATATAATTCTCTTGTAATAACCATATTAGCCCATGTGATCTGTCTCGAACAATTCTCATCCCAAGAATTTGTCTTGCTGGACCTAAGACCTTCATGGCAAAGGATTTACTTAGTTCTAACTTCAGCTTGTTGATCTTGCTTATGTCTTGACCCACAATTAGCATATCATCAACATAAAGCAAATGAATAGTAAAATTATCATCTGAAAATTTCTTCACAAACACACAATGATTTGTGGTGGTTCTTGAATACCCATGCTCAACCATGAAAGAATTAAATTTTTTGTACCACTGTCTCGGTACTTGCTTCAATCAATACAAGCTCTTCTTCAGTTTGCAAACCAACTGATCCTTACCCTTGTCAATGAAACCCTCAGGTTGCTCCATATAAATATTTTTTTCTAAGTCACTATGCAAAAATGCAGTCTTCACATCAAGTTGTTCAACTTCTAAATTCAAACTTGAAGCTATACCAAGTACAGTTCGGATGAAGGACATCTTCATAACTGGTGAGAAGATTTCATCAAAATCAATTCCCTTCTTCTGACCAAAACTTTTCACAACAATCAGTGCCTTGAATCTAGGTTGAGAGTTGTCCCCATCATTCTTTTGCCTGAAGACCCATTTGTTTTTCAAAATCTTCTTCCCTTTAGGTAGTTTCACCAAATCATAGGTGTGATTCTCATGCAATAACTTCATTTCCTCTTTCATCACCTTAAACCACTCAGTTTTGTTTTCATGCTCCAAAACTTCTTGATAAGTCTTTGGCTCTCTTTGATCTATTATCATCACATACTCATGTGAAGAGTATTTTCTAGATGGTTGTTTCTCTCTGGTAGATCTCTTTAACGGTGACTGTAGAGATGGCTCTTGGGGTAACTACTCCCCCTCGATCTCTGGCTCAACATTTCATTCCTCTACATTATCATAAGATGCTTGCACCTCCTCAATGATATCCTAAACAACAGGTGAATCAAGAAGATATAAGTCAACAAGATCTCCAGTGCTAGACTCACTTGTCTCAAGCTTGTCATTGTCTTCAATAGTCTGATCTTTCAAGAAAACAACATCTCGGCTTTTGAAAACCTTTTTATCAATTGGATTATACAATCTGTAGCCAAATTCTTTATGCCCATAGTCAAGAAATATGCATTGCTTTGCTTTAGGATCAAGCTTGAACCTCTCATCCTTTGGAATATGAATAAAAGCTCTGCACTCAAATACTCTCAAGTGATTATAGGAAACTTTCTTTCCTATCCAAACTTTCTCTAGAACATCGTCATTCAACAGAATAGAAGAAGACAGATTGTTAAGATCAACTGCAGTCCTCATTGCCTCACCCCAAAAGGATCTTGCCAATTTAGAATGTGACAACAAACATCTGACTCTTTCAAGAATGGTGCAATTCATTCTCTCTGCAGCCTCATTTTGTTGATGTATTTTTTTTACTGTCTTTTCATAAATGATGCCATGATTGGTGCAATACTAATCAAATGACCCAATGTATTCACCATCATTATCTGAGCGAACACATTTCAACTATCTTTCAACCATGACTTGAAAATGCTTAAATACACCTAGAACTTGATTTTTAGTTTTCAGTGTATAAGACCAAACTTTTCTAGAATGATCATCAATAAAAATAACAAAATATAGTGCGCCACCAAGTGTCTTAACCTTTAAAAGACCACATACATCAGAATGTACCAAATCTAGAACATGAGATTTTCTAGATGCAATATTTCTACAGAATGATATTCTATTTTGTTTACCATGAAAGCAATGGACACATGTTTTCAAAGATGTATCTTTTATCCTCGCTAGAAGCTCTTTCTTAAACAAAACTTGCAATCCTTTCTCACTCATATGCTCGAGCCTTCTATGCCATAGATCGGTGGATGAGTCATTCTTCACAGCATTCACAACACCCTTGCAAATATTTGCTTGCATAGTGTAAATAGAACACGTCTTCTTCTTTTTTTTCTAACACCAGAGAACTTTTGAATAGCTTCCACCTTCCATAACTGAAATTATTGTTGTAGCCTTCATCATCCAACTTTTTAGCAGAGATTAAATTTAGTCGAATATCCGATACATGCCTCACATCTTTAAGCAATAATTTACAGCTAATATTTGTTTCCAAGCAAATGTCACCTATACCGATAATTTTTGACACATCTTCATTTCCAATTCTACTACAAGAAAAATGTTAATTAGCGACGGAAATTTGTGATGAATTATTTTCATCGCAAATTTGCGATAAATTTGCTAGAAAAAACTAGCCATTGCCAAAATTAGAATTCGCAACAGAATTTTTCTGTCATAAAATCCATCACGAATTAGCAACAGATTCACGATGAAAAAAATTTGTCTCAAACTTTGTCGCAACTTAACGACGAATTTTGCAACAGAAAAATTCTGTCACGAATTCCATCGCTACTTTTTTATTTAAACCACAAAATTCTCCCTCCTCTCTCTCTCTCTCTCTCTCTCTGATTACCCCAAAATCGGCTACCCGACGGGGAAGAGAGCGGCCTGCACTGTCATCGTCGATCATCGTCGGTGGAAGATCATCATTCACGGCATGAGCGAAGATCGGGATGAGGAGGGGCACAGTCTGCTGGAGCTTGATGCTATTGCCGTAACCACCACTGCCTCCACCTCTAGACAAATGGAGAAGGATAACGCGACCACAGGTTCGTTGCCGACTAGAATTTCCTATTCCCCATCATTCACTCTCATCGTTAAACCCTAGCGTGGTGGCTAGGGTTTTAATGCGTTCCTTGGACTCATAGCATTTGATTTTCCTTATTGTTCTCACGTTTTGTTCGAAACAGAGGGTTTTAGGTTGAAGTTTCTTGGTGACTTAGGGCTTTTCGTTGTTGTTGGAATGCAATTCGTGGGTTTCTTGGAGATTCTTGAATCGTAGGGATTTCTCCTGGCTACGTGGGTTGTGTGTTGTGTCTGTGTGGGTATGATTTCCGTGGCGTAAGAGTTCGTTCATTTCCAAAGATCGGTACTACTTTTTGACACTAAGCCAAGAAAACTGAATTTTGCTTGCTTAGCATAGATGTGAAATTGCTTAAATGCAAGTAATATCCAAGTGAATTATTGGTTATCTTAAAATTACGTGAGAAGGTTTAGAGTTGTGGCATCTCACCCTTCATTTGGGATAGAAATTTCTACAATGATTTTTCCGTCATGTTGGTTATGATCCTTTTTCGGGTGCCACCTGTGGTATCCCATTTTTTTATTTGTGTTCTTGTTATTCAATTGAGAATTGGTTTTTCATTTCTTTTCATCAAGGTTGTGTTTGTTGCTATTGAGATTGAATACATGATAACATTCACTTGTTGTGGTCATAGAAATGGTTAGGTTTAGCATCTTGTAAATTCATGAAACTAGGGCGTGTTTAATGGTGAAAATGAATTTTAATTAATTAATTTGCAGACATTAGCCTGGAGAATTCCACCATTCACTTGGTTCCAATTGGTCAGCCAAAATTGCTGCCTGGTGGCAAAGTTGGTGCTTTTCCATGTAAGCATGCCCGAGTCTCTGTACTATCGAAATTGAATGTCAGAAGTTATGCCAATGCCTTCCACATCATCGATCCTAAAGCCTTCAGAAGGAATACCAGAAAGGTTTCATGGCAAAATCGGTATATGTTTTCACAGGTAAGCAAAGTTATTTGCCTTAATTAGATACAAACCATTTTGGCAATTCTCCACTTTGGCTATAAAAAGGAAAAAATTACATTTAGTTTTAATGTAGGATTTGACAGTTTATTTAAAGGATATTGTAGCAACTATCCTGGATCACATTAAGCAGAATCTTCTGATTTGGAGAAAAAAAAGTTGTTTTCCCAATTTTATTATGTTGTTCTTTTTAATGCATGATAGGTGGGGATTTTCATTATTTTTGCATCATTCATCTGTTTCTTTTGTTTTATTTTGTGGATTTGGGATCTGGTTTTTGTGTTCCTTTTCTGTTTATGTTTTGATAGGCTGTTCTTATCAAAATGTCTTGCATTATGAGTTGTTTTCCAAAATTGTTTTATGAAATTTCTATGCAAAATTTTTCTGACAATGGAAAACTAAATCTAGTTGCATAAGTATGCACAGAAATGCTTCTATTGGTCCTTGTCAATGCCCAGAAAATGAATGGGGGACTATCCAAAATGGTTTCTGGAGCATTTTTACATCACCTTATGGAGAAAGCTATATAGATGTCAAATTCATGGATGGACTAACAGGCTTTGTTACCATTTCTCTTGAAGAAGGTGGTCAGGAGTTCATTTTACTGAAAAGAAATTACTGCAGGATCTATTTTCTTGTTCTGTTAATGGGTTTGATGTATGTCATTGCAGTTTTTCAACAATGGCGCCTGATTTTTCTTGGTCTTGGGTTTGTCATAATACTTTTAGCACCCGTTGTCAGCAATTGGGTGCCCTTTTACTATAGCACTTCAATGTTCCTTGGAGTGTTGCTCGTCATTCTAATACTTCTCTTTCAGGTACATATCATTTCTTTGTATCACTCAACACTTCCAGTTTAGTGATTGATTGCTTTGACTAAATATTTGATTTATTAAATTATGATCTATTGATATCAAGGTTATATTGTTTCTAACTAAAGGATTGATATTAGTCCATTTATTGAAAACATGGACATTTTTCTTTGGAAACATGGACATTTTTCTTTGGAAACATGCTTATTAAGGAATATTCATCTTATCCGTGTAAGAAGATGGAAAAAACCTGTAGTATGTTGCATTTATTTTTTTAAATCAAGAATATAGAAAGACATCCCAAGGGCTTTATCAACAGTGGAGGCAAGAATTTAAATTCCTCCATCACCAGTCAATACCTAAAGCGCATCAAGTAAGACGGTCTTGTTCACGATTTCATATTTGTACATTTTTAACATGATTGGTATCTTATGATTACTTAGCATAATGCATATCTAGCACTATATCACAAGGATACTCCATTTTAGCACATGTATCTTATGTATGAAGATACTTAAGGCTAGAGCTCTGAGAAGGCGTTGTGGCTTATCACATGGATAATTTTGAAGAATCTCGCAAAGCTTTAGTCTCTGCCCAAGAAAGATATCGTCAAGTACCGTTACCTTGATCAAATCACTCTACTAATAATTCTACAACATTGTATGGTAAACCAAGTAGGCCTAGGTTCAGATAATGCAACCAGTTTTGACATTTGTAGTTGCTAAGCATATTTATTTCGTCGAACAGAGGAGAGATATACAAGCATTTTTTTCCATAAATAACAAAAACCAGAATTTCAACATCATAAGCAGTTGGATTTTTATGATAGACAATTCATTTCCACCAAAGAGGCTAAACAATGTACATGTTTGTTGGGTTGTCAATGGCTGAAATCTGATTTTCTTATCCGACTTCTGAGGGTCCTTACTATTGGAGTGCTAGGCTTTCTGGAAAAAAATGGGCACCTTTTTCTTCATAGATGACTGGATGGTAAGCTTTGAATAACTTGCACAGGGTCTTGAAGGAAATGTATCACTTTGGTATCTTTTTTTGCTTGTTCTCTTTGAAGCTTGCAATGCTTCTTGGTTTATTCAGAGGTTGATGTTTTCAGTTCATCACATGACCTTCTTGGTGTCTTTCTTCTCTAGTGTCTTTCTTGCTGTCTTCAAAAAACTTCTTGTTGAATTCTCAAAGGAAAAACTAGCTCTTCTTGATGGAATTCATGTGTTTCCTCAATGCAATTTTAGTGGAAATGACTTTTATAAACAGTGGATTAGAAGTCCTTGCCTCTTTGCAGAGTTAAACAATGACCAATGATTAGGATTGGCCCGTTTACAAGATCTTAACAAAAATTTTTATCCATGGTTTCATCTTCCTTGATTTGATGCTCTACCTATCATTCTGTTCATTTGAACTTATTTTACAAGATGAAGAAATCATATGCTAGAGAGACTTCACATAGATATTAGCTATCTATAGGCTAGTAGTAGATTCATGACATGATTGAACTCTGCAACTTGTTCTGAATATGCTACAGTAAGTCTCGTCAGCAAAAATGAGATTGTGTCATCCTTTTATTTTTTTGAGAAAAAAAGATCATAGTATTATAAGATTAAAGTTCAGTGAATCATTGGTCTTCTTTAGAATGTATGGTAACTTCTGGTGGCCCTAAAACTTCTGCATATAAAGGTATACCTTCTTCCACTTGCTTCAGTTTTTGAAGTTCACCTAACTTCAGCAGTTTCAATTGTGAAAAAGACCATTCGTGTCATAGTCCCATCCCATTACCGCTTGACACAACAAAGTCAACGACATATGTCATAAAACATATAGAGTTAAAACTTCCTATTTTATAGTTCTTAAATGACCATCATCCATTCTTTTCTACGCAGCTATAATTTATGTAATACATTAATGATAAGAAAGTGAAAATGAAATATTCTTCAAAAAAAATGGAAAGCGAAAGGGAACCTATTATATGAATTTTGGTAATGTCTACTAACTTTTAGTATCCTTGCATTCTCATTCTAGCACATCGATCCCCTTGTATAGCTTCAGATTATAGAAGAAGATAAAGGCAAATCAATTCAGTGTCACATTTTGACCTATATAGTTCTCTAGCAAATAGTGGACCTTATTAATCTGAACTAATATATCATATTCTCAATTTCATTGGTTGGCTAGAGTTTCCTGATTGCATTTTATGCTTTATCTGTAGGTTCAACATTGTTGGACAGGTAATTCATACTTTGCTCGATGCTCTCTCTCATTAATTGGTTCTCATGAATAATGGCATTTCTAATTCATGTTTTTGGTTGTAGTGGGCAGTCACTGCCAGTGTTGATTTTTCACTTGCACAATTGGTTCAAGTGATCATCTTACTTAGTACTGGTGACGCTGATGGTGGTGGATATAAGTGATGAGTTGTGGAGCCTGATTCAGTGTTTTTTGTTCTTACTAGAGGGGGGTCTAGGGGTTTCCCCCGACGCGGGTCCCGGCCAGAAGAATTTTTTTTTCTTAGGCTTAATTGTTCTTGATTCTTCATTTTCTTGTTTGAACGTTTCCTAATAGAAGCTAGCTTTTCTTTGTGAAACACTCTATTGATTTAAGGACATTGTACACGGTTTTGGAGAAGAAGGTGATCCATGTTCAACAACATTCTTTTATCAGGGAGCACTCTCTTTTCTTTTCAAGAAATTTGTCTATTCTAAGTTGGTTGGTGAGTCATTGTTTAGTCGCATTCTGAGCCTGCATCTACATGTTAATTAATTTCCTTTCATAGTTACAATTGCTGTTTTGGAAGAAGCCATATTGATTTGATTATATTGAATAACTGCGGTAAACTGCAAAACGATTTATTTTCAATCTAATATTTGCCTTTAAGTTATTCTTAGGAAATAACCATTTTTGTTTTTCGCAACTTTTGTTAAATTTGATTATATTGAATAACTACGGTAAACTGAAATTTTTTCTCGATAGTTATATTTTAAACAATTTTTTTTTTTAATTTTGTGATGGATTAGCGACGGATAATATCCGTCGCTAATATTGGTTTTGCGATGGAATGTAATCCGTCGCTAATTAGCGACGAATTACATTCTGTCTCAAAACCAAATCTGTGCTTGTTTAGCGACGAATTAGAGATGGATTATCTGTGGCTAATTAGCGATGGATCAGTTTTGTTGCTATTTAGTGACCAGGATTATGTGATAGACATGATCCATCGCTAAGTCGTCGCTAAACAGATTTAACGATGGATTAGCGATGAATAGCGTCCATCGCTAATCCGTATTTTTCTTGTAGTGTTTGAACATTTCTAAAATCACCTTACGAGTAAGAAGTAAAGAAATCAGCCCGCGAAGTAACATGAAATGAAGATCCATAATCAATTACCCAATCTGTCTCTTATCCAATCAAATTAATGCTAGTATCATCACAGGTAATCATGAGTTCACCATCTGTGACTGCAGCTGTATCATTTTATTTTTCCTTTGAATTTTTCTCTTTGTTCTGCTCTTTGAACTTGAGTTTTCTGCACTCCCATTTCATGTGCCCTTTCTTGTGACAATAATAGCACTCAACGTCTTTCTTTGAACTCGAGCTTGACAAAGTTAAATAAGAAACATAGTCCTCACAAATTTATACCCTTAACAAATTTAATACATACAATGATTTGATGCATTAATTCATAGCCCTTTCTTGTGACAATAATAACACTCAACGTCTTTCTTTGAACTCGAGCTTGAACGGCCTCTCGATTTGTCACGATTGTGTCGATCCCTACTCTTACTCCTACCTCTTCTCCGATTTTTCATCACAAGAGCCTCAGAGTGAGAAGGACCTGATGATTTTTTTCTTATCTCTTCATTCAATAGACTACTGGTAACTTGGCTCATTGTTACCATTCCATCAGGTGCGAAGTTACTAACTGTGACCACCAAGGTTTCTCAATTTTCAAGAAGTGAACTAAGAAGTAACAAAACTTGCAAATCATCATCAAAGGTAATTTTCATGGTGGCCAACTGATTCACAATGCTCTTAATCTTATTTAAATGTTCTGCAATAGAAGTGCCCTCTTTATATTTGAGATTCATAAGCTTTCGAAATAGAAAAACTTTGTTTATTGTCGTCTTTCTATCATAAAGACTCTCCAATTTTGTCTGAAGACCATATACTGAATTTTCAGTAGAGACATGATAAAAAACACTATCATCAATCTATTGCCGAATGAAACCGACAACTTTTTGTTCTACCTTTTTTCATTCATTATCTTTCATTGCTTCTGGTTTGCTGCTATCACCTTCTATGGGTCCATCCAAATCTTTACAAACCAAAAGATTTTTCATTTTTGTTTTTCAAGTCATCCAATTTATGTCATTCAAACTAATCATACGCTCAACGTTGCTTTCCATAATTTTCACACACAAAATATAACGAATCGAAACTGGATTAACTTGGCTCTAATACCAGATGTTGAGAAAAACAAGCTTTCTCCCAAGCGAAAAATAATGGAAGCAATATATATATATATATATATATATATATATATATATATATATATATATATATATATATATATATATATATATCAACAAAAATTAAAGAAACACACAAGATTTACGTGGTTTCCTCAAATTGAGGTACATTCACGGCAACTGATAGGTCAACATCTTCTACTATCTTCAAATAGAGTTTACAAAATGGCCATAAAAAGACATAAGCCTTGCAAACACACAAAGGTGTAGAGAAATAACAAGAAGAAAAACCTCACCGAAAAAGGAACAAATGTTTTGAAGAACCATCCGCACGAAGCAACCCCAAAAGAAGTGAAAAAAAAAAAACCTCACTTGCTAGCCGAACCACTCTTCCCTAAATAGAGAACAAGATTCACATTTAATGTGGAAAACAAAACGTCACCCACAAATCGCTATTCAGCTGAAGCGCCATTCACAAATCGCTATGTTGCTGAATCGTCATTCACAAATCGCTATTCAACTGAAGTGCCATTCACAAATCGCTATTCAGCTGAATCACCATTCACAAATCGCTATGCTGCATAATACATAAATCGACCTTGAGACAATCAAAGGTTGTGCTTGAGAATCCCTCCGCAATAATGAATATACGCGGTTCCAATGAGCATGCCAATAACTGTTAGTTAACAAAGGTTCTTATACAGTAAACAGATGGGTCCCACAAAGGAGGGAAAGCCAACAGATGACTGCTTGATTATAACAATATAACCTCATAGGTTTATGATGAGTGAATCCAAGACATGCTAAAAGAACCTGTAACCACAATGGCTGCTGTTACAGCACAATACTCTGCCTCAGCAAAAGACCTTGACACGGACGTTTGTTTCTTTGTCTTCCAAGAGAGTGGCATAAATCATAGCAATGTAAAATATCCAGTGATTGACCTTCGGGTCATGGGGCAACTGGCTTAGTCCGAGTCACAATAAGCAGTTGTAATTCACTGTTAGATAGTAGCAAGATTCCTTTCCCTGGGGGCAACTTTAGGTACCGTAAGACCCATACTGCAGCTTCATAATGAGGCACACTGAACTACGTAGGTGATAGCTAGCTAGGTCACAATTAAATATATGAGATGACGAGATTTTTTCTACCCCTGCAGTGAGTCTCAATTTTTTATCCATTGCAAACTCAACTGGATTTGCCCCAATAAGGCTATCTGCCAAAATGTTCAAGATACATATTTTTCTGACTCAAGAAAATTCTTGTAGGTGACCTAACAACTTGAAACCCCAAAAAATATTTTAGGCGGTCTAGGTCTTTTAAATGAAACCGTGAATTCAAACATGCCTTAAACACCGAGATGTCACGAGCCTCATTGCCAGCAATTACGATATCATCGATATATACTAAGGTGATAATCGATTTGGATTCATTACTTTGAATGATAATTGTAGAATCAGCAGATGAGTAGGTAAAACATGTTTCTTTAAGGGCTGAAGATAACTTAGTGAACCAATTTTTAGACAATTGCTTAAATTCATAAATTGATTTATTGAGCTGGCACACCTGATGCTCCCCCTTACTGTTATATTAACTGCATATAAACCTCTTCATATGGAGAGATGCATTACTTAGGTCAAGTTGGTAAATAATCCAATTGTTTATAGAGGCCATTGCTAGCAAACATTGCATAATAGTGAGCCCGAGCATAGATTTTGTGATAATTGAAACCCTCCATTTGGGTGTAGACCATGACTACCAAACGTGCTTTGTATCTCTCAATAGAGCCATCATCTCGATACTTCACTTTGTACATTCATTTACAACCAATCGGGTGTTTATCAAGAAATAAAGAAACCAACATCATGTATTGTTCTCTTTGAGGGCCTATATTTCAGCAGACATGGCATCACACCAATGTGAATGCTCAACCTCATTAAAATTGATAGGCTCAACGTCAGATAAGAATGTGAAGGTGAGAACCGAGACAAAGAAATGAATTTTTTCAATGGGTAAGGTGCACCTGAGAGCAGACAGTGAGGCTTGTGAGGGAGCAGTAGTGAGAGCAGATAAGAAGGCAACAGTGACTGAGAGCATACAGTGAGGGAGCAGTGGTAACAGAGGAACAAATATAATCCATGAGATAAGTTGGACGATTATGGGTTCTAGTGGATTTTCGAAGATCCTCCATGATATCTTGGTTAGCACTTAGCAGTCCTGGCATTTGGAATATCATTGGCTTGAATATTGTTGTCAACCATCTCATTAGGTGAGGGTGAACAGTGGGTGTCTTGATTGGGTGATGGTTTAAGAGGCTGGTCTTAAACTAGTTGGGGAACGACCAAACACGAATCTTTGTCAACTTTATGATTTTGAAAATGAAACCGATTCTCATAAAATATTACATCACAACTTGTAAAAGTATCATGAGTTTCTAAATCATAGATTTTGTATCCTCCTTGGATAAAGGGATAACCAATGAATACAACTCGTCTTGATCTGGGAGAAAATTTTTCTCATGCTGGTCCTGAGCATAACATAAACATCCAAAACCCAAAGATGATCATATTTGAGTTTCTTTTGAAAAAACACTTCTTTGGGAGACATGCTTTGCAAAATAGGCATGAGTATAGATTGATCAAATAGGCAGTTGTGAGGATCCAAAAAGTGATGGATAAATTGGCTTCAAATAGTAAAGCATAGGCCACCGAGAGGTGTTTGTGTTTGCGCTCAATGCACCCATTCGGTTGAGGGGTCCCAACATAGGACCTTTGGTGATCAATGCTATTTTGATGAAAATGAAGATCAATATTTTGAGTCACAAACTCAACACCAGTCTTTAAACTTGACTCTTGACCATAGCACACAATTTGTTAAAATATAAAAACATCTCTAATTTACATCTCATCAAGAACATATATGTGCACCATGAATAATCATCAACTATAGTAAAAAAATAATCTGCTCCCTGTGTAATGTTGTGATATAACCACTCCATATATCACAATGAATTAAAACAAAAAGTTAACTACTTCTACTAGTGTTAACAAAAAGGTCAAAACGAGTCAGTTTGGAAAAATAATGAAAAATGATCATACTATACTTATAAAATAGCACATTTTTTGTAAATGCCTCACAATTTACCAAAATCCTCCTCGTCCAAAATTTTGATTCTCAAATTTTTAAGATATTTTTACCCTTTGTGAACCTCCTCCTGATATATATATATATATATATATATATATATATATATATATATATATATATATATATATATATATATATATATATATATATATATATTGTGAACCTCCTTTAACGTTTTCATGCAAACCTCTTGACGTTCACACAAATATGGTGTGAACCTCCCGGTGATCACACAAACATGTTGCGAACCTCCTGTTGTTCACACAAATATGTTGTGAACCTTTGACCATATTTGAGCAAACCTCTTGACATTCACACAAATAAGTTGTGAACCTCTTGATATTAAATGTCCTCTTTTGTGTAAGTGTCGTTCAACGATTGCCCGTCCACTGTTACATGCATTCATATATATATATATATATATATATATATATATATATATATATATATATATATATATATATATATATATATATATATATATATAGGGTGGTCTACAAATGCTAACAAACATTATATTTCAGTCAACTTTAACACAAAAATAATAAAATAGAATTTGTTAAACATCATCCAATTAAAGGTGATTTTGCTTTTGCAGCATAGGTTTATGTAAATCAAGTGTGTACCACCACCATAGAATCACTGCTATATTGGAAAAATATAAGGTGGTACCATGATATCTGGAAGTATACCCTCTTGTTTGTGTGGATTTAGCCACCAAATGGCAGATCTAACTATATAGATGTGTTTACTATGGTTTATTGACTTTATTAAAAGGTTTTATCATGTCTAATACGTCATAACATCTTATGGTGTATAAATGATGACAAATATTATATTTCAGTCAACTTTAACACATGAAAATTGTAAATAGAACATGCTTAACATTTTGCAGTTGGACTATGAGGAATTCTTTCACTTTTTAATGCTTGACAAAGTCCTTTTTCAACTAGACAATCTCCATTTAGAATAATATGTTGTGCAAGTTCCAACTAGAATCCTTTCACCTTTTAATGCTTGACGAGGTCCTTTTTCAACTAGACAATCTCCATTTAGAATAATATGTTAAGTTTGTTCAAACTTCCTTTTCTGTTGGCTTTTAGAGAATCAGCTATCCAACACTTTCGAAAAATATATAACAATGCTTCAATATATATTAAATAAAGCAATGGGGGGCATCTCTTGCCTTCATGGTCTCCTTTGCGGGAGCCAACTGGAGTTTACTATGTAGGAGGTGGGCCTATTAAGTGACCCACGTTTATAGGCAGGTTCCTCATCGTGAAAAAATGGAAAAAAGAAAAAGAAAAGTGTCAATGGGCCGGGTTTACCTGGACCCGACCCTTACCAAACCCTATAGGGTCTGAGTATGATGATAAATAAGAAGACCTGATTAAAATCTGAGTCCGGACCCGAAGATCCGATTAATACATGGAGCTGGGTATAGTTTGTGAAATTTTATACTAGACCCGGGCCCTACCCGAGTTCCGATTAAGACCCGCAATTTCTCAATGTAAAAATGATAAAAAAAATAGTATTTTACCGGGTATGGCCTGGGTCTGGTTCATGTAGTTTTTATCGAGTCCGAGTATGGTTTCTCTTACGGATTAGACTTGGGTCCAGACCCATTATCATACCCAAAAATTGGGGCCAGGTCTGATTCCGCCTGGGTCCTAACCAAACCCGATCCGTTGACACCCCTAATCAGGAGTAGAATGAGAAATGGATGAGCCTATTCATTACTCGGTTCAAGCCCGACTCATTAATAACTCGTTTGAACTTGTAAACTATTTTTGGCAAACGGAAAACAAACATTAGGTAGGTATTCGGGCGAACTTGGCTCTGATATATAGTTAGGTTCATTAAAAAGCAATGAATATATTTTAGATATATTTTACATCTAGAATAAATTGTTAAAATATTAGGTTTGCAAGCAATAGGTTTAGCGTTAAAATCATAGTTTGGTAAACTCGCCGATTTGAACTGGTCATTTCGGTGACTCGGTCCACGTACACATTTGGTACCCATTAAATATGTGCCAGGACTAGAGTAGGTGGGTGGGGTCAAGTCAAGGTGCCCTACGTGGGTCAAGGTAACAGTGGCAGCGATGTGTTACGAGGCATGAGTATCTTGGACTTTAGTCTAGTTGACCTCAGCGTGTTGTAGGCATAAAATTTTGATCCGGGTCTCCACCATATCACTTTTAACCAGCAATACAAGTGGCAAAAATTCATTGTAAATTGCATTTTTTTAATCTTTGATATTTTTATTTTTTACTAGCTCAAATGTATTTTTAAAAATGTATTTTAAAATATATGAAAAACAAAAAAATCCGAGTCATCTTAGGTGACTCGCCGAGTCACGAGTTGGACCCAAAAATGATTTTTTTCGGAGGCCAATATATATGTCATACGGTATTTTACCAAAATATATTCAAACTCAATTCTTAGGCACGTTTTTTTTTTTTTTGAATGGCAAGCTGGGTTTAGGCAGAACCCCACCAGTTATTATTCAACGTACCACTGAGTTTTGAACCTAAAACGTGCACTGATAGCTCATACCAACCACTCGGAGCCCCACCCGTTGGTAGTTCATTAAGCACCTTTAGCAGCCCTAACTGTTTGAATAATTACTTGGCTTATATGGGTTTCATGCAGGGAGGTAAGGTGTGGAAGATAAGCCACCAAACTGGTTTCCAATCCGTGATTCACAATCATGGTTGATCTATATTTTTATAACTGGTAATAAAAGAGCAGAACCCACCAGTTATACAACTCGTACCATTGGGTTTTGAACTTGCAACGTCCCCACACAAGGTGACGTGGACTAACTGCTCCTGCCAAAAGACATTTATTAACAATAGGTTATAAGAATTAGGCATATTCTTTTTCATATCGACCAATAGGTTATAAGAATTAGGCATATTCTTTTTTCATATCGAGCAAGAATAGAACACCATGTGGTGAAATATTGAGAGAGAGAGAGACTAAAGAAATTCAACATTACCACTCATGAAGATCAACAAAATGTTGAACCCATGAACTGAACAAGAGCAAAGTCAAAACAGATAAAGAAAGCAGAAGAGAAAAAGAACATCAGGCTGATAAAACGGGCTCACGCTGAAGCCACTTGCCCAGATTGCGGCAAAAGAGAGGTAGCGTCAGCAGGAGGGAGCGAAAGATCACTAAGATGCATACGCAAGATCGCATAAACATCTACCAAGATTTTATGCACCAGGTTTTGAATATTAACCGAAATTTGACGAAAATGAGCATCATTTCGTGCCATCCAAACAAACCACCAAGAAGTAAGCAACCATGTTCGCCAGATGAACCTCCACCTTGTGTTGCGCCTAATACAAACCGGGCCCAAGATCAAATCTAGCACAAAAGACTTCTCCTTAACCAACACTTCCGGATGCCTTCAGGTCCTGCTAAAGAGTTTCACAAATATTGGGCAAGACCAGAACAAGTGAAACGTAGATTCTTCTGCAGCTTGACAAAGCACACACCAACTCGGGAGCTGAATGTCCCACTTCTTTAAATTACTATGGGTCTGGATCCTATCGTGCAAAATTAACCATGCCAGGACTCGAGAACGGGGAAAAGGACCCTTCGCCCAAAGCACATCCTCGGACAACCAATCAGCCCCCGAGGGGAGCAACGATCTATAGACTTTTTTGGTGAGGAACTCTCCGCTTGGCACCAGCGCCCACTGCAACCACTGATCAAAAAATAGATCATACGGTGAAATGTCAAAAGAGAGAGAGATTCAAAGCTCATGGTGGGGCATGACCCTGCATTATTTTGACACTATACGTACGAGAAGCAAGCTTAGCGGCAATCATTAAGGCACACTTCCATGTTTCCAAGGTTTTGTCCATAGTGTCTCCCAATCACTGTGCCAAAGAAGCTTTGACCCTCAATTTATATTACGATAATTTGTGGAGATCTCAATGCTATCAGCACCCAACGTTATCAGCAGAATGAGAAAACTTACCTTTACATCATGGTTTCTTACTGGACAAAAAAAAAATAGTAACATCAGTATCGACATTCTCTGATCCTTCTTGTGAAGTTTTCATGGCTACTCGTAACAATCAAACAACTTACTGGGTCCAACAATGATAGCCATTCGTCCCAACCATCGCCGTATTTCCTGCACCATTCGGATAACATGACACAATCAAGACCGTCACTAGAAACCCGACCTACCAAATTAAAAAAAGCAAAGAGATGATATGATAGGCGAAAAGAGACTAGATGAGAGGGGAGATGAGAATGCACATATATTACACATACTAAATAAAAAAAAATAGAATGTGATATGTGAGAGGAGGGGAGGCGAGATGGGAGAAAAAAACACCATAGCTCTTTCTCCACTCCTCCTCCCGAATGAAACCCTAAACCTATTGGTCATACATGACCTCCGCGGACATGTTTTATGGAAAGTCGCACTCATTGAAGAGAGTGGTGGGTCCACTCTCTCTCCAATGGGTGAAACAGCTCAAATAAGGGCCTGCTTCATTTTGGATAAACTCATATCGTGAAACTGTTACACTTTTCACGTTGGGTTATCGACTACCCAGGAGGGAGTAAGTTCCAATGTAACTTCTCTCTTATTTAAGTAAGAGAGAACTTACTCACGAAAGATGAAAAAAAGAGAAAAAGCAATGAGTGAGCACAGACCCCTCTTAAAGCCGGCCGTAAATAGTTCTCTAATGCATCTGTCTTTAGTGATTCTTCAGGGGTATAAAAGCCAAAGGTAGGCGGTGTGTGCAGGTCCATCGTTGGATCGCCATTTGATGCTCAGAGTCACGAATCACCGATCAACCGTCATCGAAAAATCAAACGCCCAAAAATAGGTCAGTGCTCTTGTTTAGGCATATCAGACAGGTCGCCAGATTTAAGCGACCCCTGTTCCTTTTTGCATTAATAAGGAAAACAGACCTTGACTCGGGTTTGCTAATGATAGTAAAATAAAAAA
Organism: Nuphar pumila; assembly: GCF_984573655.1. Taxonomy (NCBI): domain Eukaryota; kingdom Viridiplantae; phylum Streptophyta; class Magnoliopsida; order Nymphaeales; family Nymphaeaceae; genus Nuphar; species Nuphar pumila. The sequence goes on from NC_143252.1 coordinate 12,615,836, forward strand.
AAGAGGAGGAGGATCTCCTGTTTTCTTTCTGGAAGGTCGCCTATTGCAGGCAACCTAAAAAAAAATAGGGTCTCTGTTTCTTTCTGAAAGGTTGCCTATTACAGGCAACCTCAACAAACAAAAAAGGAACAGGGCCTGCGTAAGATACCATAGGCGTAAGATCCCATAAGGTGATAAACACAAAAAAAAAATTGGAAAGTTTTTTTTCTCGGCTCAAAGTTTTTCTTTCTCAGAGGGTCACCAGTAACAAGCAACCCCTCTTCATCGAGAAATCTCTTGCAGAAGGTCGCCTGCATCGAGCAACCTTGAAAAAAAAAATAAAACAAAAAAGGGGTTACCTGTTTTTTCATAGTCGTCGGTTTATTAACACACTATTTTCTTTTTTTTTCTCCGGCGACCCATCCGACAATGTGATCTCAAACCCAAAAAGGGGTTTTATCGCAGAAAGGGGGAGCCTGAAAAAAAAATTCTATTGAAGAAAAGTTTTTTTTCAATCTATGCCGTTGCCGAGCGAGGTTGCTCCGACGACCTTTGGGCAACGCCGTCATCCAGCAAGAGCTACCTCTAAGGTCTGTGAGGTTTTTTTTCTTCTCGTTCGATCTGAAAAAAAAAACAAAAAAAAAGGGAGATCGCTGGCATCCGACAACTCTGAATAAAAAAAAGGAGGGGGATTACTGTTTGTTTTTCTTTCATTGCCATTTTTTTTCTTTTTTTCCAGTGACCAATCTGGATAACTGCACAAACTGCATTTTCTGGTGACCTCCGGATAGCTTTGGCGTTCTTGCGGTACATCTCGTCGGCTTTCCTTCTTTTTTCAGTGAATGAATCGACGAACATCAATGTTTTTCTCGACGACTGAAACAAAAAAAACAAAAAAGAAAATAGCAGAAGCTTTATCGAGAAGCTTCTAAATTTTTCGAGAAAGCCCCTTTTTATACATTAGTATAGGTAAAAATATGCTATTGCCCCCAGTCTTTTTCAAAAATGCCAGTCATATCCCTACCAGGCAAAATTACCTCTTACCTCTGGTCTTTTTAGGTATTTTCAGTCAAGTCCCACTCGATTAAATTACTTGATTGCCTCTTCTTTTAATTTAATTGTTTGTTCTATCCTTTTGTATTAAATTACAATACTGCCCTTAAACTTTGCTATATTTGACATCTGTATTCCTAAATTATAGTAGAGGTCCTCAGTTTTTTTGGTAATTCTAGAAAGGGACCTGAACCTGAGAAATATTATCCAAAATAGGATTAATTTTTTTATTTTTTGCAAAAAACCTCCTTTTTTTGCAATTTTTTGTTTCTGGATAATATTTTTTATTGCAATGCTCCTTTTTGAATTTTTTCTGAATTTTATAGAAAAGTACTTAAAAGTGCATATTTGCTTAGTACTTGCATGAAATAACTAGGTAATTTTCTAAAATTACAGAAAAATGCTTATAAAGTGCATATTTGCTTAGTACTTGCATGAAATAACTAGGTAGTTTTCTAAAATTATAGAAAAGTGCTTAGAAAGTGCATATTTGCTCATTTTCTCTAAAAATCAAGCAATTGATTGTCATATATATATATATATATATATATATATATATATATATATATATATATATATATATATATATATATATATATATATATATATATTTGGCACTTACATGAAATAATAAGGTAGTTCTTCATGAAATTACTAATTGTAAAAGCTATATTTCATGAGTTTATGGCTAATGTTCTTTTATTTGTCTACTTGTTGAATGTTGAATTTATTCTTATCATGCTTTGCCATCTTAAAATAATCAATCATAGAAAAATAACAAGTAGGGTTTGTACTATTGAACTTGCCAAAAATGACAAAATTAATGGCACCAATTTTCATATTTGAAAGATGAGGATCCCTCTTGTTTTAACTTTAAAGTGCATCGAAAATGCCCTCACTACCAAAATGAGGGACCTTGGTGCTGGAGCTACTAAAGAGGCTAAAGCTGCTTTTATAAAATATAAAAGGAACAACATGTTGGCCAGAATCATTATGTCCACATATATGGACGATGACCTTATTTGAAGCAATTTCTAAAAAATGTGACACTACTTCTGAAACACACATACAATTACTACTAGAACAATATAATTCATGGTAGATGCAAGAAAATGATTATGTCGTTGATCATGTAAAAAAAATGCTTGTTATGGTGAAGGACCTAACGATAGTTGTGAATGTGATCCCTGACCGTATGCAGATATCCACCATTCTGCATAGTCTCCCATCTTCATGGAAGATGGTACAAACTGCTCTTGGGTTGAATTTGAAAAATCCAACATTGAAAGAGCTTCCTGCTCAACTGAAAATTGAGCAGCAACATATGGAACAAGATAAGAAAAGTGAATTACACTTCGTGAAATATGCTCTCAATCGCAGTTATAGCCCTTCTAAACGTCCATATTTTAAGAAGTTTTTTTTTTTTAAAGACAATGGAAATTGATAAGAAGAAAGGTTCAACATTCTGCAAGCCGCAGGCAGTCGCCTTCCATGTCAAGTGCTTCAAGTGTAGAAAACCTGGACACTTCAAGAGAGATTACAAGAGCTGATTAAACAAAAATATTGGTAGGAACAACAAAAATGGCCAGCAAAAGGAGATGCGAGATATAATTTGGATGATATCGGAATGCTCTTATTTGGACCAAGCTCTTTCTGGTTGGTGGGTGAACTCTGGAGCAACATGTCATATAGCAATGAGCAAGGAAGGAATAGTGGACATGGTCGAGTATAAGCCTAGTGAACATCGGGTGTACATGGGCAACAACACTTACTTTGATGATATGAGTGTTAGCACTTATCACATTGAAACTCCAAGAAATAATGTATTGTTATCTAATGTCTTGTTTGTACCATCCATAAAATATAATTTAATATATGTCCCAGCCCTGGTTGCCAAAGGTTTTGAAGTTAGGTTTCTTCCAGGGAAAGTTATTATGAGAAAACATGGTAGAGTTTTGTTTAATGAAGTTTTTGATAAACATCATGAATTGTTCAAAATTGATGATTTTGACATGAATAAAATTCCTTCAATTTTTGTTTATATTGATACTGTCCTTAATGCGGATGTAAATATTTGACATCAAAGACTTGGTCATATTAACTTAAAAATGATGAAAAAACTTGTTGAATTAAAATTAATACCTGACTTTAATGAATCTTCATTTCATAGATGTGAACCTTGCATTTATGAAAAAAATGACAAGGAAACCCTTTCCACAAAATATTATTAGAGCATTAGAACTATTAGAAATCATACACACTAAAATTTGTGATCTTTTTAGGACTCAAACTCATAAAGGAATGTAATATTTTATATCATTTATTGACATTTTTTCTAGATACAATTATGTATATCTTATAACTTATAAGTATGAAGAATTAGATAAATTTAAGAAATATCATCAAGAAGTCGAAAACTAACTTAATAGAAAGGTTAAAATTTTACGGTCTGATTGAGGAGGAGAATATATCTCAAATGAATTTTTTAAATATTGCAAAGCTAATGAGATTAGACTGCAAACTGCTACTCTTGGCATGCCTTAACAAAATGGTGTGACTGAAAGATTTAATAGGACTCTTCTTGATATGGTTAGATGTATGTTACCTAACGCTTCGTTACCCAAAGTATTTTAAGAAGAAACAATACATGCATGAACATATGTTTTATATGGGATTTCTTGTAAAGCCATTGTCTCTACACCTTATGAATCATGGGCATGAAGAAAACCTAATCTAAGTCACCTTCGTAAATAATGGGGTATGTAGCTCATATAAAGGTTATAGAGCGATCAAGAGATAAATTCGATACTAGGTCTATATTGTATATTTGTTGGATATCTCAAAAGATCTAAAGGCTGTAGATTTTACCACCCGGATAAGGGTTTAATAAAAAGTAAAGATGTTATCTTCTTGGAAGATCAAAACATGAAAGAAATTATTTCTGAAATAAATGAAGACGATCCTCTTAATTTATATTATGGTTCTAATGACTTGCAACAACCTATAAGTAATGGTGAACCTTCTAAAATCTCTCAATCTTCTTCTTCTCATCAGTGTTAGGTTGGGCACAAAAGGTCTAGATCTCCTTCGTCTTACTTAGATGACTATTATGTCTACTTATCGGAGGAACTATATTATGCTTTAGACATAGATGACATGGAAGATAACTTGTTATATGGTGAGGCAATAAACTCACGTGAGTCAACAGACTAGGTAAAAGCCATGGACAAGAAAATTGAGTCTATTGACAAAAACCAGGTTTGAGAATTAATTGATTTACTTGAAAAAATGAAAGTCATTGGATGTAAATGGATATTAAAAAAGAAATTTAAGTCTGATGTTAGTATTGATAAATTTAAAGCAAGATTAGTTGCTAAGGGTTTTTCTTAGAAAGAAGGATTAGATTATGTTGACACATATTCACTAATTGCAAAATTTGCTTCGATAAGGATAATTCTTGCCCTAGTAGCTCACTTTGACCTAAATCTACATCAAATGGATGTTAAAACCGATTTTCTTAATGGTAAGCTTAAGAAAACCATTTTTATGAAGCAATCTGAAGGTTATATAATAAAAGACAAAGAAGATAAAGTATATAGGTTGAAAAAATCTTTATACGGACTCAAACAATCACCATGTCAGTGGTACTTAAAGTTTCATAAGATAATCACATCATTAGAGTTTATGACAAATAAATTTGACCACTGTGTTTATGTCTGAAAAAGTGAGAGTAAATTTGTTATTCTCTCACTATATGTTGATGACATTCTTTTGACTCAAAACGACAACGATATGATTGTCAAAATCAAGTCATGGTTGAATTCTCTGTTTGAATGAAAGATATGGGAAAAACATCTTATGTTCTTGGAATTAAAATTATTCAAGATAGAAACTCCAAACTTTTAAGTTTGAGTTAAGAATAGTATCTAAATCATATACTCAAAAAATTTTAAATGATTGATTGTAAGCATGCTAGAACACCTGTAATAAAAGATATCAAATTAAGTAAGAATGATAGTCCTGGTGATGGACAAGAAAGGCTAAATGTCCCTTATGCGCAAGCTGTTGAAAGCTTGATGTATGTTATGCTTTGCACAAGACCTGATATCAGTTTTGTTGTTGGTCTCATTAGTCGCTACCAAAGTAATCCTGGTTGGCCACACTGGCAAGCAATAAAAAAAATATTTCGCCTTATTACCTCACCATTGATTAATGACAATTACTCGACATGAAGGAGGGTGATGTGTATGGCCCTCGGTGCAAATAACAAGTTCATCATTGTTGACGAATCTTTACCAAAACCGGCATCAAATTCACTATATCTTTAGGCATGGAACTGATGCAATGATATGGCTCTATTCTAGATCCTCAATGCTGTGTTGAAGGAGATAGCAAATAGTGTCATATATGTGTACACTTGCATCATGTGGATTAATCTGAAAGAGAGGTTTTCTCAAGGCAATGACACACACATATACCAACTCAAGAAAATGATATCGGATCTTCCTCGCTACATATTTTACCACATTGCAAACCTTGTGGGATGAACTCGGCTCGTATAATACAATTTCTAAGTACACGTGGTGCATTGAAAGAGATGAATAATTGCCAGCAACATGAGAAGGTTTTTCAATTTCTCATGGGTCTGATGAATCTTTTGCATCCATCCAGAGCCACATCTTGACCATCCAGCCGTTGCCCAACATGAGCGAGGTGTACCCGATGATACTCCAATAAGAGACCCAACTCCTCTTGATGTCGTTACATTCACATCCTACAGATGCTGCAGCACTCTCTGCAAAAATGAATACATAGGCACAGATCAAGCCTGGATCTAGTCAAGGAGCAGGAAGAGGACGAAGACGCCCAAAGTACGAACACTGGGGGATGTTGGGACACATAAAAGCTCGGTGCTATTTATTGCATGGCTATCCACCTAACCATCCAAAATATTCAGGTCAATCGGCATCGAATGCAGGGAACAAATCAGCATAAAATGTAGTCTCATTGCAGCCTCAATCCACGCCATCCGCAAGGATGTCCATTGTTGCTCAACTTAGTGAGGACCAACTCAATCAGTTGGCATCATAGATTAATGTGGACGCAAAGCAAGCCTCGGGCAATCTTGCAGGTAATGGGTTAATTAACCTCTTCCTTTCGTCATTCATCTTGTTGGATTATTGACATAGGGGTACCTGATCATATTCATATATATGACCCCTCATCTAGAGCTTTTGTTTGATTCCAATCACATGACCAAATCCAAACCTGTCAAGTTACCCAATAGTCATGACATGAATGTTTCTCATATAGGAAAAACCCAACCATCATCTGATATTATTCTCACTAATGTTTTACATGTTCCCAACTTTCAATATAATCTCCTCTCAGTTGAAAAACTTAATCGTTAAATTGTATTGTTGTCTTTTTTCCCACATTTTGTGTATTTCAGGACCCTTTGACAAAGAAGCTTATTGGAGATGGGTTGTACCACTTCATTTCATCTAACCTGAATTACCAAGCCTTGCATGCTACCAGCCAACCCAGTCCTCAAGCTTGGGACATGAGGCAAGGCCATCCGTCACATGATCAAGGCCTCTTTCTTGTTTAAAGAACTTTCTGATTTTTCTATGCACTTCGATCAACTTTGTGATGCTTGTCATTTTGCCGGATATTCTAATTCAAGCTTAGATTATATCCGATTAGAAGTCCAAGAAAAATATGAGTCTTCAGAATGAATGCTCTAGGGTACTTCACGACTTGAATTTTGAAAGAAGTAATTCAAGAGAATTGAAGTTTATCAAAATGAAGATTAGTACATACATGGAACATTAAGGGTCTTAGTGATAAGATGCGCGTGTTGACTCACCAAGCGAGGCTGCAGCTCCGGTGCACAAAACAAATGAGCATTTCCAGAAAATTACACAGAACAAACAAAGATTGATATCATGTGCATTTCAGAACACAAAAATGGCATTGCTAAGCAAGAGATTCATCAATCAGATGTGGAGAGTGTGCAAGTTAAAATTCAAGCCTTACATGGGTCAATCAAGTGATATCTTGACTATGTGGTCGGATGTTCTAACAGGAACAATGTTTAAATTTGGGGAATTTAATTTCCTTTTGGGTGACGCCTCGTCTCCCATCTTGTTTCCTCTTTGCTCTTTCTTTGATAAAAATGATCTTTTTTCTCCCAAACAATTAAGTAGGTTGAACTAACATTGATCAACTAGTACTCCTACTCATGTATCATTGTCAAACATTTTTCATTCAAATCCCAAAAGAGAGATGGAAGACCAACTTACAAAGAGAGAAAAGTGAGAGATAATCAATGTTAAATGGTTGTCCACTAGTTTATTGTGAATGAAGCAAGTTTTGCTTCCCCTATATGCTATAGAAAAGAGACAAAATGAAGGGACACCCAATCTTGGACTCAGCTGACTTTGATTCAAGGAAGCTGGTGTTTTACCAGGCCAATATTTTTTCTTCGTGAAGGACGGGAAAACCACCTTTGGGATCAGAGACCTAGTCGTGCTGGCTAAGCCTGCCCTACTTACTGTCGCTTTCCCGATGGTGTACACCCCTTGCCCCCAGGAAGTTGCTCGGCTTTGGTTGAGCAAGGGATAAACAAGGTTTATCCCTTGACTTTTATCCCATGCTCTCATTAATGCAAGGGGTTTATCCCTTCCACTGCACCAAACCCCTTTGGGCTTACTAATTAGGTTTTTTCATTAACATTACTTCCATAAAGTCCGATTAAATCCTAAAAAGAAGTGAAAATATACATCTCAGTTTCTGTGGAAAGAAAAAAATGTGAACAATATGGAGCTATGCCACAAAGACACTAATGCAGACCGTGACTTGATACGAGTTTGGAAGACAAGTTTGTAAATTTCATACAATTTTCATTTGCTAATTAAGATGACATCCTTTCTCTCCCTTTTCCCTCGATGAGTGAAACAAATATCAAATCATCATGGAGGAAAAGTGACATGCTGGCATACGTAGGCCAAAGTTTTTCTCACCACCTGCTTCATGTATAAATCCTTCCATACTTTTCTCCATATGGGAGCATTCTCTTGAGAAGGCTGAGCTAGCAGGATGTTTTAGAAATCTATGTCCTTTACTGTGAAATGCTGTTTCCTTCCTTGGGCATGAAACAAACAGGCCCCAAGAATAACTGCTAAAGATATGGATGGATGAATGAGTTAATGCACAACTGTGGATGACCCTCACCTACGTTTCCTAACTTTTTGGCTGTTCATCATTGAAATTCTCTATTACAGTAAATAGTTTGCTGACAGTAACTGCATCAATGAAAATCTAAGCCATAAAGGATTTGACACTTTCATTGTTATGGAGTTGCCCAAGTCAGTCATGCTTTTTCCTACTCGTGGCCTTTTATATAACTATATATGGTATATATGCACTCTTATAGCAAAGCTACAGCCCTTCATTGTCTAGAAAACAAGAAGCAAAATAATCAATGCACCTTAACAAACGTTATATGAAGAGTGAAACTATTATCATTACCATAATTTTGATACCATACAGTAAAAACTAACTGATAGGTGCGCCTTAGCTTATTTAGTATCAAGTGATGTTTTATATATAGTAGTTTAAATCTTGACTTTGATCAATGAAGGCTGATATTGAATGTCAAAACGAGCAATGACAATTAAACTTTACAGAATTATTCTTTTTTATCCATGGGCTGGCAACTGGTCAAACTTGTATTGATTACCCAACCCAAACCTAAACTTCTGTATGTCAATATAAACATGTGACATTTTTATTTGGATCTACCTAAACCAGATCCAAATTCAAGTTGAAGTTCAGCATATGGATATAAACGTGTGATATTTTTACTAGGATCTACCTAAACCAGATCCAAATTCAAGTTGGATTTTAGCTGTGATCTAAATAAAAACACATTATAAATATCTTTTAAATTGTGCCAGTCAGTTCCGGGTATCCATTTCCTCCACCCAATGTAGCCGGATTGGTTTAGGTGCACTCTATGGGTGGATATGATAGATTACTTTAATCGAAGGTGTACAAAGCGAGGGCGGAGAGAGAGAGAGAGAGAGAGAGAGAGAGAGAGAGAGAGAGAGAGAGAGAGAGAGAGAGAGAGAGAGGTACGAAGAAGGGGGCTTTGGAAACGGCCTGCATCAAGGAGGGATGCTCATTTTTTGGATGGATTTTCTGTGCCTAGGTGCTGGGTTAAGTAGTCCTCCCATTGGTGTAGCCGTGTTTCCATCCCAGCGTTAATTGTATATTTAATTCATGTAATTTGGTATCCGAGTAAAAAACAAAATCAATTTTTTTTCTAAAACTGTTGTTAAAATATATATGGTAAAGAACGTTTGGACATGCCCCATGAAATGGGCAATCCAAGCGTTAATGAGAGCGAGGGCCCTTTTAAGTCCTTAAAGCATGGACCCTATACATGAGAGGCGACATGGCTGAAAAGCAAATTATGGAGTTGCACTTGCACACTCACACGTTTTGCATGAAATGTGAGGAGATATATTATCACACTTGGTACAGCTTGCATTTAGCTAGAATTTACCTTAGCCGTATACAAGAATTTAGAAAGGCAGTTATATGAATTGTTACAGATGACATTTGGCTAAGATTTGCATTAGCCGTATGCATGATTTTAGGAGGGCTGTTACAGGATAACATTGAGGAGGTTAAACAAAGCTACATTTGCTGATTTTTGAGGAAAGAAATTCGGCAAATGTTGGGTGGATAGAGATCACACCGTAATCGCTGAGAGTTATGGTTTATCTTAACATAACGGGGGACGGGGACAGGGAGGGGGGGGGGGGGCACGCACGTTAAGCTTGTCCCAAAATCCATGAAACTTGATCGCAGACAACGGCTTGGTGAGCCCATCAGCAAGCTGATCGCCAAACAAATTGAATTGAATTTGAAGATTGTCAGTGCAGACGTGATCCCAAACAAAGTAAAAAATGATCTCTATGTGTTTCGTGCGAGCATAAAACACGAGATTGGTTGCTTAAAATAATGCCCCAATATTATCACACCACAGAACAGGCGGTGTGTGCAGGTGAACACCAAGTTTCATGAGTAAAGACTTTAACCACAGCAAGTCAGAGGTGGCACATGCAAGTGACTTATATTCAGCTTTGGTGCTAGACTGGGCAATTATGCGACGTGTGTGAGAGGACCAAGAGATAACCTTATTGCCTAAAAAAACAATGAAACCCCCGATAGATTTGTGATCATCCATGCACCTTGCTCAATCTACATTAGAGAAAGCACTGAGAGCAAGAGAATAAGATGGATGGAGAAGTAGATCATATTCAATAGTGTCCTTCCAGTAGCGAAGAATGTTCTTAATTTCAGATCAATGAGCTTCATGGGTCTGATGCATATACTGACAAACTTTGTTGATTGCGAATGCAATATCCGGGCAAGTGAGAAATAGATATTGTAGGCCTCCAACAATACTGCGATACAACATTGCATTTGGAAAAGGTGCAGTGTCGGCTTTGGTGAGCTTGAGCGATGAACTCATTGGAGTGACAACCTGCTTGGCATCAACTATAGTGACTTTCTTAAGAAGAATGAAAATGTAGAGGTGTTGAGACAGATGCACAACGTGGTTGAGATAATGGACTTTGATACCCCAAAAATAACTTAAACGCCCAAGGACTTTGACTGAAAAGCTAGAGCCAAGATTGGTAACGATGCGTGTAATGGCCTCTGGAGAGTTACATGTGATGATGAGATCGTTTACACAAACCAGTAAAAAGATGAGGAGATGATGATTTTTAAAAATGAAAAATGAGGCATCAAACTGTGATATGACAAATCCATGAGAAAGCAAGTACGTGTTCAAGCATTGGTACCATGCTCGGGGGGCTTGCTTGAGTCCATAGATAGCGCGCTCTAGTTTATAGACATAATTGGAGAACTTAGCATCTTCGAACTCCGATGGCTGGTTCATGTATATATCTTCATCTAGATAGCCATTTAGAAAGGCATTGTTAAAATCAAGTTGGCACATAACCCATTTAAAAGAGACAACAAGTGAGAGGATAACCCAAATAGTAGTTGGCTTAATAACGGGACTGAAAGTCTCAAAAAATTTGTTGCCTTCCTCACGATGAAAACCCTTTGCCACAAGACAGGCTTTATAGCAAAAAATGGTGTTATCAGATTGTTGTTTGATGCGATAAACTCATTTGCAGCCAACAACATTAAGATGAGATTGCGATGAAACCAAGTGCCAAGTACGGTTGCGTATATCAGCATCGCATTCAGCGGACATAGCCCTTTGCATGTGGGATAGTTGAACGCTTGTTTAAAGGTGGAAGGTTCAGGTTCGAGAAGTGAGGCATGAAACCAGTAAGCACAATGAGATAGAGAGAGGTTGTGAATGTTTTTGGTTTTAAGGAGCCAGTCATGGATCGAGTGACCATAGGATAAGTATGATCAGGAAGACGATGAATGCTCATACTAGGTGTGGGAACGGAAGATGCAATAGGAGATTAATATGGAGCTGGATTGGATGGGGATGAGTCGGGTGATACTGAGGGTTCGGTCAACAGAGTAGATGATGTGTGACTAGAGGATGAGAGATGGTGAGAGGCAAAAGACACATTGGAACCAAGACGAGAAACGAGGGAAGAGGGACTGAAATGAGAAAGTGGATCAAGCATAGTATTCACAACAACGATGGGAGACGAATTAGAAGAGTCAGCAACAAACTCGGGTGATGGACACTCTAAGGGAGGAGACACACTAGGTTGGGCCGGTGAAGACTGAGTAGAAGATGGCTCAGATGATGATAAGATATCGGGTGAAACTGAAAGGAAAATGCCCCATTGAGTTAAGTTTGATGATGACAGGTGAGATGGGTTTGATGTGATGCAAGAATTATGGGAGGATGACTCATCAAAATAGACATGTCGAGATATATATGTACAACCTTTATGATTGGATGTATAACCAAGAAATAGGCAAGGTAAAGTTTTAGGCTAAAATTTTGGCCTGTTATAGAGCACGAGTAGGGGATAGCAAAAACAACCAAATACTCGCAGATGAGTATAGTCAGGTTTGTAGTGAAAAACAAGTTCATACAGTGTGCAACATCTCCAAACTAGAGTTGGCAGTTGGTTGATGATGTAGGTGGATGTTTGGAATGCATCAACCCAATAAACAGGGGGTAAACTTATACCATTGAGCATGCTAAGACCGGTTTCAACAACATGCCTGTGCTTGCGTTCGACAAGGTCATTTTGTTTAGGCGTATGTGAACACGAAAATTGATAAAATATGCCAAGATTTTGAAGATAACTTTTGAACTTAAGACTTGTAAATTCTCTATCATTGTCAGACTAAAAAGTTTTAATAGCAAAACCAACTTGATTTTTAACACTAGACTTGAAATTTTTGAAGCAATCAAACATTTGAGATTTATTTTTTTATGAGAAATAACCAGCAAAACCTTGAGTAATCATAAATTAATAGGAGATAATATTTGAAGCCTTCTTGAGAATCCACAAGAACAAGACCTTAGACATCTGCATGCAAGAGTTCTAAAAATTGTGAACTGCTGGATTGAGAGTGACCAAAGGTTGTTTATGAGCTTTTTCAATTAAACAATCAACATATGTTCTTATTTGCCTACTTTTATCAAGTGAAATAACATTGCTAAACCTAAGAAATGACAAAATTATCTTGTTGGCATGTCCAAGCCATTGGTGCCATATGTCAAAAGATCCTCATTTTCCTGCATATATTGTCATCAATGAAAAGTCACTGCTTGCCTTAATTGGATATAGGCCCACACTGGTTTTTGATCCCTAAAGTTGAATCTTATATGCCTGATGATCCTTGACAATAAAGTGAGATGAGGTAAATTCAAAAATACAATCATTATCTTTAGTGAATTGACCAACAAATAATAAGTTCTTTGCGATGGCAGAAACATGAAAAACATTCTTTAGTGAAAACTGAGAGTCTTTAGACGAAAGAACCATATCTCATGTATGAGAAATAGGCAGTCGTACCATTTTCTATCATGATGGAATCACTCCCTTGATATAAGGATTTATTTGCAAAAAATTGTTCATTTATCGTCAGATGATTGGTAGCACCCATTTCAGGGTACCAATAGTCAACTCCAATCTGTCGCATGGACATAGCCAAAAATGCCTTTGGGATGTCCCAAAAATCTTTTGCAATGTGATCATGCTTGCCACAATATTGACAAGTCACAAATATTTGTTGACTTGTGTTACCTTGAATAAAGTTGTTATTTGAATGAATCAATTGGATGACATGAGGTAGCCAATGAATTAGATAAGAATCTGATTTTGTCGAGGTATACCAACATATTCATTGATTCCTTCTTGGTAAAGGTTAACTCTTTCTTCAACATTATGATTCACAACAGTGACTGCGAACCATAGGCTTTCTTCAGTGCTTTCCAAGCATCACTGGCAGTCTTAGTTCTCATGATTTGCCTAAGGACTGCTTTAAAGATTGTTGCTTTGATCCAGCTCAGAGTCAGTTGATCGGCCTTTTGCCCGATGTGATAGTTAGGATTGACTACTTGCCTCCCTTTCTTGTCGGTGACAAATTCAATGACTTGAGGAAACAACCCATCAATAAAACCTAAGAGGTCTTGACTCACCGTGACAGACTTTAGCTCCGAACACCAGAGAAGATAGTTTTCGCAATTCAGTTTAATTGAGACTAGGCTTGCCACCACATTCCACTATGTTGCTGACAGAGTGGGTACCATTGAGGCTGACGAGTTGGATGTGTTAGATGCTATTGATTTGCTCATACCATGAAAAGCAACGTATGGAGTTGAGAACCTGCATTGTATACTAATATGTTCTGCATGAGATGTGAGAAGATATATTAAAGATACTTATCACACTTGGTACATATTATATTTCGCTAGAATTTACCTTAGCGGTATACAAGATTTTAGGAAGGCAGTTATATGAATTGTTACATATGACATTTGGCTAAGATTTGCATTAGCCATATGCATGATTTTAAGAGGGCTGTTACATGATAACATTGAGGAGGTTAATCAGAGCCGCATTTGCTGATTTTTGAGAAAGAAAAATTGGCACAAAAATCAGCAAATGCTGGGTGGATAGAGATCACACCATAACTGCTGAGAGTTACTGCTTATCTTAACAATGGACATTTTTGGTCAACAGGATCATCCTTCCCACGGATAGTTTTAATGGAAACTGTGCTATATACCCATAGCTTTTGTCTACCGAAAGAATGAATAACGTTGCATAATTCAAAATGAAGATGATTTGAGGTTGGGTAAAAATGGAAACACTTTGCTCTTTCAAATTTATTACGACTAAGGTTCCGTATTTTAAAGCTACTACTGTTTGCACGTAAATATATTTGAAACACGGGAAATTATAAATATTATTGGCATTTGATATGCTGAAGTTAGTTTTTTTTTTTCATGATTAATAACTATTTGCGGTAGATGATTTATAAAGAATTGACTACAGAATTTTGACCGAGTTTTCTTCCTATTAATCAGATTTACGAGGAAATGACTGATGTTTTTGGCTGATTTTTCTCCTGATTAATCTCAATTTGATGATTACAAGGACTGATCCCGAGGAATTGGTGGGAGTTTGTTGGCTTTTCTCGAGGCATACATATATGCATGCCAACAAAGTGCAGGGACATAGAATAAAATCCACCATTTTGTTTTTTTGGGTGTTCTTGAAGGGTTGGATAATTTTATATCTTGGTGTCTTATGTTGGAGAGCCAGGGAACAAAGATAAGGTGCAATACAACCATGGAGACTTTACAATCCAAAATATTGTACAATTAGGATCTTATTGGGCGAGACCAACTAATCAACTACCATAGCAGGGAGCGTTGTCCTATGTTTGTCCCAACACTTATATAAGAACACTGGATCTGCTTCCCACAGCAGGTGGTCTAACAACCAATCAAATGACGTTGTGTCTTGGCTCCCCATAATTGGGCAGAACACTGGATCTGCTTCCTACAATAGGTGCTCTAACAACCAACCCGGTTGGGATCAGGTGATATTGAAAATCATCACTACACATCCTGTACAAGGCATGTCCATATCTAGTGTCCTGATGGTACGGAAATTCCCTTGAGAGAGACCAAAAGGACTCTCCATGGTGGTGCGTACCACCATAGTTTTTTTTATTTTGAAAGGCAAGTTGGGGTTAGGTAGTACCATTAGGTTTTGAACCTGCAACTTCCCAACACAAAGTGATGTGCACTAGCCTCTCCTACCAGACAAGCGGAGCCCCGTACCACCATAGTTCGGCAGAACACTCGTATGTTTTCTGTCCAGAACACTGGGATCAGCTTCTCAAAGCAGGTCCTCTAACAACCAATCAAATGACGTTGTCTATTGTGGTGAGACACGTACCCCTTCATCATTGGCAATAGAATCATCTTTTTTTTCAGAGAGAGAAAGAGATAAAATAGCCTCATATCTATTAACGTGTGCCCTCCATGTAATTGACTGGATAACACGCTAGAGCACGGACAGAAGTCTTGAATTTTCTTTGGAAAATAGCTATGCTACCCCTGAAAATATCACAACTGCATAGCCAATATTTTGTTTTCTAGCTTTCTTGGGTCCATTAAACTTACCCCTAGACATACCCGGCTCCATATATTAATTAATCAGACCCTTCAGGTCCGAGTAGGGGCGTAGCTAGCAGGATTCATGTGAGGGGGGAGGGGCAAACAGGGGTGTAGCAAAAAAAAAAAAAATTAGTATGATAGTCTGGGGTTAGGGGGCAGCGCACCCGAATTTTTTTTTTTTGAGATAAAATAAAAAATGGCTACAATTATTAATAAAAATCTATTTCATATGGACAAATCAAACTATTTGCAGCAGTCAGGGTTGGGCTAGGACTGGGCTACAAAAACGGATAAAAATCTATTTCATATGGAATCAGGGCTGGGCTTTTAAAAAATAAAAATTTAACTCGGCCGGGAGGCAGGACTGGGCTACAGCCCAGTTCTGCCCCCCCCCCCCCCCCCAGCTCTGCCTATGGGTCCGACCCTGACTCTAATCGAACCTTCTTATTTATCACCAAACCCTAACTCTATATGGTTAATTTGGTAAACCTGACCCATTTTGATATGGATCGGGTCTGGGTCAAACCTGACCCATTGACACCCTTAGTTGCAAGTGGGTTGTCAGGTAAGGCTAGCCATAGAGAATATATACTGACAAAGATGCAAATAACACTGCCTTTTGGTACCATTTCTACATCATTGTCTATAAAAGATATTTACAAGGCACTTACCATTTATAGAGGTGTGAATTTTGAAATTAAATTTGAACCATAGGGGCGTTTGGTTCATGGACAGGGGAAGACAAGGACACCCATGTCCTGTCCTGTCCTGTCCACGAATGGTGCTAAATAAGGACAGAGAGGATATGCTTTTATTTCAAAGTTGTCCTGTCACGTCCAGTCCTCCCCTGTTCTATGGAGCAAGGGCGGAACACTTTGGGCCAGAAAAATGCATCTCAAATAAACATGCAAGATGCACCGTCTTGTCTATCCATTCATGCCATGTTTTGCGTGGGCGAGCCAGGGAGGGGGAGGGAGTGGAGGAGGGGGGCACGCATTTTACTGTCCCAGGACAACACTGCCGGTTATGATATGATACAAGTCGTGAACTACATTTATGGGAATGTTTAGTTATGATACAACCATGAAAATTTCTTTTGCCGTTTTTGGGCAAAATATAGTTAAAATAAATCAATAAAAAATAAGAAAAAATATACAAATAAAAATAATTTTTCTAAATATAAACAATATAGATTAATGTAAATATGTCAGTTGGGCGGCAATCTTGCTCTATTTTGAAAACATAGCATGTATTTCAGTCCTTTAAAATGACTAAAATATCCATGTTTCATGACATTTGAAAAGTATTGTTGAGAGTTGTCACACTGGTTTCAGGTCAGTGTGTTTCAGTACAAGCAAGTTCTTCACTCTTATACCGCCGTCTCTTGAGACTCTTGAACAAATTAAAATCCGGTGATGGAAGAAACGATCACATAAGTTCACACTCACAAACACAATCACAAGGAAAACGACACACTAGATTTTACATGGTTTGGTTGTTGTTGAACCTACATCCACGGTGAACTCTCTCTCTCTCCCTACGTGCCATGAGAGAGAGGCTCTTCCATAGGAAACTCCATCAAGATGGTTTCCTTTGTTTTTACAATGATTTTTCTCTCTTTACAAAACATGGTCTTTCCAAATACTTGACTGACTTGCACACCATCTTGGTGGAGTCTCCATATAAGTAGACTCCTTGTTAGAAAGGATAAGCCTGTAGGTTTAGTTTTCATCTCATGCACCCCTATCAAATCCCCTTCTTCACGGATTCTAATAATGAGAGCTGAGTTGATCCATGTACTGTTTTGGGTGAGATCACAACCACCTTCATCACTCACCTTCAAGCTCATCTCCTTGTCCATGAGGTTGAGCTTGCTACTTATAAGATTGAAGTGTGGACATGAAAGGGGCTTTGTTAAAATGTCTACAAGTTGCTTTTTACAGGATATGAATATGACCTCTAGTTCATTGTTTTTTGCTCTTTCTCGAATATAATGAAAATCAATCTTTATATGTTTGGTTTGAGCATGAAACAGTACTGGATTTGAAACAAGATATTTGGCCGGGAGATCATCACACCAAATAATAGAAACTCGTTGTTTAATATGTTCTTTTAACAAGTATGTCAACCATAAAATTCAGATGCCACTCCTGCCAAAGCTTTGTACTCAGCCGCCCTCATACTCGACTTTTCTACTGTTTATTGTTTTGATGACCTCCATAAAATTAAATTTGGCCTAATAAAGATGAGACACCCTCTCATGACCTATCATCCAAACAGTCTGCCCAGTCTCATCAACATATATGGAGAGCTGAAAATCTCTAGATTACCCAAGGTGCAAGCAAACATAATTGTGCCCTTAAGGTATCTAAGGATGCACTTGACATGACTCCAATCGACTTGTAAAGTTCATGTATAAATTGACATGCTTTATTAACATAAGCAATGTCGGGTTGTGATTGTGATTTAATGCAAGGCACTAACTATACTCCGATAGAGAGTGCCATCATCAAACAGTTAACCTTCATATTTTGACAAAGATACATTCACCGTAGCAAGTTGACACCATCTTAGCTTCAATCATGCCGGCATGGTTTAGCACATCAAGAATATACTTCTTTTGTGACAAGACTAAACTATTATCTACCCAAACAACCTCAATATCCAAGAAATATGGTAAAGCACAAGTCTTTAATAGAAGTTTTTTTACCAAAATCATGAAATAATCTTTATACCTCATTAGCGAAATCATCAATAAAAATTATATCAACATAGATAAGCATGTATATAATACCTTCATGCGAGGACCTGATGAACAAAGAATAGACTGCCTTGGATTCTATGAATCTTAAGTTAACAAGATATACATTTATACAATCAAAACAGGCTCTAGGTGTTTGCTTTAAACTATATAGACCATGATTCAATTTGCATACATGGTTTTGAAAATTATTTACTTTAATAACCTGCTGGTTGAGTCATCAACACTTCTTTCAAAAAATCATGAATGAAAGCATTATTAACATCCAATTACTGTAAAACCCAACCTTGATGCAATTGACAGTATGGTTAGAATGTTAGTTGTTTTAATTATAAAATTATAAGTGTCAAAATAATCATTACCTTCTTGTTGACTATAGCCTTTAACTACAAATGAAAACTTATATCGAGTAGCCAACAACATACCTCTTAATCTTATAAATCCATTTCCATTAGCATATGTTCTGAGCTTCATTTGGAGGAACTAATGTCCAAATGCAATTTCTAATGATTTTTAGCAAAATGCTCTTTCTAAATATCATTCTACCACTTTTTATCTTGGACTGCTTGAGCATAGTCTTTTGGTTCTATCTCCTTGGTTAGCTCACTGACTATTGTCATGCTAAGAGGATATTTTAGCAAAAAAAAAACTTTAGGTTGTAGGGGCTTGTCTTGTGACTTGGTAACCATATGATGTGTAAGTAAACGGTGCAGGCTTTCTACTGAAAGTGTAATATCAAAAGTGGCAATCGACTCAGGGCTGGACCTTTGAATCTGTTCATGTCTGTCATCACTAAAATCTATCGAATTGCACCAGGAGAAACCGGATCAGGCTGATCTGATGCACTCAAATGTAATGGGTTAGTTTTTATAGCTTCATCGTGAGAGTAGTCAGTCAACACAAATTGAGGCACAGGCCCTAGTTCACCAAACTGATTGGAAGGGGGCAGTGCAACTAATCCAATATCTGATCTATTACAAGACTGAACTTGAGGACATTCTTGAGTCTTATTAATCCAGTTTGCCACCTTTACATTGATAGGCGGGTTGGTGTCAGGAAAATTGACTCATCAAAGAGAACGTGTCTTGAAATATAAACCTTGTCAGTGACAGGATTCAGTAAGCCTTTATAATTTATGCCATAAACACAAGGCTTATTAGACTTTGGTAGGATTGCAAAGAACCAAGTGCAGGTAACAAGTGCAACAAAAAATCATCGTGTATTCATAATTAGGCACTTTGTCAATTAGTTCGGAGGGTAACTTGAATCCAAGGTTTAGTATAGGCATTTTATTGATAAGATAAACTGCTGTTAGGAAAGCATCCACACAAAACCTTAACCCAGTATAGACAAAGGTCAACATACTTATACAGTCTATATGACAATGTCTTTGCTTTTCTCACCCATTTTTGATACCATGTTGATTCAAAAAATTTGTGAACATATCACTTAGGAAATCTTGATATGACAGTCGAGTTGCTTTTCAATTATATTCTTTGGGCACGTTTGGAAGTGAGAAAGATGTACAAAAAATGATACAAGGTTTTTTCAACCCTTTCTCAATCGAGAGAATTTTTTTTTAAGAGAGTTTTTCTAAAAGTACATTTTTTGATAGAAAACATTCGGTCAGATAAGTGGATGAATGTTTTCTACCAAGAGAAAATGGGTGATTTACACTCTCCACAGCCAATCTCGCCCAATGTTGTCAATATCAATGTGTATCAGTTAATACTTTTCGTATCAACAAAAAATCGATGCACATAACTCTTGAATCAGCTATTTTTAATAAAATTTAAAAAATATTTAAAATTATTTTTAATATTATTTTAATAGCTTTAACCCATGTCACGTTTTAATTGACATGTAATACTTTTAAATTATGTTTTGGCCATATCAGCTGATTCAGTTGAATCGTTGGCCAAATGATACAGGGCCAATATTGATACCGACAACATTGATCTCAACACCACCACCACCACCCACCATCTCCCTATCACCACCAACACCCACATTTTAGAAAACTGCTCTTTCCACTGATTTTTCGCCATCCATCTCACCACCACCACCACCATCACCCACCTCCCAGAAAATGTCAGAGAAGCTCCACCATTACCACCACCCACCTTCGCTCACCTTGTGCAAAACTGCCCTCCCCACCATCCATCGCCCACCTCCCCAAAAAATGATACTGGAGAAGCTCTACCACCAACCCTCACCATGATTCTTTACAATCACCGTTATCACCATCCACCACCACCCACCATCAACAACTTCTTAAAAAAACATATGGAAGAAGCTTCACCACTACCACCCTCCCTCTCATTTTTTTAATATTTTTATTTTATTTTTTTCATGATATTACAAACAAGTAAAAAAATTATTTTAAAAAAATTATCATATCAAAAGTTAGGCAAAATTTTCTTTTCTTATGAGAGTATTTTTTGCTTCCAATCTTAATTTTCAAAACAACCGAGTACATTAGTTTTTTTTTAACCAATGAAAATAACGAAGTAAAAAAGGAATGATTATCCACATTAAAAGAAAACAATAACGATAGCCTCCTCTTGACAAGACAAAAGGCGTGTTGAACCCAGCCAAGTCAATAAAACAAAAACAAACAACAAAACTGTTGGCCCAGTGTCATGGTCATGGTCTTGATTGAAAATACACACTTTTGGCTTTATCCAAACACTACTTGATACGCTCAATGGACTAAGCAATCCTTGCCGGTCTCACCGCCCCACGAACACAAACCCATCTACGGAAGATGGCTTGATTGTTGGGTAAAAAATTATAGATCTAAGCTTATTTCTATCAGACCCCAGCCAAATGATTCCATGCAATTTGTACCCGAAATCGACGTGAACATACCTGAATTCATTTAAATCCAAACCTTTGATACCTACCCAAATTCATACCCGAATTCTTTATTACCCAAAGCTTTTCTTACACCAATTTATTTGAAATAAAAAACATGGTACAAAGTATGGTTCTTTTTATCCCTAAATTTGAGAGAGGATCAAGTGCAAATGTAATTGCACACTTTTCTGTGATGCTACACCTGAATACCCTCCATCATTGTTTGGGGCCCACAGCTGATACGGTAGGTGATAAGGTACAGTTAGGGGGTGGCAAAATCTGACACGACCTGCCAACCCGCTTCTTACCCGGGTTCGGGTTTGGCTTAAACGGGTTCATGTCATAAACGGGTCAACTCGCCTAACCCGTTTATTAAATGGGTCGGGGTCGGGTTCGTGTTAGGGGGTATGCCAACCCACCAACCCGTTTGACCCATTTTACCCGAACCCGACCGGAAGCACGATGACAAGGAGGAGAAGTTTGAGCCAGTGGCCCCACCCGCGCATGTGGGGCAGATGCAGAAGGGGCTGGATCGGCAGCCCGACTTCCGACGATGACGCCGCTGACGAAGTGCAAGCTGCGGCTGCTGAAGCTGGAGCGGATCAAGGACTACCTCATGGAGGAGTTTGTCACCGGCCAGGAGCGGCTCAAGCCCCAAGAGGACAAGAATGAGGAGGATTGGTCGAAGGTCGACGACCTCCGCGGCTCCCCCATGAGCGTCGGCAACCTCGAGGAGCTCATCGACGAGAACCATGCTATCATCTCTTCCTCCGTCGGCCCCAAGTACTACATCGGCATCCTCTCCTTCACTGACAACGACAAGCTCGAGCCCAGCTGCGCCATCCTCATGCACAACAAGGTGATCAGATATCTTTATTTCTTTTTTTGTTACTTCTTCTTCCTCTTCTTTGATATCTAAATTAGCCCTAGTCTGAGTTGTCATAGTTAGGGGTTTTCTTTGGTTGGATTTGAGGATTTTTGAAGAGAGTTCAGGGATTAGGGTTGCATTTAGTAAATGGGGTTCCTTTTTTTGTTTAATTCTGGGGATGAACTAAAATAGATTTGAGGATTTTTACTGGGATCGGAATTAATGGAGCGTGAATTGGGATGAGGGATTTTGGTGAATGGAAAATTGAGGAACATTCTCGATTGTTTCGGGAAATTAGGGTTTTCCCATTGAAGTTGGGAGACGTTGGAGAATGTGGAAATGAGATTGAGAAGCAGGTGATTTGATTGGAAACTAGTCTAGCATTTGTTCTTGACCGGGTTCATGTTGAGGTATGGTGACCCGCCAACCCAATTGCCACCCCTAGGTACAGCAGAAAAATAAAAAGCATCTAATCCTTCACTAAATTTTGCAGATTTAGTAGTTTTTTTTTTTTGACAAGCATGCTTTGTAGTTAATATATAATGTTGCCAAAGGATGATAAGATACTCAATCCGAAAGCAGGTGTCCAGAACCCGACCCATTTATATTATACCTGATTCATCCTCGAGCTTACCCAAATTGTAATCCAAATCCAAAACAAGCTAAATTCGAACCCAATTCTAGACACGATCAAGAGAAAAAAAATCCTTCAGCTGGACAGCTAGGATCGACATAGGATGGAAATCACCACAGGACTGGATCCTTTTTACAATGCTCAGTACAGATCCAGTCGAGTTCCATCTTACATTCAATCCTAACTGCCCAATCAGCGGGTAACATTGGTCAATATTTTCACCTGAATGGGGGACTAATCCTAGCCATCCGGATGCTTCAGCTGGATGGCTAAGCTCGAGGTAGGATGGAACTCACAATTTACCAGATCTGGACTAATCCTAGCCGTCCAATGCTATGTACAAATGCGAACCCACAATTTTATTTATTATCAGACCCGAACCCATTAACCACCAAAATATCCAGTCAACGAATATTGAACGCACAACATACGCTTGAATAATCTAAGACCATCGACTCTTGTAAAACCACACAAACAACAATTCCGGACCATCGGATTTGTCAGATCCGACGCACTATTATTGTCTTCACACATTGGATGCCATTCAAGTCATTTCCATCACCATCTCACAAATGAGAGAGAGAAAGAGAGAGAGATGATGTTGCTGAAACCCACAAAAAGGAGATACAGGGGGGGCTTTTCTCAGCCTTCAAATCTACAATTTTTTTTTGTCTATTTTCTTCTTCATTACAATGTGCTTCTGTTGACGAAACAAAAAAGAAAAGCAGGAGAGATGAAACAAAACAGAACCAAATATACACAAAGTAAGCGCAGCACGAGACATGGGGACACCGAGACCGTGGTTCACCTGGGCTGCTGGATCACGCGAGGGCTCAGCTTCACGTTCACGATCTTGGGCGCCTTATCCATCACCACCTTCGTCTTCTCCACGACCATCAGACCCTCCTTCCACTTCAACGCGGCCAGCGACACCACATCCCTGCACTCGTTCCTCCTCCCACTCCCTGCAACCAACCCATCCACCTTCAAAATCTATTCAATCTCACCTAAACGAAAAAAAAAAAACTTTTTTTCCGTGAAATTTGCAGGGAAAACTAACTATAGATGCACTTTAACCTGATGCCAACGATTTTACCATGTTCAAGGTAGAGGCATCTAAACGATCTAACGCGTGATAATGCGTTATTTACAATTTATTTTTGAAAAATCGAAGGGGTGTGGGTGGGGATCCAAGAAAAGAAAGAAAGAAAGAAAGAAAAAAGTCATTACTTTGAAAAGCGTCAAACTCAGTTCCGATCTCGGCCAGGAAAGCGTCTCCTTCATCATCAACACCGAAATCTTCCTCCAGATCGAGGACGACATCCTCTTCCTCCTGTTGGTAGAACCTCTCTTCGAGCCAGTAGTCGCGGAAGCAGGCGGAGGACTGGATGAGGTCCCACCACTCCTTGGAGAAGTCCTCCACCGCCCTGTACGCCCACGGCACGAACAGCGGCGCGTTCGGGTTCAGCGAAGACGTCGCCAGCCTCGATATCACCTCCATCACCAACTCTCAAACCCAAACCAGAGAGAATACCACAACACAAAAGAATACCAAACCACCAACACTAAGTAAAGAGAACCACCCTTTGATCTAACCCCACAACAGATACGCTTTGGAGAGCCAGATATTTATAGATCAAAAGGCCTTCTTTTTTTTATATATATTCTGGGGGCATGAACCTTTTATATTGAGAAAATTACGTTTCTGGCCTCCAGTTTTGGTCCGTTGTTTCGAGTGAAAATGGAAAGAAAAGACCGTTTTTCTCTTTTTTGTTTTTTATTTGAGAAAATAAGTTTGGGAGAGTAAAGTTTCTTGCCAACAGAGGATAAGGTTTGGCGAGTGGGGTCCATCACCTAACCCCGGAACCAGTGGGTTCGAACTCCGAACGTGAAGCTTCTAACAAGGGTTGGTTAGCAAACCTGGGCGGTTCACCTTCACCCACAAAGCACAATGCTTTCAGGCACAATTGCCCCTCGGCCTGCTTTCGTTATATGACCAAAAAACCGGTGTCATTTATGGTTTTGGTAAGGGTTGTTTTAGTCAATAACTCTGGTCGGTTGAGTTTTTGTGCTTTTATTAACAGCGGTTTGGAAACCGTGTGATGCAACGCTTTAAGGGTACGAATGGTGAAGGGACACGTCTTCGTTCTCATCTCTTTTTATCAGACATGACCATGTGCGTGGTGGGCCCCGCACATAATTATTAATGCTTAAAGTGGCGATGGGACCGAGATGTGACCACGCACGCCGCACCCCGACTCAACCCGGCCGGATGTCCCGGACCCGGAGCACTAGGATGAATCGACTCGGAGACTCGGAAGATTCAGTTATTTATTGAATTCGGCCGGAGCCGGGTGGATCCGAAACATGAATCGGCTTAGGGTTCGGGGGAATACGGATCTCAAGAACCAGATGGGTTGAACAACGCGAAACCCTCTCCCTCTCTCTCTCTCTCTCATGTAGGCTGGGGGGAACTCGTAGTCAAATTTTATTGTTGGGGATAGCGGAGACGGGAAATTTCGTGCGAATTCTGGGTTTTCCCAAGAAAACCTTGAGAAAATATTCGTACGTACTTGTCAATAAAAATGCATTTATAAATATTAAAATGTCAAAAAAAATAGTTTTGCATTGATTAAAATGTCTAAAAAACCCATACCCTCTTGTCTTATTTTGGTAAAAAGTTTCGCAACTTGATAATTGAACTTGTGTCACGTGTCTTGGAATCCTCGTATAATTATGACATAGATACACACAAAAAGATAAGTTATTATATAAGATAACATATTTGTTAAGTAAGAAACTAATGAGCTAGAAATTATCGACTCAATGTGTTCAACATTGTTTGTTTGCTAAAGACCAAGCTTCGGATGGAGCTTTTTTAATGTAAAAATGTTATATTTTGAGTTATGATTTTTTCACATTGTGGACTGTAGAGTTTTAGATCCCTTTAAAAACTTAATTACTTGTCATAATCACGTGATTCAAAATAAGTTTCTTACTAAACAAACCATGTAGATCATATAGTAACATTTGATCTATCAAAAAAATAGATTTTTTTTAAAGAAAAGAGTTATATCTGCTCATTAGTAGCCAATATTTACCCACTATACAATATACTAAACATATATAAATGATAAAAAATATAAAATATTTTTAACACATTCAGATCATATTTAAAAAATAACATATTTTGAAAATAAAATCTCATTTCCTTTGGCATACTATAGGCATTGAAAATATCGCAATACAATTGTAATGTTTTCAAAATATCAACGGTATCTTTAATTTTGAAGTGAACCCTTGTCCACCTAATAAGATTAATGCAACTGCTTTTCTTAGTACAGACAACTTGAACAGGTTAACCAAATTGACGGGATGTGTAGCATTCATAATTTTTCAATAAACTTTTGAATAAAAATATGAGATATTTTTACGTAATTTCATCATATTGACCTCAAATACGAAATAAAAGGATTTCGCAGAGCCAATTATACTTAAGATGCATATATTCTTAAGGATATACGCTCAAAACATTCAAGAGTCATATCATGCTCATTAAGAAAAAATGATAGAATTCTATAGAGAAAATTCGCTTTTGTCTTGTTGAGATGAAGAGAATGGCGTACTTACTTTTTATTGTAAAAAATATCAACGAAACCTTGAAAATATGTGGGCCCTACATAAATATTTTACAAAAATCATAAATATCTCACAAAAATATCTTGTGGGTCAAACATAAATATCTCATAAAAATATATAGGTGGGCTCCATAGAAAACATATTTGTCCTTATCCAAAAAGGGTAGGAAGAAATCGAAAAGAAGAGCATACTTATCCCTTGGGATATGGCCTACACCCAACCTCTATAAATAGGACCCCCTCCCCTTGTTAGAAAATCATCAACCCCTCTCTCTAGCGTTCTCTTTCCTCTCTTCTCTCTCTAAAAAATGACTCGCTCTACAAAAGTGTTATTTCTCTAGATTTTTACTTTCTCTCTCTAGAAAAGAGCTATCTCTAAATTTTTTCTCATTTCTTCACACTAACGAGTTATATACGTGATGCTCTTGGTTGTGACTATATTGGATGTAAGGATGTGTTGGCCACGATCTAGAAGTACCTTTATAATTGCGATAAGCCACCTCTACCAAATTTTTGGTAAGTTTGCACATCGTTCTCTATTTCAAGTTATATTTATTGAAATAATTATCGTATATGGTGGGATTTTTCTTACCGTATACCTTTTTAAAACAATATCAGGTCATAGTTCTTGGTTCACACCCTCTAGGCCACCGTAAGCTTGTTTTAGTATTCACGCGCATACACTTAAGACTATTTTTTATATTTATAGTGAATTACATGACATAGGGTCACAATCCTTGGTTTACGCCCTCTAGGTCACAGCATGCTTGCTTCGGTGTTCACGTGTGTATCATTGCAACTACTTTTTTATTTACTATATAAATAAATAAATATATATATATATATATATACGTTCATTCATGCAAAGTACTTAGCCCGATGCATGCTTTCATTCACCGAGTCATGCTTTATGCACTTTACTTTGTCGTCACACTGTTATGTGCACAGACTCTTGCTTTACCCTATTTACTTTGTTGTCGCATTGTTATATGAATAAACTTCTATTTTTAATAAATATAAATGTGTTGTAACATGCGTAGACTGGTCCTATCGCTCAAAGTGATTCAAAAGCCTTGTCGCATTTAAAACATTACTTCACGAAGAAACCTCTATTGAAAAGGTTTCGGATTGGCACAAAACTACATTTACTTAAATATCCAAGTCACCAGCGTAAGGCCTAACTAAGGCCTAGGTTTTCAATAAATCATGAGAGATGCAATGTACGCACAACGGTGTGGATCTATCAAAAAATGAATGTAGCATTTTTTTTGCTAACAAAGATGTTGTCAACATTTCTAACAATGTGCTCTTCGAGCTAGAAAGAAACATAGCATTTTTCTTGTTAAACAGGAGAAATATTGCCAAAAACTCTGGCAAAATACTTACTTAAGCTAGTATGGATGTCACAATGATGGCCTCATTGTTGTAACCCTACCGGGATGACTCGTTTTATTTCTGCCTTCAAGGGCATCGTACTCGTAAGGGCCACTACACCAGAGTAACTTTTGTACCTTGTTAGGCCGATGCTTGTTACGACTAAGTATGTTTGAGCAGTCGATCAAAAGTGATCCTTGATTATGTATGCATCTGTAAACTACTGTTACAAGAATAATACTTATAAGCGTCGTTGTACTAGAGTTGGTTATCCACCTGCAATGGGGTGAAGCACTTGTGAAGGTTGTAGGCGCCAAAACTAATGTCTGCATATATATACAAACATAAGGATAGTCCTTGTCTACACGGGAATCGACCCATGCTTCAAAAAATTGGTTGGGTTTGGGTTCATATTTTCTTTGTGCATAATGCACTGGTTGCCTATGTAGTACTCAACATTCTAATAATAAAGATTATGATGAACCCTTTTAGGACTTACACTCATAGAGAAAGACAATGATGGTACCACATCGAGTAACATACTTTATCTTATGAACCAAAGATTTCATGTGGTCTCCCGGTCACTCGAAGGTTAGGAGGTTGGGTTATCTCTAAGGCCTAGGGGTTGACTCTACTACTGTAGTAGTAGGATACATCTGAACCAGCCTGACGAGGGTCTCCCAATAAAAAACTGCCGCCTCTCTATAGATAAAGTCACTCAAGCGTTTGGCATAAAAATATATAGCATAAGAAACACCCAAATGATTTTGTTTGACGCCGAAGTTAGGTTTTCTAACGTACTAGGGGTGAACTTATAATTATCGAAACAATACATTAGTCATAGGTACACTAACAAATGAATCAATGAATATACGTTAGTACTACTCATGTATCACCTTATATAAGGTACTGATCTCGGTATACTGTTGGATCGATTGGGTGAAGGACCTAAATTGTATCTGGAAAACTAAGATAGGCTCGAGGAGCTCTTGCTTCGGTCCATAGAATACCTATACACTAAATCATGGAGACTTGAGCTACGATGTTTTCAACTGTGATCCTGAGGTAACCTTTTATGTCTTCAACATATTATACTTGTTAGAATTGAAATGTTTTTCTACCTTACAAGGAATGGTTTTGACCCCATTTTATGGGAGATATAGGTACTAAACCTGCGCGTGTGATGCGGAACAGGGCGGCATCAAGATCTAAGGTTTCTTCAGGCTTCATTAGACATTTCATTTACAAACTCAGTTTATCTAATATTGTTTTATTAAGTAGTATTGTTTATAATAAATAACTCATTTTGGTCTTCTTAAATAAAATATTTTGGTGGACAATAAGTGATTGACCACATACCTGTGACCCGCCCTACATCTTCTAAAACTGACGACTAACTATCATCTATTTTTGCTGCTAAATTCTTTTCTAAATTTTGTTGTAAAGAAAAATAATAAATTATGAAATTTAGATAAAGTGTTGTTTTAGAAATTTAGGGCGTTACAGGACGTCACAAGTTTGAAACCCGCAGGGAGGATCCTTTGCCACAAGGTCGAAGCTAAGTATACTCCTCATCAATGAGCGGAGGGACTTCAAGGGTTTTACCAACCAGAGTCTAGCCAATGTGTGGTCAATTAAAGGAATGTCTTTCCTTGGCTTACTCAAATAATAATAATAAGCAATTAAGATTCAATTTTATAAAACTAAAATGATCTTAAAGAATCTCATCTAAGTGTCATTAAGAGAATATTTAGATACCTATTAGACACCTTGGACCTAGGTCTTTGGTATAAAAAAAAATATCCTTGTGAGCTTACGGCATGCTCTGATGCGGATTATGCTGGATGCAAAATAGATAGAAAGAGCTCGAGTGAAATATGCCAATTTCTTGGTTGGTGTTTGATCGCTTGGTCCTCCAAGAAACAACACTCCATGACGTTATCCATTGCTAAGGGTATGTGGCTGCCGATAGTTGTTCTGAAATATTGTGGCTTATGTATAAATTATGTGATTTTAGTAATAATTTAGATCATATTCTTCATTATTGTGACAATACAAGTGCATTAATCTTTTAAAAAATCTGATTCAACACTCTAGATCTAAACATACAGAAGTTAGACATCATGCACTACATTAGAGACCATGTAAGTAAGGGTAATATAGAACTAAGATTCATTGACACCAATAAATAATTACATCTTTACAAAACCCTTAAACGAAAATAGGTTCACTACAATGAGAAGAGAGCTTGGAATGTGTAGTTTTTTGTGTAAATTCATGCTACTCACTTTTGTACTCTCAAATGAAAATCTTTCTATTAACAATTGTGTGAATTCTATGAAATTATTATGATGAGTTTATGAGATTGATTTCGTTGCTGAATTTGCTTAATACTTGCATAAAAAAAGGGCCAAAAAAGAAATTTGTTAAGGTTATAGGAAAATCATTGGTCATTTCCCAAATTTATTTAGATTTTTTTTTGCATATTCACCTGTTTTTTAGGACTCTAGTGTGCTTGAGTCGACCCGCCTCAATTCTCCATATTGTCATTTCTTGGACTCGCGTTAATGCACCAGAGAGTTGACTCCTCTATTTCAACAGTCGACTTCTTTCAGTTTTGTTTGCCTTGCTACCTTTCCCTAAGAGGTCAGCTACTCGAACGAAAGATCTTGTGGACGTAAGTCATCCATGGCCGAACAACGTAAAACCATCTCTCTCTCTCTCTCTCTCTCTCTCTCTCTCTCTCTCTCTCTCTCTCTCATTTTCACCAGTTTGATCATATGCTTTTTTTTAATAGGGTATTAGAGCGTGTTCATCTCCTCCATCCACCACTGCTACTGTGTGTTGCTCATGAGGACTTAATTTACTCATCATCATCAACTTAAAACATGTTATAGATTTTGTTCACTGGACCAGGCCCCTGCAATCGCCCATACCTCTAGACAGACGCTTTCACTACTGTTCACTAGATCAAGTCCCCGCAGTCGCCCATGCATAGTTGGTATCCGATCTGATCTCCTTCATCGGCTGCTTCTTGAAGGTTAGATCTGTTCTTCCCTCTATTGGTTTATCTTCACCATGGCTGAGGACCTAAACTAGATTGGCCAACACCTAGTCTTGATTCCAATATACAAGAAGTCATAGTCCAGGAACAAGCCAACCCGAGCCTTGAGAATTAAGATCACTTCCATTCTTCTAAAGCCATTTAACTATTTATCTTGGTCGAAAGTTGCCACCTTGTACCTCAGCAGCAAATCCAAACTTGGAAACGTGAATAAAAAAAAAACTAGGTTATGTAAACCGGGTAACAGATACATGAGAACATTCTACCCAACTACGAATTATCTAGGAAAATAGGAACTAAATCTAAAAATACCTAAAAAGTTCAAGGAAATTACTGAAAAATAATCAAAAACTACAAGAAATTAACAAATAAACTAAAAAGTAGCTGATTTCAATATCTTCGTGACCCCATTCACAAAGATACCGCCAATATAAATAGATGAAACTTTTCTAATTCTAAATTAAATAAAATACCTATTTTGATAACTTCCTAAAAAGATAAAAGTTATCCTAGAATTTTGGATCAGGTACAAGATCCAAATACAAAAGATTTCAAATTAAAGAAAAATATCCAAAATTTAAAACAGATCCAAATGGATCTCTTATAGACCTAGCTAGATTCTAGTTGCTCCACTCCTGCATCATTCTCTCCAGGTTGGAGAATTAAGACTTGCCCAATATAGAACTATATAGCTTTTTTGCTCTAGAAATTATGTAGACCAAACAAAATCTGCTCCAATATGTACCTGGGAGCCTAGAATGTTCTTCCTGAACCATTCTAGTATGGGAAGTGGCAAGTCTGCCAAAGCCGACATAAATCCCCCATCACGTCTTGTGATTGATGGGCCCGCAACCCATACTTGGTCGAAGACCCACGAAATAGAAGAGGTGACTCACTATTTTCGTAGTTCGGAACTCATACACTTGGCAGCTCAATGCTTAAGCAAGAGTGTGCATTTCATAGATGTAGATTCTGAGGACGAAGAGTCTGGTCATGCAGAGTCGTCTGGAGAAGGGGAGGTAGATAGGTATGTTCATGACGATAGAGAGACTATTGAGATTAGTCCTGAGGATGTTGGTTCTATCTGACATGCCATGATTTTTTCTAAATCTTCTCGAACCAAAAACTGGTTGAGAAATAATATTTTTCGCATGTGATGCAATTGTGAGGGTTACTTATGAGATGTCATTATCGATAGTGGTGCATGCGAAAATATAGTTTCTTCTATTGTTGTGGAGTTGCTCAAATTAAAGACCAAAAAACATCTTAAACCATACCAGATGTCCTAGTTTAAAAAAGGAAATGAAGTTTCAATTACTACATGTCGCCTAGTTATGTTTAACATGGGACCTCATTACTTGATGAGGTGTGGTATGACATCAGCCGCATGGATTCATGTCATATTCTATTAGGCTGCCCATAGTAGTTTGATACAAAGATGTTGCATCTTGGTGATAAGAATATTTATGCTCAATGACAGAAACATCAAACTCTTCCCTCTTAGAGAGTCTTTTCAATCTAGTATTCCTAAGTTAATCAGAGAAACTGAGTTGAATAGCCTCTCTTACAAGGAGTTTATAGAGTCTTGTCATGAGGATGACTATGGCTTAGCCATTGTGCTGAAAGAGGTTTGCATTATGGTTCCCGATGTCCCTTGTATCGTGTGACTTCTGATTACTGAATATTAGGATATCATGTCAGATGAATTTCTTGATAGGTTACATCCTTTTAGATCAATCCAACATGCAGTTGATCTGATCCTAAGGTGTAGTCTTCCCAACTTGCTTGTGTATCGTATGAATCCCAGTAAGAGTATTGAGTTGCAGCGACAAGTGAAGGAGCTTCTGTGCAAGGGATTTAGTCACTAGAGTTTAAGCCCATGTGCAATGCCAGCTTTGCTTACCCCAAAAAAGCATGAGAGTTTACATACAAAGCACATGTTCGGGGGTCTCAAAGAGCACCAGGTATGTAAGCATGTGTGTCTCATATCTCCATGTTTGTCGGCAATAATTAGCATTGGAGTTTGATGCGATTGCAAAAACTTAAGTACCCTCTCCTCCATTGGTGCCAAAAAAAATGACGATTCTTAAAAATGAGTGGTTGTAAAGACTTAAGTGCCCCAAAGATGATTATTTAAGACTCAGTCTCTGCACTGCAGGATTATCTGAGAAAGAAATCTCCCCTGGAGGAGGCCATGAACATCAATCCTCTCACTCTCTCTCTCCCTTCTCTTTCTGCTTCTATGCACATCCAAAAGAAGAACTTACATTGCTTCATCAAGCACCGGCTAACCTGCACATTGACTGTTATGAAGCCTGATTCAGAGTTTTTACCCTTACAGGAAGAGGGTTTGGTGGCTCCTCCCAGCGTGGGTAGCATCATTCAACTAAATGAGTTGTAGATCCTGATTCAAAGTTTTTATCCTTACAGGAGGAGGGTTTGGGGGCTCCTCCCAGCGTGGGTAGCATCATTCAACTTGATTCATTGTGGAGCCTGATTCAGAGTTTTTGCCCTTACAGAAGAGGGGTTTGGGGGCTCCTCCCAATGTGGGTAGCATCATTCAACTTGAAGAGTTGTGGAGTCTGATTCAGATTTTTTACCCTTACAGAAAGGGGGGTCTGAGGGCTCCTCCCAGCGTGGGTAGCATCATTCAACTTGATGAGTTGTCGAGTCTGATTCAGAGTTTTTGCCCTTATAAGAGGAGGGTTTGGGGGCTCCTCTTAGCGTGGATAGCATTGTTCAACTTGATTCATTGTGGAGCTTGATTTAGAGTTTTTGCCCTTATAGGAGGAGGGTTTGAGGCTCCTTCCAGCGTGGGTAGCATCGTTCAACTTGATTCGTTGTGGAGCCTGATTTTGAGTTTTTGCCCTTACAGGAGAGGGGTCCGAGGGCTCCCCCCGGCACGGGTCCCGGGTGTCGTGGTCAAAAAATGCACAGGGTATCGTGATGAGAAAGACATATTTTTGTTCCAAGCAAGGTTGGAAGAAATCAATGGAAAATCCAACAAGGAGCATGCCAGAATCAAGATGTGGATGTCAAGCGAGAATGGTGTTGTGCAACTCAAATAACACAAAATAATAAGGATCTGATTTTTAGTTAAAATGAGGAATGAAATGACAATAAAAGTCGCTGAAAATTTATAGAAATAAACTAGACTCAATAACGAAGACAACATTTTTTACGGATTTGGAATATGACCTTCGGTTAGAGAGATATGGCCCTGACAAGTTGATTCTAATTTGGGTAGCGATTTACAGCGATTTGCTTACTGAATAACACTACAAATCGCTATAGCGATTTGCGGGAGACACTACAAATCGCTATAGCGATTTGCGGAAGACACTACAAATCGCTATAGCGATTTGTGATTTGTAGTGTCTTCCGCAAATCACTACAGCGTTTCGTTGGAGACCCGAAAATACTACAAATTATTGTAGGAAAGCCCGATAATACTATAAATCGTTGTTGGAAGGCCCAAAAAAAATTGGTCCGGAGGGCACTGCCCCCCGAGCCCCCCCCCCCCCCCGCCAGGGGCGGCCCCCCCTGGACCCCCGCCGGGGGGGGGAGCCCCCGGACCCCCCTCATGTAAGGGCAAAAACTCTAAATCAGGCGCATAAGTAGAGAGAGAAGGGAGAGAGAGTGAGAGGCTTGGTGTTCATGGCCTTCTCCAGGGGGAACTCTTTACCTCCCTTGATTTCTTCTCTAAAGAGAGAGGGTTTTACAGTGTTTTACGAAGAAGGAAGAAGAAGAAGATGGCGATGGAGCAATGTAGGATCGTCTGTTGGATGTGCACAGAAGTAGAGAGAGAAGGGAGAGAGAGTGAGAGGGTTGATGTTCATGGCCTTCTCCAGGAAGAACTCTTTGCCTCCCTTGATTTCTTATGTAGAGAGAGAGAGGGTTTTACAGTGTTTTACGGAGAAAGAAGAAGAAGAAGACTTTGAAGAGTCAACATCATCCTCGACTTTCTGGATGAAGGACATGTTTGTCCTTTTTTTGAACAAAGAAAGAAGAAGAAGACTTTGAAGAGTCAACATCATCCTAGACTTTCTGGATGGAGGACATGTTTGTCCTTTTTTTGAACAGAGAAAGAAGAAGAAGACTTTGAAGAGTCAACATCATCCTCGACTTTCTGGATGGAGGACATGTTTGTCCTTTTTTTGAACTGTTTGTTTTTTCTTTTTTGAATGAAGGACATTTTTGTCATTTTCTCAAACCATCACTTTATGAGAAGAATAGCAAGAAAGGTACTTAAGTCTTTGCAACAACACCAGAGTCTAATGCAAAGTTATGTCAACATACACGGGAATACGAGCCCCATGTGCTTGTATACGTGGTGCTCATTCAAAGCCCCGAACACAGACGTGGGATTCAGTGAATCATCGGGGGCGAACATACACCACCCTCTTGTTTACATATGTGTATCGATAGTCGAGTGACCAACATGATAACTGTCAAATATCGATTCTCGATTCCTCGGCTAGATGATATACTTGATCTACTAGCTGGTTCAATGATTTTCTCAAAGATTAATTTAAAGAGTGGCTAACATCAAGTCTGCATTCGCCAAGGAGATGAGTGGAAAACATACCTCGAATCAAGTCTGCATTTAAAAGGGTAGGCTTTGAATAGGGTCTATTCATGATAAAAAAATAGAAGAATTTATTTTTAAACCCTTTATTTATTTTTTATTTATGGAAACCCCCTATAAGGGAAAACCTCTCTTTCATTTTGGGACTTTAAAAAAAACATAGACCCCGAATTGGGGTCTGCGTCCATCCTCAAGAAGGTAGAGTGAAACAAAAAAGAAAAAAAAAACTATCAAAAGGTGAAAAACCTTTATTTGTTTTAAGAGGCAGACCCCTCTTCACACAAAAAAACTGAAAAAAGGAAAAGGGTTTTTTTCCTTTTTCTCTTTGATTGACAATAAATGTTTTTTTCCAGAGGGTCGCCTATACCTGGTGACCTCTCTTCATTGAAAAAAAAACACACAAAACTAGAAAAAAGAAAGGGGTTTTTCTCTTTGCTTTTCGATTAACAAATTTTTTTTTACAGAGGGTCGTCGGTATCCGGTGACCTCTCTTCTCTAAAAAAAACAAAACCGAACAAGAAAAAAAGGGCAAAAGACAGATTACTTGTAATTTTTTTCTCCTCTTTTTCCGTCACTGGCACGTCACCACCACTATTGTTATTTGTGTTTTTTCGGTGACCCAACTGGCAAGCCGAACGAGCTGGTTGAACAAAACCCTCATCGCCATTTAGAGGAAGAACAAATTGTTTTTTTTAGAGCTCCACCGTCTTCTTTTTTTTTCAAAATTGCTTTTTGAAAGGTCGAATGCTTTATATGGGTTAGCAGGTAACATTACGTAACTGCCTCTGTTGTTTTTCGTTAATATTGATCAAGTCCATGTATTTCATTGTCACTTGTTCAATACTTATCTTATAAATAGTGTATATCGACAGTCGATTGTTAATTTGTATCAATTTATGTGCAGCGCGAGGTTCGAGCTACAAGAAGTAATACAAGAAATTAGGAAGTCACTATTGCAGCATCTTTCAGGACGGGTCGCTCAATGAAAAAAGTACTTGAAGGAGGTGTTGGATAGATTATTGTCTTCATTCATGGTATGCAATCGTTTATCATAACTAATGTGTTTCATATTTAATTTTTTGTTATAGTCATGTGTGTGTTAACTTTCTGAAAGTATTTGTAGGCTTCACATCGCTTCACGATTACGAACAAGGAGATGGACGCGAGGGTAGGGTGGCAGAAGGTGGTTGTCAATCGATTTGCCGACATGCTACATAATATGAAGACTGCAACAATAAAAGCAGCTGGTAGGATAGATGATCCACTGCAGTAGAAGGGTCATGACCCTTCTACTATCATGAGAAATTATTGGGAGGGAATGTGAGACAAGTGCGCGAGTAATGAATTTCAAAACCGTTCGGCAAAGGTTGTACAAAACCGAGCAAAGATGCCTGATGCTCATCTAGACATAGGTGGATCTAGAACTTTTGGGAGCCACCAGAAGAAAATGGTAACTCATCAATATATATTATCAAATTTATAAGTATTTCTGCAAGGATGTGTTTGTTGAAACACATAAATGTAAGGGCATGAGAGAGTTTGTATTAGAGAAGGCGAGAGCGACATCAGTATGTATTTATTATATTAATAAACATTGTAATATATAAGTTACTATGAATTACATTATCATAAACATGGTCATTTTTAATTATTATTTCATATTATAATCATTACTTTGTAGGAGTCATACGAGCAGCAGATGGTAGAGCGATATGGCGATGACTCCACTCAGCATCTGCCTTTTGATCCTGCAGCATGGGTGACTGCAATCGGTGAACCCAAAAAGGGTCATGTGTTCAAGTTTTGGAGTAACATGAACACTACACCAGTTGTTGCCTCCTGTAGTCTAGGGCTCTCAGAGTTCTTCTTCCAGCATCAACTCCCACCGTCTGATTGACCCTGCTGTGTCTTGGGATGGTGTATGTCAGCGTCTTGAGGACAAAATATATGACTTTTTACATGAAGTCATTCCCAACCTTGTCCATAAATAAGTTGTGCAACTTTTTTCTAGACAGAAGAACTTCGTCTGAATTCAACATGAGCTTCGGTGCCCGTCAGGTATAAAGATTCATGTAATTTGTTTCATGTCGTTAGATTTCAAGCTAGTATATGAATGATTGAACACATATAAGCATGATTTCATCACTATAAAATTTTTTGACTGCCTTATAACACATATGTGCATGATTGAATCAATATAAAAGTTTTTTGACAACCTTAAACCACATATATGCATGATTGAATCACTATAAAAGTTTTTTGACTGCCTTAGAACACATATGAGCATGATATTAGCATATATGAAAGTTTTTTTACTGCCTTATAACACATATATGCATGATTGAATCAATATGAAAGTTTTTTAACAACCTTAGAACACATATATGCATGATTGAATCACTATGAAAGTTTTTTGACAACCTTAGAACACATATAAGTATGATTTCATCACTATAAAATTGTTTTACTTCCTTAGAACACATATATGCATGATTGAATCACTATAAAATTTTTTATTGCCTTAGAACACATATATGCATGATTGAATCACTATAAAAGTTTTTTGAAAACTTTAGAACACATATAAGCATAATTTCATCACTATGAAAGTTTTTTTACTTCCTTATAAAATATATATACATGATTGTGATACATAATACATTTATTTGACAGCCTTATAAACATTATATGCATGCGTGAATCACTGTGACATTTTTTTGACATCCTTAGAACACATATCAGCATGATTGAATCATTATGAATTTTTTTGTTAGTCTTAGAACATATATCTGAATTTTGTTATTGTCCTTCACTTTATTGCTAGTCTATGTGTCATTCAGCCATTTACTTTGATTGCATTAGATTAGGTGCATTGCATATAATTTATTTCATTATATTTTTTTTATCAATACTAACATTTCGGTTCTCTTGTAGGATGCTGGAGATGATCAGCGTAGAGGAGCTGATGGAGGCATGCATGGAGGGGCAGATCGAGACAATGAAGAGGATGATGCCCCGAATCTTGGCGAGGATTAGATTCATTTGTTTAATTTGTTTCACGTACTTGTAACTAATTAAAACTTAATAAAGACTGTAGAGTAACTTATAACTTGTGTTAAATTTGTTTCACCTGCTTTGTATATGTATTTTTTATATATACTTTATTTTTTATACACAGGTTATATAAATTATATAACGAGAAATTTTTCTTGATATTTATATTTCAAAAAAAAAATACATTTTTTGGAATCAGGCCTTAAACTATGACTTCAGGCACTCCTTAAAAAATGGTGTATCTAAAAGATTCAATAGGACCCTTCTTGACATCGTTAGATGCATGTTATCTAATACTTCATTACCCAAAGTATTTTAGGGAGAAGCAATACATACAACAACATATGTTTTAAATAGGGTTCCTCTTAAAGCTATTGTCTCTACACCTTATGAATCATAGACATGAGGTAAACTCGATATCAGATCTATAAGGTGTATCTTTATTGGAGATCCCAAAGTGTAATACCCATAATTTTTTAAGAAATTTTTATAAATTTTTGTAATTCTTTTTTTGTGTAATAAGTCAAAAATAATTATTTGAGTTAAGCCTTGTGTTATAGGATATGTAGGACTTAGAAAAGGTTTTATAAGTGTAAGAAGTACACCCACACGTTCAGGGGCCTCCTTAGCCCTAGTAAATCTTCCTTCTTCAGAAATTATTTTTGAAGAATTCAAATTATCTTTAGAAAAAAAGTATACATAATAAATAATTAATATATATATTCAAAAATTTCATAGAGGACATGCACCTACCTCAGAACCTCATTAAATTTCATTTAGTATCATTTCATTTAATTGTACATTTGAGTTTTGAAAGAAGTGAATTTCAATTTCAAATTAATTAAATAAGGATTTATTTAGTGGAATGGAACTTAGAACTAAACTAAATTTTATAAAATTTTAGGAGTATGTGGCACTCTAATTTAAAACTTTAAAATGGTAAACATAAAATAAGGCTTTAAAAATCAATTTAAAACAAAACTTGCCAAATACCAAGGCAAGGCCTTAAGGTCAAAACTTTTCTTTTTGCAAGTTTTGGTCTCCTTAGAGAGAGGTGTCCCCTTCTAGAGGATTCTAGGAGGGGGTGGGCTGAACCAAAAAGAAATAAATAGAAACACATTGGGAAAAGGAAAGAAAGAACAAAAAAAGGCAAGACTAGTCAAACTTGCTTGCCAAGCAAGCAAGTTTGACCTTTTCAATTTGGAGGGGAGCCAACCCCATGAGGTCGACCAACCCATGTGGCTTGCCATGTATATAATATAGTGGGTAACCTAGGTATGAAATAAACATTAAACCCTAAGCTAGTTAAATGAAATACAAAAAAATTAATAATAAGAAACAAAAAGGGAAAAGAAAGGTTGAAAAAAATTATAAAATAGAAAAAAAAACCTTGAATTAGATCAAGGGTTGAGATTAACTCATCCCTTAACATTCCCTAACTCCTATAAAAGCAAGAGCCCCCCCCCCCCCTATTTGCTCTTTTTGAGATTTTTATCTCTTTTGCTTCCCCTTCTTCACTTGCTCCCTTGATTCTCCTCTTTTCCTCCTCTTCTTCCATATGTTTTCCTTGTGCATCCTTCCTTGAGTACACTTATGTATGTGTGAGGGGCGAAAGAAAATTGTTGTGAGGTGGTTGCAGTCGTTGGCTGACCGGTTCATGCTTGGAATCCAATTTCGCACGTGTAGCAGTCATTTTCACCAAAGCGGTAGGGGGTTCTATGCTCTACACGTAAATTGAAATTCATTGGCATGAATTCCTTCAATTTTTCATAAAGACAGACCTTAAACCATGCCTCCTATAGATGATAGAAAGAAGGTTTTCAAAAGAAAACCCCTCTCAAAACCAATTTTTCTAAAATTGAGTTTGAAGACTCAATTCAAACCTTGACAAAAAAATACTTAAAAAGATGTTTATGAAGAAAATTTAATTTGAACCTAAAGGAAAGACGTTGATTTTGATTTTCCTTAGAAGAAATCAATTCACCATCAAAAGTAGCCAAATTTTTTTATTAAAAATTAAAAGAAAACGTATATGCATGCTATCGATTTTGTCAAAAATTAAATCCATAAATTTCAAAAAATAAATGTATTACTTAGTTGTTTTCCTGAAATTTTGTTTAGAAATAGTAAATTATGTTCACGTGAATGTACTGTAAAAATTTGCATGATTTTTATTGCTTTCATCATAGAAAAATACATGTTTCATGCTATCAATTTTCTCATAAATGAATTCTGTGATTTTTTGAATATTCACGTAACATCTAATTGCTTTCATGCAAATTTTAGTTAGAGATTGTAATGGATATTCATGTGAATGCATGGTGAAGATTAACATGATTTATTATTTTAGGTTATGGAAAAATTTTATGTTTTATATATGTTATCATAAAATTTATCGAAACTATTTTTGAGGAAATAGGCGTCAGCTGTTTTCCAGCCCAACAGTTGCGAAAACAAGATTCATCCCTTGTAGATTAGTTTAAAGTAGCGTATTGTGTCTTCAAATTTTTTCTTAATGAGTTTATGTAAAAAAAATCAGAAATACGAATTTGGGTGGCCTGTTTTGGGTTCATCTGAATGCATATACCCGTTAATATGTATTTTTGGCCTGACATCCAACTAATAAATTGCTCGTATCTCTCTCATTCGGAACATTTTAATGAGCGGTTTATTGTGTTGAAAAGCTAACAAAAATTTATAGCTCTATAAAATTTTGAGCTTTGTTCATGGACTAAGCACTGTTTTGTGACAGTCAGAACAGAAAAGTATAGGTATGTACCAAAATATTTGTAACTCTCTCATACGAATGAATTTTTATGAATAGTTTACGACATCAAATAGTCGATAAAATTCTCTATAAACTGTGAAAAAATCAGCTTTGCCCGTTGACTGAATTTTTTTTTAGTCTTTGTAATAGTCGGATAGAGTTGGGTTTTTGCAAGTTTAGAACCGGGTTAGGAACTAGCTACTGAATACTTGCATAATTTATGTATTGAAATGCATGATTTTACGAATGAATGTCAGATTGTGTATGCACTATCAAAAGCTAATTTTTTACAGGGAATTATACGCCCACCTATGGGGTATGAATCGAATGCTAAGCGAAGGAATAAGCTTGCCTATATGGCTTTTCGCTAATTAAGGAACCATAGTATCTATTTTGTGAACTTAATGGCAAATGTTAAAAGGATTATACCTGTTGTAATTTATGTTCATATGACTGCCATGATGATGATGTGAATGTATGGATGCATGCAATAATAAAAGAAAATTCATCACATTGTTTATGCATATGTGTATCTGTTTGCAAAGAAAGAAGTATGAGCATGTTGTCGAACATAATATGTTTCAAAATATGCATTCATAGGCCTTGAAGTGGTGAAATCCCTTTAGTAGATTTTTATAAGGTGTTGCATGTAAAATATTTAATTTAAATAAGTTAAACATGTAACACTAAAAAAAGGTGCTTGCAAGGAGAGGGCAAGTGGTACTTACAGCTTTGTGGAAATATGTTTTGAGCACGGAAGATTGCTCTTCTCCAACCATGAAGATAGGAGAAACATCTATAATAGACGACAACGTAGAAAAAAGAAACTCATGAGTGGAAATCTGATGCATCAGGATGATGGTGTTGAGATCACTCTCTCGATACGCTCATTCCTCACCCATAGGACTGGTGAATGGTATTCGGTCAAGCCAAAGCCACTTATGTTTGAAAACACTATCTATGTCATAGCCTTTATTTAGGTATAAGCCTGTGTTAGTACCCATAAGGCTAAGAAGTGAAACTTAAATGATTGTATATTAGATAGGCATGTCATGCATCATATAATAAAGAAAAATTAATTAAAGATAAGAATTAACACATGCATAAAATCAGCTTTTGTAATGGTAAGTGCCTGCATTTTTAACTGTTCATGCATATTTAATTGTTTATGTTTGAGTGAATGATTGGTCTATGTTAATTTCGCGAATGAATGCT
Source organism: Nuphar pumila (assembly GCF_984573655.1). NCBI lineage: Eukaryota > Viridiplantae > Streptophyta > Magnoliopsida > Nymphaeales > Nymphaeaceae > Nuphar > Nuphar pumila. The sequence continues at coordinate 12,658,355 of NC_143252.1, forward strand.
TGCTTGATATATCAGAAATTCATGCTTATATTTGTATTGCATTTAATCTTGTTGATGTATGAGAAATCATAGTAATTTATGCTTATTAGTTCTAATTTATGTGTTTTGAATAACTCTACCCTACTGAGACATGTCTGTCTAACCCTATCAATTTTAATGTTTTTAGGAAGTGAGTCAACTCATATACGATGGCAGAAGGTTGCGACGGGTACCGAGCCAAGCCTTTTTCAACCTTTGAGTGTTTTAAACTAGGAGCAATTTTAATTGCTCAAAATTCTGATATTTAATTTAATTTGTTAAATAGACTTTTATTATTTATTTAGACATGTATGAATGTTTATTCCATTTATAAATATTTAAGTTTTGAATTAAATGCATGTATGCATATGAATGTAAACGAGAATGTAGCGTGCCAAGTTTTTGTCCCGACTAGTTTTTCGCTGTAATTTTATAAAAGTATTTAAAAAAAATCATGATTTTCGGGATACAAAATTTGAGGTATTACACAAAAGATCCAAAGGTTATAGATTTTACCACCCTGATAAGGGTTTAATCAAAAGTAGAGATGTCATATTCTTGGAAGATCAAAATATGAAAGACATTATTCCTGAAATAAATAGAGATGATCATTTTTATTTGTATTATGACTCTGATGACTCACAATAACATTTAAGTAATGATGAACCATCTGTAAGTTCTTCATCTTCTTCTCATCAGTCTTAGGTTGACTACAAAAGGTCTAGAGCTCTCACGTCTTACTTAGATGACTATTATATCTACTTGTCAGAGGATCTGTGTTATGCTTTAGACTTAGATGATATATAAGATAACCTATTATATGATGAGACAATAATATCACGTGAGTCAGCAGATTGGGTAAAAGTCATGTACGAGAAAATTAAGTCTATTGAGAAAAAACAGATCTGGAAATTGATTGATTTACTTAAGAAAATGAAAGTCATTGGATGTAAATAGATTTTAAAGAAGAAATTCAAGTCTGATGGTAGTATTGATAAATTTAAAACAAAGTTAGTAGCTAAAGGATTTTCTTATAAAGAAGGGTTAGAGTATGTTGACACATATTCACTTGTTGCAAAATTTACCTCAATAAGAATAATTTTCACTATTGTAGCTCACTACAACGTAGATTTATATCAAATAGATGTTAAAACCACTTTTGTTAATGGTAAGCTCAAGAAAACCATTTTCATGAAACAACCTGAAGGCTATATAATAAAAGACAAAGAAAATAAAGTATATAGGTTCAAAAAAATCTTATACAGACTCAAGCAATCACCACGTCAATGGTAATTAAAGTTTCATAAGGCAATTACATCATTAGGGTTTGTGGCAAATAAATTTGACCACTGTGTTTATGTCTTGAAAAGTGGAAATAAATTTGTTATTCTCTCACTATATGTAGATAACATTCTTTTGACTGAAAATGATAACGATATGATTGTCAAAACCAAATCATGGTTAAATTCTCAGTTCAAGATGAAAGGCATGGGAGAGATATCCTAGGTTCTTGGAATTAAAATTATTAGAGATAGAAATTCTAAACTTTTAAGCTTGAGTCAAGAAAGGTATATAAATCATATACTAAAAAAATTTTAAATGAGTGATTGTAAGTCTGTTAAAACACTTGTGGTAAAATATGTCAAATTGAGTAAGAATGATAGTTCTGATGATGAACAAGAAAGACTGAACTTATGCACAAGATGTTGGAAGCTTGATGTATGTTATGATATGCACAAGTCCTGATATCAACTTTATTATTGGCCTCGTTAGTCGCTACCAAAGTAATCCTAGTTGTCCTCACTCACAAGTGGTAAAAAGAATATTTTGATATTTAAAAGAGAAGATGAACTTGAAATTATGTTTTCACGATGATGCTTTAGAATTAACTGAATATTCTGATGTTGACTTTGTAGGCAGCAAAGACGATAGTAAATCTACTTCTGGATATGTTTTTCTCCTCGAAGTTAGAGAAGTTTCCTTATCTTGTAAAAAACAAGACTGCATAGCTCAGTATACTTAGGAAGCGGAATATATTGCATGCAATGCAACTGTGTCACATTTGTTGTTTGGATAAGCCGCTTCATTAATGATTTGAAGCAATATATAACCAACGAGCCAATTCAAATTTATTATGATAACCAACCTGTCATCTCTCTTATGAAGAGTGAAGTGGACAATTATAAAAATAAACATATAATGGTAAAATATTATTATATTTGTAATATGATTAAAAGGAATGAAATCAAATTTAGTTACTTACCAACATCTTATATGATTGTTGATCCCTTAATAAAGGGCATATCAGAAAAAATATTCTCAAAACATGTATCCTGTATGGGATTAAAATATGTCTGATAAGATATATGGCTGGATAAGTAACTAAAGTATATAACTCATTCCATAAATATTGATGCAAGTAAAATACTCCAATAGTAGGAGGTAAAATCCCGCATCGTGATTATTTTCACATAGTCAAGTGGGAGATGGTCATACATAACCATAGTAGCCATGTTTCATGCAGGGTTTTATGCGTTGAAGAGAGAGGTGAGCCCACTCTCTCTCCAACGCTTGAAATTGTTTGATAGAGGGCCTTATCTAAATGAAACACATTTGAACATACTTTATTTGGATAAGCTTAAGGGTGAAACAATTTACCGATTTTCTCTTCTTAAAGAAAAAACTGGTAAGTCCCATACCAGTTGTGTAACGACTACCCAGGGAGTGAAAACCACTAGCTAATATCTCTCCCTTATAAAGGAGAGGGTTTACTTAGAAAAACATACAAAAACTGATTGAGTAGACCCCCCCTTCCTGAAGAAGGCTTGTTACGACCTTACCTCTCGACTCCTCATTCCTCCATCTGCGCACATTCGATTACGAGGTCCCTTCAGCCAAGGGTATAACTTAAAAGCTTGGGCTGTTAAGGCCAACTAAAGTTTGGTCCAGCCTAGAAAGAGATAAGATGTTGAGCTAGGCACAATAATGGTTTGATCACAACGCAATGGTCTATAATTAAGCATCACTTTCTAAGTTAAAAAAAAATCATCATAAGTTGGGTTTTCCCTATTTCACTATAATGAAAAGAATTCCCAAAGTTTCTGAAAAAGTATACGGGATGTTCTCATAAACCTTGAATATGTGAAATCTTGCACCACATTACTTGCCACCTTTTACTTGCTACCTTACGTAAAAAAACAATGTTGTCCTTTTTAATAGTATCTAGAAAACAATGTTGTCAAAATAGGTTTTTGAATCAAATCGATTTTCCACACAAAAAAAAAACGAATCGATTGAATGGAATCAGTTTTAATCAGTCTACTAGAAAAAAGTTTAAAAATAAAAAAATAAAATTTTGAAATGTTTATGTATATAGGTGGATTCAGGCCTGATTTTTGGTCGGATCAGCTGATTTTATAAGGGTCTGCACTGGCCCCTGCATCGAGCCAAAAAATGACTGATTCTATTTGAATTGGAAAATTCAGGTTGATCATATTCAATTTTGATAATATTATAAAGTGGTTTCAAGGCAATGCCATGGGCTACATTTATAGCCATCAGCCTTGTTAAGATTAGGGGTGGCAATTGGGTCGAGCTGGCAGGTCAGGTCGGCGGGTTGGCGGGTCAGCATACCTCAACATGAACCTGACTCGTTTATTAAACGGGTTGGTTGTGGCAAACACGAACCCGACCCATTTATTAAACCGGTAACCCGACACGACACGGTTAACTCGTTTAATAAACGGGTCGGGTCGAGTAAACGGGTTGGAGGGTTAGCGAGCGGGTTGGCAGGTCGGGTTTGGGTCAACGGGTTGGCGGGTCGGGTTTGGGTAAACGGGTTGTCCCGCCCACCTAACCCGTTTATTAAACGGGTCAGCCGGGTTGGCGGGTTGGGTTTGGGTAAACGGGTTGTCCCGCCCACCTAACCCGTTTATTAAACGGGTCAGCCGGGTTGGCGGGTTGGCATACCTCTAACACTAACCCAACCCGTTTAATAAACGGGTTAGGCAGGTCGACCCGTTTACGACACAAACCCGTTTAAGCCAAACCCTAACCCGGCTAAGAAGCGGGTTGGCGGGTCAGGTCAGATTTTGCCACCCCTAGTTAAGATGTTTAAAAGCCATGGTCTTTGTTTGGGAACTGGTAATCTAGATGGGAGAATAAAATTGACAAAGTGTTTTATGCATTTGTAAAAGGAGGTGAATTTGTCTCCCCCTTTTGTATTTAACTAAAAGCTGAATTTGGTAACTACCACCACCTAAAGGCCAAGCAGATCAGAGCTTTTTTGCTCATGCCAACATCGTGGCCGTCAGTTTGTTCAGCATGACCTGATTTGCTTCCTCCTAAAGGTGGTAACTAAGGGTACGTTGATGGTGCAACACACGGAATGTCGTCGCCGCACAGAACATTGCTTACATCAAACCTTGGATGTGGCAGATGTGAGGAATGTGTCCACCATGTCCTATTTTGAGCGTAATTTTTGCTCCACCACCCCCTCCCCCATCATAGTGAGAATGAGATGCAGGGCCGGTGTTGAAAAAAAAACACAGGGGAGGGGTGTACATCTCTCTCTCTCTCACACACACACCACCCCTCTGTAGGCCGGGTGTGGCCACCAGCGATCAACAAGGCCATCAAAGATCGGCCACGTGGCCACCAGCGATCAACAAGGCCATCGGAGATCGGCCACTCCACCGGCAACCTTCTTCATTGTTTTTCTTCTTCTTCTTTGTTTTTTTATTTCTATTATTTAGGTTTTAATTTTCATTGGTTTGGGTTTGAATTATGGATTTTTATTTATTTTTTTTGTTTTTTCATATAGTTTAGGGTTTTTGGTTTATTTATAATATATTTTATCGAATTTTAAGGTTTTATAATTTGGTTAGAGATTTTTTTTTCTTTTGTTAGGGTTTGAATTAGGGTTTTTTTATTAAATTTTATGGTTTTTCTTGTAGTTTGAGGTTTTTTGGTTTATTTATAATTTATTTTATTATATTTTAATGTTTTATAATTTGATTTGGGATTTGTTTATTTGAGTAGAGATTTTTTTATTTTCTTTGGTTAGGGTTTGAATTACGGTTTTCTATTTAATTTTATGGTTTTTTTTTATAGTTTAGGATTTTTTGGTTTATTTATGGTTTATTTTATTGTATTTTAAGGTTTTATAATTTTATTCAGAATTTTTTAATTTTCTTTGATTAGGGTTTGAATTAGGATTTTTTGTTTAATTTTATGAATTTTCTTATAGTTTAGAGTTTTGGGTTTATTTATGATTTATTTTATTATAATTTAAGGTTTTATAATTTGATTCGGGAATTTTTTTATTTGATTAGGGATTTCTTTATTTTCTTTGGTTAGGTTTTAAATTATGATTTTTTTATTTAATTTTATGGTTTTTTTATAGTTTAGGGTTTTTTGTTTTATTTATGATTTATATTATTGTATTTTAAGGTTTTATGATTTAATAGGATTTGATAATTTGATTTTTTATAGTTAATTTGCTTTTAGAGTTTTCTCAAATGACTTAAATTATAAATATTTTTTTAGTTTTTAGATTTAATTTGAGATCCATATTCGAAGCTAAAATTCATAATAAATATGTCAAAACACTCATATGATCGGACGAATCACGTTGTATGATCCAAAACGAAGTTATCTGACTCATTATCCATGTGTGTTGCTGAAAAACAAACGTTGGACACAAACAGCCCAACCTCTTGTAGAGTCATAACAAATGTTGGACTTGGTACTACGAACAAGTTATTTATTCCGTTATTTTGTTCATTTCGTCCAATCCTGAACAAGATATCAAACAAGCCCTAAGGCTGATAAACGAACTGAGCAGCTCATGGCTTGGTTCTGTTTAGTTTGCATGAAACCCATTGGAACTCATCTAATGATGAGCTCGATGATCTATTCATTTAGCTTCCTGGTAACTTTGAATTAAACCCAAAAAGAGATCAAACAAGAGATACATACATCAAAGACTTGTTTGAGGCCACCTGTATATTCATGAAGTATTCACACTAAATTCTGGGAAATTTCTGATATATATATATATATATATATCCCAAAAACACCATCTCATTTGGTGCAACCGAAGCATGACATTAATGATGGGATGGAAAAAGAAAAGTCACTGAATTATGGCACGGTGACCCACAGTAGGATTCTTTGAGCGGAAAAAAATGCCATATGTAGGAGCTGGCTTTCCAAACACCTTTTTATCTTTTTCTCATCTGAAAACTTTCCAAACACATCAGGGCAAGGGTTTAGCTTTTCTCATGCTTTAATACCTTATTTCCTTTTTTCAAGTTTTCTCACCTGTCGTTCACATTTGGCATCTCACTTGCTGGTCCAACCCAACCTCAAATAGGCTGCATTCATTGCTGCACTTCCTGTGGGAGACGAGTCTCTTTCACCACCGATTCCAAAGGTATTTTCTGGTCCACCACCTAGCTTTTTTTTTTTTTCTTGATGACTAAATATAACCCTCACTGAGATCAGGGTCACTTACACTCTGTTTGGGAGAAGGGTATCAGAGGAGTTTTGGAGGGTGTCGGAGACGGTTATGGCATGCGTGGTCCTGTTTGGAATATCAGCGCTAGGATGGGCATTTATACATTTGGGATGGGAAGTGAGGCCCTTTCTCCTTTGTATTTACACTAAATCATGGATTTGGCAGCTACCACCTCCAGTAGCTGCCAATTCCAAGGTTTAGCAGCTGCCATTTCTTCAAATGCATAAACTCCATAAACGCCCGCTCTTACATAACGTCGCAAGGTCTAAACGGATTTGGAGTGTTTGGGAGAACCAAAATTTTCAAATTTCAACTCTTCCAATAAAGAGGAGGTATTTACAACTCACTCCTTGAATCACACAGATTCTGCTGGGTTCTTAACTTTTTTTATTGGTCAGTTTTTACCCTCATTCACCTCAATAAATCCTATATTCGTCTACTTTACGTCATTATTAACTGCAATAATGGTGCAATTAAGAGGCTGACAACTAGGGGTGGACAGGGAGTCAATCGGGCCATTGACCCAACTGGCCCGATCCTGCCTTGTAAATTGATGAGTTGGGCCAACCGGTTGGAAAAACCTCAGTTCACAGCCCGCCCAGTATGCCTGTGGGCCTAATTGGGTCAAGCCGGGCTTTTATATATATATATATATATATATATATATATATATATAGGCAAAGTCAGGCCACGACCCAGCCCGTTCAGCTCGGTTTGGGTTGAAATTTGACCTAATTTATAGGTTTAAGCCTATAAATTAGGTCCACTATAAGAGAAACCATACCCGAACCTAATAAAAATTACATGAACCAGACCTGGATCGTACCCGATAAAATAATATTTTTTATCATTTTTACATTGAAAAATTATGGGTCTTAATCGAAACTTGGGTCGTATCCATCAGAGCTGCATCTGACCTGATACGCAATCCTAAAGTATTCAAAAGGGTCACACAACTACGGCTAAGGCTACAAACCTTTATAATTAAAGTGCGTAAAGATGAACAGCAAATAACTTTGAGAGGGATAACCTTTGAAAAAGGGAAAGGAGAGAGGGGTGGGCCCTATGCAACAAAGTTAAACCAGGTCTTTGAAAAAGGTAAAGGAGAAAGGGGTGGGCCCTATGCAACAAAGTAAACCAGGTCATTGAATGCTAACTTATTCCCTCATGGGATAGGGTTTTTATGCATAATTAAAAAATGTTTCATGTCAATCAGAACGTGACACATGTTAAAATCACTAAAATAATATTCAAAAATTAATTTTAAGTATTTTTTATATTTATTAAAAAATAACCGATTCAAGTTAGTATCGTATCAATTTTCGGCCGATACGATACAATACTTACCCGGCAGATTCAGGCCATTGGGGGAAACCACAGAAAGATGGTGGGAGAGAACATAAGGAGGAACGTTTTCTAAAAATACTAAATACATTTTAGTACAACTGAAAAATTACTGAAGGGAAACGTGGGCATTGTTTGGAATAAAGATGTTAATCGATCCGATTTGAGTCTGATATATCCGACTGAATTAAAATCCATTTAATCAGTTCCATAGAGCAAAATAACATCCGATTAATAATCACATTAGGATTTGGCATATTATTTTACATTTCGAAACCTAATCTGACGGACATTTTGCATCCAATTACGTATAAAAGTATATCCAATTAGCTAGTCAGATCTGACAAAATCAGGATTAGCTTTTTCCATATGACTGCTCTCAAATCTGGATCCAATTAAGCTATCCGATTACGTGGGATTTAGTAATGCTTACTTGTTTATATCAATGTTTAGAAGGTGCTTTGACTGGAAAGTTTTGTGCAACAATGATAATGGTAAAACAGATCTAAATTACTTTCATATTTCTTTCAAGTCCCATGCCATTTTGAAAACTTGTAAAGTAAAAAAAGGTGGCATCAATACATTCACTCTTGCTTTGCTTTTATATATTGTGTGATATGATATTCAACTGCAGCCCACAAACTGCACATTCTGTGTGCCTGCATTCTCTTTTAGCCCATTGTATTTCACTTCAAACTCAAATTTTTGGCATCTAAAGCACAAGTATCATTAGAACTAAATAACTCCTTTGTCCGGTACTGCTTCTTAGCAACTTTCATTCACACTCTACCCTCTTCAATTTTGTTTACTCGACTTATAAAAAATATATAAAATGACCGATAATGACCGAAGCAGAAAGAATTAGAAACTTTATGGATGCTATAAAATAAAACATGACCATGTAGCACTAGTTGAATTACAATGACACTGCACCATGAGGTACGCCCTATTAAATATGTACTGACAATAAATATTTATTGTCACATCAATGTGACCATCTACCAAATAAAAAACTAACATGCTCTTTTTTAATAGCCCGAGTCCGGGAAAGTTCTCGTCATTATTTGAATGTGTTTCTTTATTTACACGAGGAATGAGAAAAGGAATCCATGCAATTCTTGAACCTTTGTATGATTGAGGTACCTTTTCAAGAGGTGATCTGCTTTAGAGGGCTCTTTTTTTTTCTTGAATCCATGCTGTTTTTTATTCCTAATCATAAAGTGGATAATGTGAAATCACATGAGAAGTGAGTAAAATCACCCCAAATGTGATTCTGAATCTGTCATTTTCTTATGTTATCTTGCATGTGAGAAAAGGAGCAACTGAAAATATTGCATGTAAGAGAAGGGGCAAATGAGATTTGTTCTCTCACAACCAGGAGAAAACAATTCTCATTTGCGACCAAGAAAACTTGTTAATGTCAATGCAAAATTACATGAAGGATTTCATCTTACATTTGCGTGCACATGAGGAACAGTCCTATTTGTTGATTGTGAGGGAATGATTCTCATTTAGGATCAAGCAGCAAACGCACTCAGTTAAAAGCTTCTTAACATGTGCTGTAATCGAAATCATAGCATGGACTGTGTGCCTTGATTGATATTTTCTTCAGTTGGTTAACTTTTAATAGATGGTTGGTCCAAAAGGTAGTCTTGGATTTTTTGCTGAGTTGTCCTGTAATTAATTTACCTCTCTCAATCAAAATTATCTAAAAGCTCTAACAGCCAAAACAATGAAAAAAATTATCATTTCCCCTAATGCCAATGTAGAGTTTTTCTTCACTTGGAAGTTGGAAAGTAACGGCAATCAAGAGATTTTCTTGATGATCGACTCTAGTAATATGATAGGTGACAAGATCATCAAAAGGTTGTCTTACTGAAAACCAGATGATCACAAAATTTTATGAACTTAAAAGCAGATTCTTTTAATTAATTTAAAAACCTAAAAGTACAACCATGGTGTGAGATCATCAAAATGCAAGAGAATCAGCCTTCATTCTCCGCGTGTTTCTCAAAACTACCAGAGAACCTTGGTAGCTTAACTATGGAATTTACTCTGCTCACACCATCAAGACCTTCCCATTCTTGTTCCTCAACACATGAACCCTGGACCTTCTCAACTGCTGCCATTGCCTCACAATCGCTTTTCTTTGTCACAGACTCACTAGCAACCGAGTTCTCCCGGGAACTATCACCATCTTCAGACATGGACTTCAAAACAGAGGAATTCTCCTTAAGGAACAAACAGATGACTGCACAATCATCCATCCTTGAGGTTGGGTATTTACACTTCCATGCTCGAACGGCATGATCGACCAGCGATCGAGCGGCCTTCGACCGATTGCGCACAGATGATACAATCTTCACAACCTCTGCGTTTGATAGAACATCCCATACCTAACAAACAATGCACAATCAGTGTTATTGATGCACACGCAGTATATTCTTGACACTAATTGATGAACATTTTCTTAAAAACACAAGCTATAGAGCCTTGACACAAAAAATGAACAATTTCTGATTACCCCATCTGTGGCTAGAACAATGAATTCATCCTTTTGTTGTATTCTTCTGTAAAATATTTCTGGTACAGATATAAGACCAAAATCTTTCAAGCAAAAATCTCCAAATGCTCTAGCCATGGCAAGGCCAGGACAATTTTCATCAGGTAGCCATAATCTATGTACATCTGGCTCTTCTTCTAGAGCAAAAACTCTCCCCCTACATTGTTTGATTCTTTCTGCTTCATCTGATGTAATAATAAGACAAACAACAATTAAACACACACACACACACACATACAACCGAGGAAAAAAAAAAGGAAGACACTGATTGTTTAGAAGATCACAGCAACATTCTTGATTATATAGAAAAAAAAAACAAAAGAACTAACTTGGAAGATTGGGTTTTAGGTCCACTGTGAGTTGAACCGGGATTGGTCGATCATTATCATCTCTAGTGCATAAAACAGCTCGTGAATCCCCTAAATTTGCAATTACCAAATGCTCACCCTGGTCCAAAAAAAAACATACACAAAGCAAATATGAACACAATGAAACAAGTTCTAATGAAAAAAACAGCACTTTGGCTAACAAAGAGATTCTGTAGGTCACCTGTTTAACAAGAGTAACGGCTGTTGTACCACTGCAAAAGCAATCTATGGAAGGGTGCATGTTGAGTTCTCTGTCCATTTCCTTAAAAGATCTCACAAATATCGATTTCCACGAAGACAAATCCTTGGGGCAATCATCATCATCATTATCCCCACAAACACTATCATCATCTTCATCATGAGCACCATCTTGCAAAACTTCACAATGGGAGGTGATTTTTAGGGGCAAAGAGTCACGAACATGGCGAGCCACCTTATGTCCATAGGGACCATGACCATCAAACACCCCACAAAAGATCTTATCTTTCTCACCACCAAAATCCTAAAAAAAAAGTGAAACCAAATATCAAATCAAACAACCAATATTCCCCAAAACAGAAAAAGAATAAAAATCATTACAAACAAAAAACCAGATTCGTTTAATGATGGATGCATCTACCTCCCAAAGGGTCATGGCATCTTGGTTGATACCCTTCCTCCCTTGTTGGGTATACATAGAAGCCACCGTGCAAGATCCCTGCAGCCTAATCCGCACCCCTCCTTCTCCTTGGCGTGTGTGGTCATCACCACCCTCCAAAAGACCTTCATTTACAAACCCTTTGCTGCAGCAACCTCCCATGGCCAAACCCCAACCCCTGTCCTTATTAAGGACTCTTGCCCCCAATACCCCAATATCTCCCCCCCAACAAAAAAACCAGACGTTTCCTGGTGATCAAGCCACAAGAGAACCTCCCTTTGCAACACCAACTTGAGATTTAGCCATGAAACAAAAAGAAGATTGGTTTAAAGGGTTTGGGGCATTACCCATCATTTGCTTGTGGGTATCAACTGTCAAAGGCCTTGGATGGCAAGAAGGGCATGGCTGGCTGCTTCCCTTTGGAAAGATTTCGGTTTTCTGGCGTCCTTTGACTCTTTCACCAGCCCCAGATCTCTTTTACGGAGAGTCGAAATACGGATCCTAAATGGGCACATAAGATAATGTTGGCAAATACAATTAAGAAAAGGTACGCTGTCATAGGGTGGGGGTTGTTGGGGGGTTATCTAATTCCCTTGGTTTTCCTGTTTTCTCACCCTACGTCTGCCCTTGCCTTTCAAGGGACCACCCTAGATCATCTTATAGTTAAAAGAGTCAAGCAAGTTTATTGTAAGTGAGATCATTGTGTGCTTTGTGATTGAAACCGTACAAGTCTAACCAAGAATTCTCTTCGGTCTACCGATTTGTAAAAAGTTAGTTTCTTTATTTTATTTCCTTCAAGCGCACCAACTTAGCGGGCTTTTTCATATAGAGCATTATCGGATCAAAAGTATGCTCTCTCCACATTCCATATGGTGTACAAATATTTTATTTTATATCTAAGAGGTGGGTAGTGAGGATTTTTATTTTAAAAGATTAGTCCGGTTTGAATATTTAAAAGATTGGATCCCAAAGATTAATCAGAATTGGATATTCAAAAAACGGGAGTTTTGTCCAATGTTGTAAAAATTGTTTTTGAACAGAACAGATTTTTATGAGAAAAAAGAAGAAGCCAAAATCAGTCTCAATAATCAATTTGATTCAGTCTATTTAAAAAATAAGTTCAAAATTTTTTTAAAAAAAAATTGAAAGCTTATATATGGGAAAACCCGTAACTTCGAACGCGTTTCCATCACGTCGAACGCCATCAATGTCGGACGCGCACAACGATCAGTGGATATATATATATATATATATAAGCTGATTCAGATCCCTCAGGCAGAATTGGGCTGATCTTATAAGGGGTTTGAATTGGCCCCTTTATTAACGGAAAAGGGGCCGATTCGATTCTAACAACACTAGTTTTATCCGTTTATGTTAAAGATAATTTTATATCCAACTTTTTGGGTCAGTCATGGGTGCTCCACGGTCCATACTTGGGTAAAAAACACCTAGATCAATTGGATATGAGTTCCACCTCTATCATTTATACCCAAGAGACAGGTACAAAAACTGATTATTAAGATATGTAGGAGTAGGGCACACTTTAATGCAGATGGTGGTACATCATGACCATTGGACTGGGTTTTGGTGTGTTTGGTACATCATGAATAGGGGGGCCTAGAGAGCCAGCTCATCCAGGGAACATGTTCATCTTCTTCATGTAGCTCATCTCTGTGTTCTGCAAAGATGAAGGGCTCAAAAAGCTTTTTGAATATCCTGGATTCTTTTGATGCAATCCAAACCGTTGAAGAATCAAGCTTTGCTGATTTGCATCTTGAGGAGACGTCATTTATGTGGAGTGGAGCACACAGTGCCTTGTCCTCACATTTGCTAACGAGTTTCCTCCATTGCTGCCTCGTGTACTCTTGGGGGGAAGCTATGGTGTTCTTTTTCTCTTTTTTTTTTTGCTACAAATTTGCCTTCGTTTTATCATTTATGCTGCTGCTCCTCAAATGGGCAGCAGAGGAAGTGAAGCACACGAGTCGTTGCCAGGTGGGATGGTAACATGTACACCATTGGTGTCCACATTTTGTTATGAACTTATGAATCAATGCAACAATGCCACGTTTTTATTTGCAGTGCCATAATTATCAAAGAGAGAGAGAGAGAGAGAATAAATTCACAATCTCGTCTATGGGTTTTGATTAGGGGTGTCAATGGATCGGGTTTGACTTAGGTCCTAACCCATACAAAACTCTATAGGGTCAGGGTTTTGGTCTGATTAGAATCCGAGTATGATTTGGGAAATTTCATACCAGAACCGATATTGACCTGTTTCAACTAAGATCCACAAATTTTCAACAATGTAAAAAATAAAAGATATTATTTTAAGGGGTATGGTTCCGGTCTGGTTCATGTAATCCTTATAGAATCCGGGTTTTGTTTCTCTTATGGTAGATCCGATTGGACCTTGTTTTGGACCGGTACCAGCATCATAAATTAGATCTGGGTTTGCTCCCACTTGGGAGCGAACCAAACGTGACCCATTGACATCCTTAGGTACCATTTGGATGACACTCAAAACCTAATTTTAAACTGGGTTTTGGTGTGTTTGGATGACATACCAAAACTTTTGGTTTGAAACAGGTTTTCTTAAAACTTGCCAAAGGTTTGCAACCTGATTTATCATGGGGTATCTTGTTTCCTGTTCCCCACCGTCTTCCCTTCCTCTTTCTACCAGCCCACTCTCATATACCTGAGACCATAGTGACAAAAGTTTTTATCTGCAATTTCTCGTTTTTCAAAAACTCGTGAGAAATTAAAAAAATTCATAAATCTCGCATTTTTTGGCAAAATCTTGGCAATAAAAAATTATTTTAAAAATATATAAATTATTTTTTATAAGAATATATTAATAAAAAATATTTAAAAATAAAAATATAGGATTTTTTCACGATAAATAGTTATTTAAAACGTAAATATCGTGTTTAAATCATGGTATTTATGTTTTTTCATATATCTCTCGATATTTTAAAAATCTTGCAAGAAATTGCTGTTTTAAACTTTCAGACAATTTCTTACAATATTATTGTGATATTTTCATAAATCTTGCGATATTTGTCACACTGCCGGAGACCGGCCGGTCACTGCCAATGGCCAACTGGAATATATATATATATATATATATATAGGTAAATTAGAATATTTTTACCACTAAAACATGTTTGCTGGCATGAAATAGGCATTTTTTATATTTTTTTGACAAATCTAACCCCTCAGATGGATTCAGCATGATCCATTTGTTAGGAATCAACTCTTGGATCATGTATTTTCGATCAAGAAATGTGATTTTTTTAAACTTGAATATTTACAAAAATTTTGAGTCGGTGATTTTCAAGCCTTAAAAGATCCTTCTTATTAGGGGGTGTGAACGGTCAGGTTTGGTTTGGACTTAGGTGGCACCAGACTTGGACCAAATTTTTTTGGTATGGTATCGGGTCCGAACTCGTGTATAATCATGTCTACTATAAGAGAAACCATACCCGGATCCGATAAGAACAACATGAACCAGACCCGGTAAAATAATATTTTTTATCATTTTTACATTGAACACTTGTGGGTCTTAATCAAAACTTAGGTCGGGTCCGGGTTTGATATAAAATTTCACAAACTATACCTAAGTCCATGTATTAATCGGACCTTCAGGTCCAAACCTGAGTCTTAATTGGGTCTTCTTATTTGTCACCATTCCCGGATGACCCTGTAGGGTTTGGTTTGGGTCAGGGGTAAACCCAACCTGTTGACACCTACTTCTTATACATTGTAATTTGATGATCGAAGAGTTTGTTTCCATAAAACCTAACATCTAGATCACATATGCATGGTGAACTTTTAGACCAAAAAATAAAAATAAAAAAACCTATGAAAAAAAAAATATATATATATATATATATATATATATATATATATATATATATATATATATATATATATATATATATATATATATATATATATATATATATATATAGTGGCACGCACATTGAGGCCAGGGTGGGCATGTGCCCACCCTGACTACAATATCCCCCTAATAGGGGGGGTTAAGCTGCACACCCTGACCAGACTGCCCACCCAATGAGAAATCCGATCTTCTTTTCTTGCCAGATTAACGAGTTGGAGTGGAAGGGTTTTTGATTTATTTTTTTTATAATGACATAAATATTTATTTATAATTTTAAGGGTTTTGCATTTTTTAATTAATGTTAGGCATAAATTCATGAATAATGAATTCTTGACTTTTAGTAGAATATTAGGGGCTTTATTTTTTTATCAATTAGCATAAATGCAAAATTATGATGTTTATAGGAATTCGGGTTTTGATTTGATTTTTATAAATTTTCATTAATATTTAATTAGGGTTAAACATGAATCCATGAATAATAAATGCTTGCTTTTGGTTAGAATGATAAGGATTTTTTTTTATCAATTAGCACAGATGAGACCTCCATGATTTTTAGCAATTGCTAATTTTTTAATGAATTAGAAATGAATCAATTATGGATTATTTTCTAAATATGAAAAATCATTATTGTCAATTGTAAAAGGTACACTTTAGATAACTATTTGTTTTTTAGCATATTATTAGTATATTTTATTAATAATTATTTTCTTCTTTTTTACTGTATATTTGTGTCCACCCTAGTTTAGATTCTCGTCTCCTCCACTATATATATATATATATATATTGGCCATTTTCCGGCAAACCACCAGCCAGGCTGGTGGTGCCCTTGCTGGGTGACATTGTTTGGCCGAAAAATGGCCAACCATAATTTCTATTTTTTTTTTGGGCATGGTCGGCTATTACCTGGCCAGAAAATGGCCAGCTTTATTTATTTTTCTTTAATTTTAAGTTTTTGGTAACAGCCTCAATTGCTTGGTTTTGACAGACCAGATTTGACAAAACCTTGTTTGAGGCAAAATCTAGTTTGCCAAAAACCAGGTTTTGACCTCTGTCTTCTAAACAGGGCCTTAGTTTTGATTATCTATTGTTTAACAACCATGATAAGAAAAAAAAAAAAAAGAGAGCTATAAAAGTAGTCATGTGTAGGGCGTTGCTATTGAACAATAATGTCATTCATTTGTCGTAGGGAAATTGGAGATGACTAGGTCAGTCTCACCTGTTCAACGTACAGGCAAACAATATTCAGCAACACTGTTTATCAGGGGTCACCATCTGACTCCTTGGGCATTACTCATTTGATGTACATGGACTAGGTGTTAGATCTTCATAATTACTTTCTATGCTCTTTGATGTAAATTGGGTGGGCTTGATTTACTAGAAAATTGTGTTACACTCTTGTGCACAGAAATAAATAAATAAAAAAAAAACAGAAAAGAAAATGACCAAAAAGCAAAAATGAAACAATTAAATACTTAATTCAATCTCTAATCAACTCTCAACTGTTCATTTTACATAGGGTTTTCATTTACAAATGAGAACTATCAAATCTCAATCCAAATAAACTACTTAATTTGATAAACTCTTAAAAAGATAAAACTTATCTTAACTAAGATATGTATAAGCATAATGATTCACTATCCAACACAATGATCCAAAAATTAAAAAAATATTCAAACTGAAATAAAATAGATCTCAAATGATCCAATAGAATAAATGAACCCCAATATGCATCGCTCCGCTCCTGCATCACTCCTCCTAGACACTTGAGCTTCTTCCTTATAGGACGTGGTTGGACAGACAAGTTTCCCTGAAAAAGGCAAAGCTGCTTTCACTCTGCAAGGGACAGGAAGTGTGGGAAAGCCAAGTACATCTTCTCAATGTGTTTCCCAAACAACGGTGTTTGATTTGGTTGAGCAAATGCAACGCATTTTTGTCCGAAGAGTTGAAAAGTTAAAACACATTTGGTAGAGATAATTGACATACTATATGTCCACTCTACTTAGATAACTTGAAAAGTTAACCAGATTTTCTACAAGCATAGTTTGACGATTTGGCCACTCAAGAACAGCATAAGAAAGTCAATGCTACGATGACCTTGATATGATCCATACGTCTCTATTATTTAGCTCATCACGGCTTCTGTGATACTGACTTGAGACTCATCTATTTAAGATCTTTACAAGGTCGTAAGCCCGATTTTGTGCATACAAAAAAAAAATTATTGTTGGAAAAATTTTCCAGGGAATATTTCTATGAAGAGGAATGGCTCCTAGAAGGCAGTTCAGTTCCTCTCAAGCCTTGTGTAATCCCCCATCTGCATGCATACCCCTCTTAAATCTCATGACACAAGTTGGTTTGATTAGATCTGACCATATAGATGGATTGATTTAATAAGAATTGACCTTTGGATTGTGTTTTTTCAATGAAAAAAAGTGAAAGGATCCAAATTGGTTTTAGGACTTGAATGGCTCCAAGACCTTGAAAAGGTGATTTAGAATTTCAATAAGATGACTATGAAATTTCAACAAGAAGAAAATAAAGTAGAATTTGCTGACAAACAAGAAGAAGCCAATTCAAGACCCACTTCCAAAGAACTACATGATAATACCTTACCAAGTAGAAACTCAAGCCATCAATAAGCGAGAAGCAAATGTGCAAGAAAAATGACCATGAGGGTTAAAAGGGATGTATATTCATTCTCATGCCTTCCAAGGACTTACCTGAGAAAATGATCAGGTGTTCTCTCACATTACCCACTAATTCTCACCATGGGAAGAGAACAAAGGTTGGTGACTCAGGAGGAACGAAGACTACCAGCTCCCTTTCACTGCATTTGAAAGTATATACAGGAGTTATGCCTGCTATTGCCTTGAGGAGAAGGTAAATTTTGAAGACTTAGGGGATTAATTTCTACAAGTTTTGGTATGGACTTGAGACACTAGATGACTAGCTCACCAAGATGGATCAACTATGAAGACTTAGCTAGGAATGGGTTGACTATGAAGACTTAGCTAGGAATGGGTTGACTTAATCGGGTATTATTATTTATCACCATACTCGGATCTTATTAAGGATGGCAGTGGACCGGGGGACAACAGGGCTCCGCCCCGTTTGGACCAGGGATGAAGGGCATGAAATGGGGATGAAAGTTAAAATGTATCCCGGTGCGGGGATGGACTTAAGCTTTTCCCCGCCCCGCCCCGTCCCCAATCCTTTAAGGGATGACTATAGAGTAAGGGGAAACGGGGGGCCCACCCCACCTCACCCCTGTTTGGACCGGGGATGGAGGACATGAAACAGGGATGGAGGCGGGGGTGGAGGTGTGGGGATGAAGGTTCGGATTTTGAAATGGGACAGGGGTGGATACCTTGTCCCCCGCCCCCGCCCCCGCCTTGGTCCACTGCCATCCCTAGATCCTATAGGGTTTGGTTCGGATCGGGTTCAGGTAAACCCGACCCGTTGTGTTGACAAAGAAGCAACTAACGGGGCTCGGCTTGATTGGTAGGAGCAGTCAGTGCAAGTCTCGTTGTGGTGGAACGTTTCAGGTTTAAACCCCAGTGGCACGTTGAATGATAACTGGTGGGGTTATGCCTAAGGCTGAAAACAATCTCATAATCCTGGGTTTCATGATTTTTTTTGTTAGGAAATAATAATAATAAATTAAATAAATTATAACCTTAAAAAATATCAGCACATATAAGAATAAACTAGATAAAAGAATAAGAGAATTATTTTAAAATATAAATAAAAGCATGTTCCTATAGCGTTAACATCGCAATATTATGACCACCGCATGAGTCACCTGTGTGGCCAGCAGGGTGGTTGTGAGGGTGCTTAGATGAAGGCACTGGATCAAACCCCACTGGTGCACGGGTGCGTCCATAGCTTTGAGAGGTGGGCCACTAAAGACAGGGTGGTTGTGGGACCCTACTCAGGGTTTTAACTTGCTTCGGTTAGGGTACCCCGTCATAAAAATAAAATATCACGATACTGTGAAAATACTGTCGTTTTGTTCATTTTCCACAACAAAATCATGAAAATATCAAAACTGAAGGCCCCGACTTAGACCATTAATTTACCAAGAAAATGAGCTTGTTGACTCAAAGTGGGGCCCTGAGTGGACTTAAATCTAGCTCATGTCCGGTCCACTCATGGACACCAATTGACCCGACCCCAATCGACAGCATTAATTGGAGGTCCAAACACGGTAACCTAATGGCATCTTGATCCAGACCAGGATGAGAGGTGGACCCAACATAAAGCAGAAGCAAGAGGGACAAAAGATAATGACCCCAGTCAAATTTAATTATATTGGATCTGGATTTAAATTGGATCTAAGATGATGCATCAGTTTCATAAATGCCACGCTGGTCTTAATAGATGTCACAATCTTGGCTCTGCTAAAAGGGCAGAGTGATTGCAAGGGGGCACAAACGTCTTGGACACAGGCAAGATCCCATTAGATCCAAATCTGAAACCCTATTACTAGAATCAATTTGGAATCCGAATCTCCGTGCAAACCAGATCTGATGTTGCAGACTTGTATCCAAATCAAAATTTTATATGACAAATTGGCAATACCGATTGTTGGAAGCAAGAGCGTTGTTTTATAAGCCGTGCCGTACTTTGGATTCTTTCTCTCTTATTTTCATGCAAAGCAAAAACCACCTTTTTTTTTTTCTTAATGGTCTGTTTGGAATCTGGAGTTGGGATGGGCGTTTATGCATTAAAAAATGGCCGGTTGTGCCCTATATTATTAAAAAAAAAAATGGCCATTTTTAGTTGGCCACTGATCAAAAAATGACAAAGATGGCATCACACAACAGTGGGGGTGAGGTAGTGTAAAACTTAACTCAGTCGGCCAGGTGCGCTCGAGCCTACCTGGTCCAACTGAGTCAAGTAGGGAAGTCCCTCCCTCTTTCCCACATTCATGGTGGACAGAGGGGGAGGTCCCCACTTTAATGGCATTGAAGAGGGATCCCTCCCTCTCCCCCACGCATGAAGTGGTGAGAAAGTGCAAAGACCCTCAATGAAAGAGAGTGAGGTTACAGGTGAGCCTCTATATAAACCTTTCACTTCCTATGTTTTCAGTAAAGAGATAGAGGGAGGTGAGAGATAAGAGATAGAAAAAGAGAGTGAGCATGAGGGAGGAGGCTCATGCAGACAATGGGAAGCCACTTCAGTGAGTCACATCTCTTCTTCTCCTTCTTCTTCTTCGTATTCTTTGAAAGAGAAACAATGAGACAGAGATTCGATCTCTTTGTCTCAGTTGCTGTGCCAGTAGCCTAACCGAATCAGTTTGGGTTAACCCAAACAGAGTTTGACCAAGTTGAAGGCCAGATAGAGAGATATATCTCTATATCAGCCAGATGTGGGCCGACTCGATTCGGGCAAACCCATACTGAGCCTGACCAAGGCAATCATGAGACAGAGAGACAACCTCTTTTTCTTGGTCTGCTATGAGCTAGCCACCAGGCTGACTCGATCTGGGTGAGACCGAACTGGTTAAAGACGGGATGGAGAGCCGAGGCTCTCTGTCTTGGCCCAACTGGCCAACACCCAACTGACTCGGTCTAGGTGAACCCAGAACAAGCCCGATCGAGAACGGGGGGAGAGACACAGACCTAAGCTCTTTGTCTTGGTCTAGATAAAGGAACCAGAGAGAGATCTCTTTGTCTCAACCCTGTTGAGAGATATCTGGACCATCTCAGTCGAACACCAGATCGAGGTGAAACATAGAGAATGTGCTCTCGGTCTTAACCTAGAAAATGCGAAGTCAGACCGAGTTTGGTATGATGCTCGGGATAGAGACCTTAGATCTATGTCCCAGGTTTTTCCTATGGGAACAAGCAGACCGACTGGGTCTGGTGGGAACCATACTGAGTCTGGTCAAAAGAGGGAACAAGATACACTTTGTCTCGACCTATTTAAAAAGGACACCCAAATAACTTGATCTGGGTCTAAATCGGATCGAGTTAGCCAGATACCTTGATCTGGGTGCAACCCATACCAAGTTGGGTGGGTTTGCACCCAGACCAACTCAGCCCGGGGGTGACCCTGACCAAGTGTGGTCAGAGGGTTTTGAAATATAATAAAATAAAATAGTAATACATATATACAAATATTATAGGAAATATATATATATATATATATATATATATATATAATTTTTTAGGATAGGTTCTTTAATATTTTTGCTAGATCTCATTGTTCCAGCATGATTAATATGTTAATATTAGTTTATATTGATGAAATATAGGTTTTATATGATCTAAAAATTTCTTATATGCTTGAATCCATGTTCTTGTATGTAAAAAATCATTTTAATGAAGGTTTTGACAAAAAATGTTTTTAGGGCTTTGTTGTTTTTTATAAAGAAAGTTGATCTAAGCATGTATGATGGATTATTTCATGTTTAGCATGATTAAACTGCATGTTAATGTATAAAGAATCCATGTCTTCATGATTGATTAGGATTTATTATAATTCTTGAATAGATGAAACCATATTCGAGCTATTTTTTGATGGTTTTACGATTATCGGATGATGTATGCTATTTGTTTTGGCAAGATTATCATGAATCTGAGCAAATAATTATTATATGATGATATAAACATGATTAGAGCATCAAAAAGTCATGATTGTATGGATGTTTACCTTGAATCTTGTTCTTTCTTGATGGATCTTGCATGATTTTGGATCTTGGTTTTCTGCCCTTGTTTATGATTTCGACCTATTTTAGAAA
Source organism: Nuphar pumila (assembly GCF_984573655.1). Taxonomy (NCBI): domain Eukaryota; kingdom Viridiplantae; phylum Streptophyta; class Magnoliopsida; order Nymphaeales; family Nymphaeaceae; genus Nuphar; species Nuphar pumila. The sequence continues at coordinate 12,680,451 of NC_143252.1, forward strand.
AAAATCAATAACTTATTGAAAATAAAGTCAATGAATCAAAATAAAAATACTAGAGTGTTTTACACATCTAGGGCTTGAATTTAGACTCTTGAATTTCTTTGTTTGGAGTTGTATTGATGTCAAAACGTCCTTCACAATAGATTCATAGATTTTTGGTCAGTCTGCAGGACAATTCTGACTCACGATTTTGTTGATTTTAAATACCCAATAAAAACTGATCAAAATAAATTAGGAAAACTTTGAGAGAAAGGTAATAAGTATAAGAAGATTTTGTAAAAAGGGTTTTGTAAAAAGCTTTTTCTGTAGGCCTGAAGAAATTTCTCAAACCAAGATAAAATTCTGCAGATGACAGAATCTGGTTTATATTTTTCATGAACAGGGTTTAGTCCAAAAAATTTTGTGATATTTGTACAATGAATTTTTTGGTTCTGTTTCTTGAACTGTTTTCACAAGACATAAAGGCATTATCTATAAAATTGGAAAAGTGTAATTCGGTATCTACAATTTTCAATCGGTTTTCTAAAAACATGTTAACAGGGACCCAAATTTATACATGAGGCTATGTATGATTGCTTGAATGTATTTTACATTATGTAGGATGGTTATAGATGTTATCTTAAAATTTGAGCTGATATGCATGCAAACTGAATGTATTTCATGTTACTCTTATTTTATAATCATTAATATGACATGCATATTGATGAACATTGAATATTATAAGGCATGATCAGTGTAAAGTGAATTGTTACACATGTTGCTTGTTTAAGCATGATCATAAATTGCCTATAGTTGCACCCTTTATTTTTGCATGTGAGCATATGATATAATGATAATGATGTGTGATATGAGTATGTGTATGAGGCTCGGTGTGAGTCAGGGTTTGATGAAACCTATGGGTGTCTGTGGTGCACCAAAGACAAAAAAAGATATCCATGCACATAGTCACATAATTGTCTCATGGAGCTTGGGCTTACAGTGTAAATTGTGAGATCTGGATGTGTCAAAAATAGACTTGCTTATAAAATCTCCATTGGGGAGATTAGGCTGGTGAGCCCGGCTGTGTGTGCTGTAAGCACATGTAATTTAATTTATGAGCCTAATAATTAAATTACACCCATGACCCATTCAGAACAGGTCTTTTGGACTGAGACCCACTTTAAAGAGAGTGGGGGTACACGCGACCGAGTGACCATTGAGTTGTTTTGGAGAGTGACGGTGTCTCATGTCCCTTGTCTTCAATCGTAGAAGGCCCAGACTACCATGTGTCCTAGGTTGCAGATCCAAAATCTCTGCAGAGTAGGAATCGATTTCGCACTAGACCATTGGAAGTTCTCTCGGTTACGGACCGCTCCAGTGGGACCTCGAGGTGACGTTGCAGGTTCTTTCTGTTCAATGAGATTAATAAAATATATGGCATAATATGCCCCTCATTGGATTTGATGAATCAAAGTTAGGAAGCTGAGAGTGTACCTTCGAGCATGAGAAAAAGTGGCACATATGAAATCAGAATAGAATTATTATAATATTCAGTTTGTGCATAAATTGTTACTTTATTGGCATGATGCATTATAGCATATTTATTTCTGAAATATAAATGCAAGCATGATTAGTTGTATAGTTATAAATTATGCTTAATTCTGATGTCGTGATATGCATGATTTAAATGATATCTGAAAATATGTCAATGCCTATTTATGTGATTGAAATATTTGTATTCACATGTTTGGTGATTACCTATTAAGGTTGTAGACTTATGCCTCTATTTTTAATATTTCATGTAATGAGTAGGCCGATGGGTGATAACCGTTGGATCGAGGTGGTACCAAGAGGGTTACAGTTCTTTACAGTTTCGAGAGGACTTAATATTTTGATATTTGTTTATTTGATTAAGTCCTGTTAACTCTGATAAATTTTGAGACTAGTATTTGATTTATTAAATGTATGGTTTGATTTAATTATTCTAGTTTCATACATGTGTGTTGTGTTTATAACCCGTCCAAGGCTTAAACCGTATTTAAAAAGAGTTTTTGTTGTATTTCTTAAAAAGTAATAATTTAAGAATTTTGTCATTTAGATGCTTTAATTTTGAACTTGGTTCTACAGTGCTATTAAACGTCAATGCATGTGCAGGTTGACTCCCTAAAGCTTAATTCGGTTAAGGCAAGGCCAATGATGAAATACTGGATTTAATAATTTTTTATATGTAATTGTTCAATCGGATTCATTGATGGTGGTTCTGTACTGGACCTGGTATTAAGAAGCTAAGACACGTTCGTACTTGCACTCAGGCGAGGCCGTCTAATACTTGGTATGGTTGGAACGAGTATGTTGATGAGACTGTTGCATTATTACATTAAAGAAAAAAAAAATCCTTAAATTTTTGGTTTAAAACATTAAGACATTATAATATTGGACTGGATCTGAATCTAGACCTGATTGGACTAGATCTGGATCCAGTGTGCCTATATCGAAAAAAAGTTTTGGGATTGAACCACTACAAGAAAAATGTTAATTAGCGACGGAAATTTGCGACGGATTTTTTTCGTCGCAAATTAGCGACAGATTAGCTAGAGAAAACTTTTTTAATGAATCCGTCGCTAAGTAGCAACGGATTAGCGATAAAAGTTGTTTCATCGCTAATCCGTCGCTAATTAGCGACGAATTAACGACAACAATTATTTCGTCGCTAATTCTCAATATAAGAAAAACATTTTAGCGAGGGATTTAGCGAGAGAATTTTTCCCTCGCTAATCCGTCGCTAATTAGCAACGGATTCGCGAGGGAATTTTTCCGTCGCTAATCCGTCGCTAATTTTCGATTTAAACCGAGCGCAAAATTTTCCCTCTCTCCCTGTTCGAAATTTAAACGATCGCGCTCGATTTAAACCGAGCGACGTCGGAGAGCGCGTTAGAGATCATGTACATGAGAGTGGAGGACGGCGACGCCGGAGGACAGTCAGCGATCGCTGGAGGACGTCGGTGCCGGTTCACGGAGGACGACAACGCCGATTCACGGAGGACGGCGACGCCGGAGGACGGTCGGCAATCGCTGGATGATGTCGGCGCCGGTTCACGGAGGACAACAACGTCGGTTCACGAAGGACGGTGACAGCGGAGGACGGTCGACGATTGCTGGAGGACGTCGGCGCCGGTTCACGGAGGACGATGACGTCGGTCCACGGAGGATGATGGCGACGCCGGTTCACGGAAGATGAGGGTGCCAGTTCATGAAGGACGGCGACGCCGAAGAGCACCGGTTCATGGAGGACGGCGACGCCGGTTCGCGATGAGGCAGAGCGATCATTCTGTGCATACAATGCCTGTCGGGTGCGGTATAAGTCCGGCTTAGTGCTGCCGGAATACCGCCCGACAAGGATCATTTTTTTTTATTTTTTTTTTTAAAGTTAGCGACAGATTAGCGACGGATAATGTCCATCGCAAATTAGCGACGGAATTAACGACAGATAATTTTTTCCGCTAATTAGCGAGCAAAAATTCGCGATGGCCTCTATCCATCGCTAATCTGTCGCTAAGCCGTCGCTAAACAGTTTAGCGACGGATTAGCGATGGATAGAGGCCGTCGCTAATCCACGGTTTTCTTGTAGTGAACCCAAACCAGTATAGGTTAGTGAACTACTAGGTCCAGTTAGATCCAAGACAAAACAAACTGAATCTGGATCTAGTCTGCTTGAATCAAAGAAAGGATCAGGAACTGAACCCATTAGGGTTCAGCATAGGACTGAACCCAGACTAGGCTAGGTCTGTGTTAGGTTTAATGTGAGGTTAGGACTGAACTCCACCCGGGATGGGTCTGAGTTAGGTTTAGTAAGAGGTTAGGTTCAAAAGATCTAGAAACTTGAAAGACAAAAAGAAAAAAACATTTATGAAATGGTGGAGGTTAGGATTTGAACCTCCAATCTCACCCTAGAAGAAAACTACCCCTAACTAGTAGGCCAATGTCATTTAGTTGGTTAGGTGTAGCAATTTAATTCTACAAGTACCTATTTTGGGTATAAGTATCTGATCTAGATCCGGGTCAAAACTGATCCAAAATTGTAAAACATACACAAAGGGTTGGATGGATCCCTCACAATTTTGGTATCCGGATTCAAACCCGCTGGAGAAGTAAAATGAATGTTCTGCCTTGTTATGCCACGCCGGTAAATCAAACATAACATTTTTCACTCCGATATTGGATTCCAATGATTTTTAAACCTCTGGGTTCGTCTTCTTGAGAGAGATCCATTGGTATAGGGCAAGATGATAAACTCTAAGAATTTGATATCAGAGTTTGGCAAAGAAGAATGAGGTTATTTTCATAATTTTATGCAAACAGAAATTGAAATAATATATTTAGTGATTGTTGTGATTTCTGCTCATTTCAAATCTGGATTCGAAGGACTAAGGTTGTGCCTTAGTTTGAGATTTGGGCAATTCTAGGTAAAGGGACATTCACAAATGACTCCATAGATAATAAAATACAAGTTTTATATATAATTGCATCTTGTCACATATGGATGTTATGATTTCTTTTGTTTAAGAGTATACATCATGCTTGTGAATAGAAGTATTAAATCCATACTTAGGAAGCTAGGTTTTGTGGTTTTTTGAAAAGATGAATGTGGATTATGGTACATGTTATTATGGTACTTTATCATTTTATGAAAATATTGGTATATGATATATTTCATACCATGGAAGTACTTATTGTAAAAATATAGATAATAGTTTAATACATGTAATATATTATGAAAAAAGGGAATGCGGATATTGAGGTAATGAAGTGGAGTTCAAAATTTTCAAGAATATGATATTGTTCTAAGAAAGACATGCGTATTATACCTTGGGAGGGGCATTTTAGTGTTGTGCATGTTTAAACTATATTTTATTTTTGTGATAAATTGTTATTCCTAGAACTCTTATTATGTCCATACGATTACATGATGAATATTAGTTAGTAATGTACATCTAAAATTATATGATACACTAACAATAAGAAAGCAAATGGAATGAAAGGACAGAAAATGAATAATGAATCTAGGATAAAAACACAGAGGAAGATAAGAACTCTACTAGGAATGATATGGTCTAAGGCATTGTTAGAGGTGGATGTACCTCATCTATGCTTAAGATCTTAGGGATCCCTTGATAACTCTTATGGGTAAAAGACATTGCCTACCACAAACCTTAGAGAAAGGTTGTTAAATGCGATGAGGCGAAGCGAGGCGTTGAGCCTGCGCTTCGCCTCTGAGGCGTATGCCTCTCACAACTGGACTGGAAGTGAAGCGGTGGGAGGGGAGACAGTAGGAGAAGGACCACGCGCCCAGCTGGTACGGAAGCGAGGGGGGCGCGTCCGGTGGTCGGAGAAGACTGAGCAGCCAACGGCGAAGTTCGCCACCGGGGAATTTGTAACCGGGGAACTGTGATGAGGGGCAATTTGCGCATCACAGCAACGCCTCAGTACCTTGAGCGTGTGCCTCGCCTCTGAGGCGTACGCTTCAGGTACTGAGGCGTACGCCTCTCACAACACTGCCTTAGAGCATGTATAGTCTTTTGGGCACCTTGGAAGCAAATATAATTTTTTGGGCTCTTCGGCTAGCTACCGATGGATATATTGAGCTTTCTGACTTGCAACCAATGAGTTAAGTTGCAATGATTGAAAGTCCATAGCCTGGACTGATTTGGATTATATTATTTGCGGGTGGTTCATTTATCTAGCCAACAATAGTAGATTCTGGAGATGTCTACATGGGTTGTTAGGCCTACTTTTGAAATTAGTTGATTAATATAAAATAGGATATTGAAAATGTCTACTCTAAAAATAAAAAATGAGTTGAGGATAGATAAGTCAATAATATAAGGGAGATAAAATTTATAAATAACATATGTATATTAGAAAACTAAACTAATAATAAGATTTATAAATAACATATATATAGTTAGAAAACTAAACTAATAATAAGAGCTTAATGCTCACTTCAGTTGTAATGGTTATGTTCTTAATTTGTGAGTCAAACTTTACTGAGTTTTAGATTCACACCCATGGTTACAAGTGTATTATCAAAGACCGCTGCACAATGAAAGAGAACTTGACTGTGCTAACTCAGCTCTTGGTGACTCCAAAAGTACTTTTGAGTACTTAGTTTTATATTTTTTATCGTTAAACTTGTATGAACTTAGATGATTTGTATTTTTTTATTGTACCTGTTGGTTAAATTATATTTTAATATGGATGAGTCCATGCAACAAAAAAATGGGATCTGGGAGTTAACATCGACGGTCAGGTAGGTGATGCTGTCATCATGTGTTGAGTAGGGAGTTTTCAGAATCCACAAAACCCACCTCTTTAGGTGGGTGTCAAATCATTGAATTGGGAAGGGTTTTAGAGTTGCCCAAACCCTTCCCATCACCAACGCTTTGCCAAAACGATGTTTCCAAACATCATGATGCGTCGGCGATTCCACAAAACAACATCCAGGCACTCCAAAGCTATATTCCCAAACACAACCTTTTTAATGGGCAAAAAATTGACAGTGCATGTTGGGTTTGGGAACACAGTTTTGGAGTGCATGCGCGCTGTTTCGAGTAATCACCGATGCAGGAGGATGTTTGGGAATACCGTTTTGGCAAAGGGTTGGTTATATGGGGAGGATCTCTCCAATGCAATGATTCGACACCCACCTAGAGAGGTTATTTTTTTCTTGTTTTTTCTATTTTTTTTTTGAGTGACCGGCCATTTTTCCGGCCAGGGGTAGCCGGGAAATGGTTGGCTACGCCTTCAAACCTGAAAAAAAAAAATCTGCCCATTTTCCAGCCATTGGCAGGCCAGAAATGAGCGGACAACAGTGAGGTGAAGGTGAGAAGTTTGTTTGGTAGCCAATACCAATTCTTTGCACTGAAAAAACCACTTGAAAATCAAATAGTTCTTAAAACAACTCATAAAATTAACATCATCGTCATTTTTCAAAACCATTTTTTACCAATGCATGAAAACCACTCCTCCCGTCTCAATGCAAGTTTCTCAAACACAGCTTAAACAAAAAGGGCATACAGGTAGGGGTGGCAAAACCTGACACGACCCGCCAACCCGACCTGCCAACCCGCCTCTTAGGCGGGTTCGGGTTGGGCTTAAGCCAACCCGTTTAATAAACGGGTCGACCTTGCTACTAAAAACTAAAGCTCAAGTCAATCGTTCGTCCCAAAATCTAAAGTCAAGAAGCTCCTTCTTCCTTCGTGTAATTTCCTTAAGTTGGTGGAAACTTGTAGCAGCTTTTGCAGAGATTGAAAAGAAGAAGTGGGCCGAAAGCAACGCAATCCGGTTGTCTTGGTCCCAAAACAAGGCCCCATTTTTGTCTCAAAAACTAGTGCTGCAGTTTCCACCCTCATCCTTCCCAATCATCATCATTATCATCACCATTTATTGTGTTTTTTGCTCCCAAATAGTATCCATAATAAACAATACTTTCACTTTAAAGGCCACCGCCCTACCATAATTCATACAAATCGTATTATTCTACATAAACATCATAGCCCAACGAAAGAACAAAACCCCTTACCTTATCATTACTGGTCCCACGAAATATTATATCAAAAAAATTATAAGAAACCTACACCCCTTTGTCCAATACATTCTCCCCTTTCATAGATCCTTCATTCATTGAAAGAAAGAGGGAGAGAGAGAGAGAGATGGGGAGGTAAGAGAAAGAGAGAAAACCATGGATCACTTCTGCATGCAAGCCATACTGTGGAACCGTGTCGCTTCTGCACCCCACCTTCCCCCTTCTCTCATCGGCGCCAACCACACCTCCGCTCGTTTCTGCTGTCGATAAACCCTAACCCTAATTTTTGCTTTCTCTTTTTCTCTCTCTCTCTCTCTCTTTTTGTTTATTCCTCCTCCAATTTTCCCCTCTTCTTGTGAATCCACAAACACAGGAACAGCAACAGAAACAATTCACATAAAGAAACCACAAATTCTTTTGTTTATTTCGACCTTTTTTTTTTTTTCTTGGTTCTTGTTTTCTTTCATAATGGAGCCGTTGGGAGGTCACAAGGTGACCAGCCCTGTCCGGAACGTGGCCGTCCGGATCCTCATCTTTGGCGTCGTCCTCCTGCTCCTCCGGTTCGTTTATGTCGTTTCGACCTCCGCCTCTTTCCATGACGCCGTCGGCCTCTCCTGCGACTCTGGCGACTTCTGCCTCTTTACCGCCTACCGGACTCTCAACCTCGTCGGGATCGGCAGCGACCGGCCCTCGCACTCGTCGGCCGCAGAGCAGTTGCCGGTCGATCCTGCCCTGCGGAAGCTCTGGACCAGCAAGGAGTGGAGGCGGAGTATCGACGCCTATTCCGCCGTCTTCCAGAACCTCACTCAGCAGGGCTTCCTTTGCCGGCTCTCTAAAACCCTGGTCGTTCCCGCCGGAAACCGGGAGGAGGCCGCCGCACAACAGGTTCTTGCCTTGAGGGAGATCGGTGTCGCTGACTCGATCAGCGTCGGGAAGAAGGCACATCGCCCTCTAGTAGTCTCTGGGGACCCTTTTCGGAAGCTACCATTCAAAGACGAGACCTTTGATTTCGTGTTCGCTGGTGAGGGTGCGGTCGATTCGGTGCCGAAGAAGTCAGAGGAGTTCGCAGCGGAGATCGGACGTACGCTCAGGCCGGGCGGGATCGCGGTAATTCATGCCCTAGTTGCTAAGGATATGTATAGTCTCAATTCTTTCCTGGATTTGTTCAATTGCTGTAGATCCTTGAAGAGTAGGAAGTCTGGTTCTTTTACGCAATTTGTTTTGAAGAAGCAACTCATTCGTGGCGATCGAGGTGGGGTCGGAAAATCGGCCCCCCACCGTAGCGTTTCGAACAATAAGAGCAGCATTTGCTCTGTTCCTCCATGGAAGAAGGAACTCGTCAAAAGGGCGGAGTCTTTGATTATGGAGGAGCCATTGAAACCGTGGATCACACTCAAGAGAAACATCAAGAATATCAGGTACCTCTCATCGATGGTACAGATTGCATATAAGCGTAGATACGTATACATAGATGTAGGGGCTAGATCATACGGGTCGAGTATCGTGGGATGGTTCAAGAAGCAGTATCCCAAGCAGAATCGGACCTTTGAGATTTTCGCGATCGAGGCTGACCATACATTCCACGAAGAGTACGGGAAGAAGAAGGGGGTGCATCTACTGCCATATGCAGCATGGGTGCGCAATGAGACTCTGCCGTTTGAGATCAATGGTGGTGGTGATGAAGAAGGGGAGAAGGGGAGGGGAATGGGTAGGATTCGGTCGGGTGGGGAGGGGACTAAAGAGGAGGAGGAATCGAAGGAAGTAATGAAGGTTCAGGGGTTCGATTTCGCAGAATGGGTGATTGGGGCTGTGAGCAAAAGGGATTTCGTTGTGATGAAGATGGACGTGGAAGGGGCGGAATTTGATCTCATCCCCAGGTTGATTGAGACGGGGGCGATATGCTTGATCGACGAGGTTTTTCTTGAATGCCATTATAATCGGTGGCAGAAGAGCAGCCCTGAGAGGACTAAGAAGTATCGTAAGACATACAATGAGTGTTTAGATCTGTTCACTTCTTTAAGAGACAATGGTGTTTTGGTTCATCAGTGGTGGTGAAGGCCTGGGTGAAAAAGATTCTACCCATGCACAATCCTTTCAATGGTGAGTAGGTGCTTCTCTGTTGTTGTCAGTAGTAGCTTGTCAATGGTATATTCCTTTCATTCTTTTTCATGTTTTCGTTAGATTTTCTTTTTTGTGGTATAGATAAATGTATTGATGTTAAACTTAGCTTTTACATTCAATTGAATGATTCCTGCTTCATTGTCACCCATATTTATATATTGATATTTTCACCAGTGTGACAAAAATTTAAAGAAAATCATTCCTGTTGAATTTGATTCCAAACAATTCACATCTCACACCTTTTGAAGTTGGTGAATGTGGGCAAGCTGTGAAACATGCATTGTCTCGTGCTATTTCTATTTCGAGATAACTATTGATTCTTCCTGTCGTTGTCATGGTTGAAAAAGTTTCCTGTCTTGCATAGCAAAATATCGGGAGATAGGAATCCAGGGGATGTCTTCTTTATAAGTTAAGGGGACGGTGTTGCTAGGAGTATTGGGTTGCTTATTGCGAAAGCAATACCTGTTCTTTTTAGTTCCTTGCCTGTTATGATTATAGCAGTGAATTGCTTACTCCGTCCTTTCTTGGGTATGCGTTCTCTGTTTGGAACAATTCATTTTAAGCTGGCTTCCAAATTCCTGTGATGTAGCAGGTTCTTGGATACTCTGTCCATGGATAGACCCTCAGATTTGAAATGCACATATTACCGGGTCATGTAGTCTTTACTAATTCATAAATTTTACATGTTAGATAAAGATTTCATTTCCCATTGATTATATCATCTCATCCATAATATGTATTTGATTTTAAGCTATAGCAGCTAGTTTGCTTGACATTATGAGGATTCAGGGTAGCATGTTTAAAATAGATTTTGTCTTTGGTAGGAACTCAGACAAGGAAACTAATCTCATTGACTGGCTTATTCGAAGTTTTATACTGTTTCAGTCTGCATTTAAGATTTAAAATGCCACCAAGGCATGAGGACATTGCTATCGATTCTTAGGGTAAGCGTTGATGCAGGTTTTGTTGTTCATCATTTTCCATGAAAATGGAAACCAGTAGGCATGCATAAGACCTGCAACTGTTCATTTTCATTAGGTCAGGCAGCATGGTACATGCTTTAAAATTGCATATTCTTCCTCTTCGTTCTCAGTTTAAAAATGAAAAAGGGAAAAATGGTTTGATACTATCTTAAAGTGTCATGTAGCGGTATCATCTTACAGAACAATTGCGTTAAGGGTGGACTTGTTGATTTCCAAGGTGGTAATGTGAATTTAAGGCTTTGGACTAAGTAACTAGACGGATTTGACTATGCTAAAAATTGCCTCCACATTTCTACTGTATAGGCAACAGTATTATTTGGAAAAAGAAGCACATAAAGACGCTTTGATAAATCTGTCACAATAATGTGGGATGGTGGAAGATAAGATTTTCATGGTTTTTCAAGTGCTATGTATAATATGACAGCCAAAGAGTATACTGTGAGAATGGACGTGGGATTAACTCAAAGATGTGGTTTTTTTGTCAGGTTGCAAAATCATCCAAATTTCTAGGTAGTTAGTGACAAAATGCTAGCTGCTACCATTATTGGCCTAATTTATGGACTCTGCTCTAGGGTAAAGGCAATTTAGTTATCATACTCTGTTACCTACTTTTTGTGCAGGTTCCTTGGATTTTACTCGGTTGATATTGATGTTGACCTCAGTGAAAAAATGATGTATTGCATCTTTGTAGAACAAAAAAGCAAGACGGCTATAACAATTTGATCCCCTTTGTCAGAGTTTGTTTTTTGGTACACCTGTTGTAATTGAATACAACCTCTTGAATCTATTACTGTGGCTTTAGAGTTTTTTGTGTAACCGGAGATTGTGATGTTCATACTGCACATTCATACGCTGACGGGGGTGATGTGAGAGCTTGCCACACTTTTTTGTACTGTTCTGATTATTTAATGCCGGTTTTGTTAGCTCTTGTTGGCTCATATTGGAGCTGATTCGTGATGGATACGGTTTTTCCTTGTAAGGTTTACTTAGTGAGTTTTGTATGTATTTTTGTATGAAGGCAGGTGTGACGTATCTATCTTTTGAAAGATTCTGGAACTGTTGAAAGTTATAGTACTGTTCGGTTGTCTCATCTTTTATTTTCCTATTCACCAACTGTGCTATGGATAGCGATTTCTTTAGAATGCTGTGGTTTAAGAGTGATGATTCCGCCTGCTATTTTGTCAATCCATCTCACATTTCTTTTTGATAATTAAATTAAAAAAAAAAAGATGAAAACGGATTGACAAGTGGGAATGCACCTTCTCATCCAGTCACACCAGTTGTCATAGTTCAATAGGAATTAATGAATTACAAACTAAAGTGAAAACTCAAAACAGGAATTACCTTTTTTAAGTTTAACATAGTAGGATTTTAGTGTTCACATGAATAGGGTCAGTCACTTTTTCTGCTCTATTGTTGTGGTGAAATCTCTTTCCGTCATCGATGCTTTTTCAGAATGGTGACAATATTTTGTGAGCCTTATATACTTTTCTGTACTGTTTTGTAATCTTTTATGATTGTTTCAACTATGGAAGCTATACATCTTCTTAGACAACTTATTGAAAGAGGGTGATTGAGTCTAGGTTGATGAAGGTTGTCGGAGAATCAATTTGGTTTTATGTCTGGAAGATCAACTATGGAAGCTATACATCTTCTTAGACAACTTATTGAAAGAGGGTGATTGAGTCTAGGTTGAGGAAGGTTGTCGGAGAATCAATTTGGTTTTATGTCTGGAAGATCAACTATGGAAGCTATACATCTTCTTAGACAACTTATTGAGAGAAATAGAGAGAGGAATAAAGATTTGCATATGGTTTTTATTGATTTGGAGAAGGCATACGATAGAGTACCTAGAGACGTTCTCTGGTGGACAATGATGAAGAAATGTGTTGCTCTCAAGTACATTAGTATAATTAAAGATATGTATAAAGGAGTAGTAACCAATGTCCGCACTTGTGGAGCGGTGATAACCAATTTTCCTATAATCGTTGAGTTACATCAAGGATCTGCTTTAAGCCCTTTCCTATTTGCTATAGTGATTGATGAGCTTACGAGATTAATTCAAGAAAATGTGTTGTGGTGTATGTTGTTTGCTGATGATATTGTTTTGACTAATGAGTCTAGAGTTGGGGTTAATGCTAAGTTAGAATTATGGAGACAGACCTTAGAAGCAAGAGGTTTTAAGTTGAGTAAGAGTAAGACAGAATATATGGAATGTCGGTTTAGTAAGCAACGAAGTAGTGATGAGAGTGTAGTGAAGCTTGGTGAGCAAGAAATACCGGTGGATGATTGTTTCAAATATTTGGGATCTATCATTCAAAAGTATGGAGAAATTGATGGAGATGTAAATCATAAGATAAAGGTTGGGTGGATGAAATGGAAAAGTGCAACTGGAGTGTTGTGTGATCGTAGAATGCCATTATGGTTGAAAGAAAAGTTTTATAGGACGACTATTAGGCTCATTTTACTATATGGTAGGGAATGTTGGGCTGCCAAGAGATATCATATTCAAAAAATGAGTGTAGCTGAGATGCGTATGCTTAGATGGATGTGTGGAAATACAATAAAAGATAAGATTCGGAACAAAGAGATACGTAAGAAGGTAGGTGTTGCACCCATTGAAAATAAGATGAGAGAGAATCGTTTACGGTGGTTTGAACATATTCGGCGAAGGCCTAATGATACTCCAGTTAGAAGGATGGAGAAATGGGAAAATATATTAGTTAAAAGAGGTCGGGGTAGGCCTAGGACATGGTTGCCAGTTGAGGAAGCGAGAGCGGGAAGCGATACGGGAAGCGGGAGCGGGAAGCGAGGCACTTTGAAAATTTTAGGAAGCGGGGAAGCGTGGGACCACTTAGGAGCGATTCGGGAAGTGTCTCGGAAGCGACCTAGGAAGCGTCTCGGAAGCGTCTCGGAAGCGACATAGGAAGCGTCTCGGAAGCGAGGGGGAAGCGAAAAAAATAAAAATAAAAAATAAAAAATACAAAAAAAATTGAAAAAAACAGGGGAAGCGTAGGGGAAGCGAGGGGGAAGCGTGATGGGAAGCGCGCTTCCCATTAAAGGGAAACGCGCTTCCCATTAAAGGGAAACACGCTTCCCAAAAAAGGGGGACGCTTCCCCCCCACGCTTCGGAAGCGCGAGGTTTCGCGCTTTCGAAGCGCGCTTCCCCTTTTAGCTAGGCGCTTCCGGTAACCCTGGCCTAGGAAGACTTGGATGGAGATGATAGGAAAGGATATGAATGCTTTGAACCTCACCGATGACATGGCATTGGATAGAAATGATTGAAGGAGAAGGATTCATGTGGAAGACCCCGAATGATTTTCTTTTTTGGTTCATATCGCCGACCCCAATTGTTTTGGGATGACGGCGTAGTTGTTGTTATGATCGTTTCAACTTATGTCCTTCAATGAGTTAAAAAAAAAAAATCCTGCACCATTGACCTATCATTCTCAAGAAAGTGTTTGTGATCATTTTTCATCTTTTTTCTTATCTATTTTCTTTTTGAGGATGGTGATCATCCAATTCTTCAAAATGCCTTTAGATAAGGTTTTTGGTTCGTTACTTCATTTCTCGCTAATAAGTGCAGCAAAAGGTCAGCTTGAGCATTCTGTGGACAATGGTTCAACTCCGGTGAAAACTTGTGGGTGTCTGTCAACAATCAGAAACCTGTTGATCTGGGGGTTGCTGCCTACTCAGTCTATTTGTAGTCCTTTTGTTTTCTTGTTTATTTTGTTTATTTCAGACGGCTAAATTCATTTGTTTATTTGCTTTTTTTGATGTAAAAAAGTAATTGATAATTAATGCGGTGGAATATACAGAAATTCAGTATGATGAGGTAAAAATGGCTTTAGATCAATCGTGCAAAAGTTACATTCTGAATGCAAGGCTGATTGCTGTTTCACTTTCATTTTTGTGGTCGAGTATGTTTTCACTCTCTTTACCGGAAGCAGATCAGGTCATGCTGAAAATGAGCGTTTTTGCTCATGCTGACATCGTGGCCATCCGATTTGCATTTTAAAAAAGCTCAAAAGTCAACAAAACCACGTGGCATTCATCCAAAATGCAAACAGACGGTCACGATGTCCGCATGAGCAAAAACGCTCATTTTCAGCATGACCTGATCTGCTTCCCTCTTTACCACCTTGATCACTACTTGAGTAAAATTTGGAATGAAACTTAACAGGCATTTTTTTCTGTAGTTATGGGAATGTTCATTGCCCTGATGATCGCACTCCAAAGCTAAAAGCGGCTGGGTACTAAGAATAATTAAAGCTCAGAAACTTTTCTCAAAAAAATAAAAATAAAAAAAACTTGAAAAATAGATGATCCGCTGGTCTTGGAAATGAAGCTTGTCAAGCCAAGCTGTAAGCCAGTTTGTTTACATAAATCAGCTAAGTACGAACATGGCAAGTTCTGCTCATATAGGATTTTTCTCTATATTATATATGTTTTATTCTTGTATATTATATACAAATTATATATATTTTATATATTATCAAGCTTAAAAAGCACTCGAAAACATTTTTTTTAGAAAACAAGTGAGCCCATGATCAGCTTGCAAAGCTTGGCTGGTAACGAGCTTGGGCTTGGTTTGACTCACAAGCTGAGCCCGATCTGGGGTATACCCTTAATGAGCTGTTCCGAACAGTCCGCACTTGGCTTGTTTGACTCATTTACCAGCCCAAATAATAATAACTGAAATCACCATTCATCGGTGTTCTGGCATCGCTCCTGTCCATCACAACCGTTCATTGTACAGGCAATGGGGGCTCACTATAATGCCAGCCTGCCACACATTGATCCACACGACGGATGGTGAAGAATCCAGATCACTGATGAACTTCGATTTGGCGATGGGGATTTTGTTTGCTGGCAGCAGTGCATGACCATGAAGGAAAAAAGTGGTGTCGAAATAACCTGCGCTCTTCTGCAAACCTTCAACCAAACACAGACTCTGAAATCTACGACACTGAGTAAACATTGCTATGAATGATGTTATCCAGGGGAATCGTCTAATAGTTATCCAGGGCAAAAGTTTCACATAAACGTATATGATAAGAAGATTCCTTTTCAAATCTCTCTCTCTCTCCAAGAAGACAGTGGTTGCCAAGTCCCAGTTTGAATGAATGGACAAAAGGTAATTTTCTGTACGTTTATCCCCTTCTCTTCAGCTTCTGTATCCCTCCAAAACTCCCCCTTCAGCATCCACCTTCCAAACAGGCGTCTATCTCATTGTTGAAAGTGATGGAATAATGTATTACTTGCTAGGCTGGCATCTTCATGCTTATTGTCCATGAGCCCATGTGAAATCGACAACCTAACTTGCATCCCCAATTAATGTGATAATTATGCCTACAAAGTGATGGTGAATTATGGACCTTTACTTTTTTCAATGTCTCATCCACATCACATGGATTCATTAAACCAACTTGACAATGGCGTTTATGCATCCATTTCAGGCTAGGAACAGGATTATGTTTTAACTGGAAATGTCTTTTTCCGACAACCAGGAGGTAAAAATGTGAAGAATATAGAATAGACTAGATAAAAAAAGGAAAATTACAAAGGAGAAAGATAGATGACACCACATATATGTGGTTCGGCAAAAGGCCTATATCCACGAGAGAAAAAAAAGCTGATGCTCCTTTTTTTCTCATTTTATTCAAATTTTCAAATCACATATTTATACAGGTTTATAATCCTAATGTGGAAATTTTATCTATAACAAAATATGAAACCTAATCTCAAGTAATTGAGATAGTGATGGATGAAATCTCATCTAATCCATCAAATCTTAAAAAGACTAATCCTGAATATCTTGTTTCAGATTTGGGTAGAATCATTTCTATATTATTATAGATTCTAACCTAAAATGTGACTGAAGAATCAACTTTTTTTTGTAATTGTGGAATTTGGTCCATGTAAAAGTTGATCCCAACCAAGTTTGTTCTCTTCCTTATGGCATCCACGGGGGCCAGTATGATCTTTTCAAAAGGGTGATATATCTTGGTCTCCGAGGAGTGAATTATGGTAGTGGTGTCTTTATACACTTACTAAAGTGAGCGTAATTGAAAAAGGACAAATCTTGTGAAGGATGAGAAGGAATTATGGTGGGGTATCCATATTCTATAGTGCAATAAAAAGAATTGTGGAATAATGCCTTTTGGATGTAACGGTGGAAAGGAACCAGGGTGGGGAACCTACATTCTTCAAACAATCAGCCAATGTTTTTTAGATGACACATAATCACATCATTCTGGAAGACTGAACCCCTTAGGGAGCGTTTGGATAGGTGGTGTTGGACTTGGTTTTCCAATTCCAGAGTTTTGAGGAGTTGAACAGAGACCTTGCTTAACTATTTGGTGGCAGAACTTTCTATTTGGCCAATGCCAGATCAACAGCGGCATTGCAAGTCCTAGGAGTTTAGAAAGAACAGGTGTTACATTTCAATGGCATCCAAACGCACACTTAAAAAAGCAGGCTTTCTTCTACTGTGAATGGATGAAGCATAGTTTTAGCTAGGGCCATCATCTCTCTCGTAATTTATATGGTAATTCAGCTACTTAATTAAGATTTACATGTATCTGAGATGGAAATTTTTTTGGTTTATCTCCATATTTGTCATGGAGGCCTTGGTATTCGTAATCTTCGTCTCATGAACCTCTCCCTCGACCACGCGCGGACAAGGGTTGGCAAACCTTTTAAAAGGTAAGTATAACCTCGGCTCTGATAGAGCTGCCTGGTCCTGCTCTAGATCTAATAAGAGGCCTGCTTCAGCGATTTTGTTATCATGGGCTGTGGTGTTGCCGATTTTCCTTGATCGTTTACAGCTCCATACCTCGGGTGGGTCATCCTATACGTGGTCAGGGGACTTCTCATGTCAAATCTTGCTATATGCTCCTCATTGTTGCTGGTTCCTCTCCTTTTCCTGACAATTGCATCTGGGGTTCAGGTCCTCCCCCCGATCGATGTTCATTTGGCTTCTACATATCCTTGGATAAGGTGTCAATCGCAGGAGTAAATCGGTCTTTCATCTATTTTGGACTGCACCTTCTTCCAAGGTGTGGAGTTTTCATGGTTCATAAGATTTCTTGGGTTCGTGACCTTATTAATTCTAAGATTCACATTAAGGGTAAGCATTGGCACTACGTTTGGAGGTGATGGCTCTTCTCTGCGTGGTGGTTGCTTTGAAAGGAACACAGTCAACGCATTTTTAGGGAATCAACTATTATCCGTACCAGGTCCCGATCCGTGGATCATGTTCAAGAAGAGTCTCAGAACACCAGCTCGCCTATCAGCTGGTATTCTGATCAAGAAAGAAGTGGGCAGGAAGGAAATCACATCAAGAAGGAAAGTTCTAATACTGGGACTAAAAGAAGGAGAATCCTGAATAAGTTACTGAAAAGGAGAAGGAAACTGCAAACAAGAAGGATGCCCAAAATAGTTTTCTACGTAATTGTAAACTCTCAGGGAGTAATATAAATTGTAATAGCCCTGGCCACTAAGGAATAATAAGAATCCAACCCTCTATCCATGGATGTAGGCACACAGTTGCCGAACCACATAAATCTTTGTGTCCTGGCCTTTGATATCATTAATGGTATCAGAGCTTGAACCGTGACAGCTATCGGTTCATTATCTATGGATACTATGATACCCAATACTTCACCTACCAAGTTCTCATATCCAGCAATGTTAAAACGTTGCAAATTTTGTTTCATTGATTCAAAATATCTTCTCTAGCAAATGCAACTTCTGAGTTTAGTTGAGAGTCAGGACCTCCAGGAATTCATTGGTACCCATGTTACCGTCTTGGACCAATACCTGGTTGGAGCTTATGTTGTCTACACTTATAACGTCAATTACATCACTTGGAGGAAGTGGGATTGCTTGCTCAGAGACTGGATTACTGACACACTATTTGAAGATGCGCTTGGATTTGTCGTCGGCCTAGACACGGTTGTCCAAGTCTGGTCAACTCTTGAAGAAGATTCCCAAGAGCGTGAGTGTTATCTTCTATATAAATTATAGACTTCACATGAGGAAAATCTTTGTCTTGATGAATATATTGTTGCATTTAATAATACTTGTGATGAATTGATTGCTATTGGCAAACCCATTGTCGAGCCAAAATTTTCTCTCTTTTGAATGGCATGGGCCAAGGCTACGAAGCCTCTGTTGCCACCATGGAGTTGGTTGATTTTTCTGCATAATAGGAATTTAATTTCTTTTTATGATAGGAGCAATGAAAGCCTTTGTCATAGTTATACTGTGGCTAAGTATAGTGGTTTTCCCTTTGATATTTTTTACTCTGCATGTGATGAACCATTTGATAAAATTTATTGTAATATTTGGGGTTCAAGTGGTCTCAAGGTTTTAAATACTATGTTATCATGCTTGATGATTGCTCTCACTATGTGTTGATATAATCATTGAAATTCAAATTCAAATTTCTTACTCAGTTTTATGAGTTTCACAAAATGTTCTCAAATAGATTTAAAAGTAACATCAAGATTTTTCAATTTAACGGTGGGGGAGAATTCATGAGTCATTAATTCTAAAACTATTTGCGGGGCCATGACATCCATCATCAGATTTCTTGTCCCCATACCGTCAAACAAAATGGAAGGGTAAGGAGAAAATATCACAGCATAGTGGAACTCGGCTTGACTATGATTTTTCATGCAAACCTACCCAAGAAGTTTGGGGTGGAAACCTTTCTCATCACTGCTTGGCTTTTTAATAGGTTGCCCAGTAAAGTTTTGCAAATGGTATCATCATTTGAGAGACTTTCATAAAAAATCAGTTTATGACTATCTTTGCATATTTGGAACTCGTTGTCTTTCCTACTTGAGAGATTATGCTAAGAACAAATTCTCTCCTAGGTCGTTACCTTGTGTTTTTCTGAGATACAATGATCATTATAAAGGGTATTGTTGCTTACATATTGACATTGGTTGTGTTCATAGTAGTTGTTATGTGATGTTTGACGAAGAATGTTTTCCCTTCAAGAATAGTTGTGGTAATGTCATTCTTGCAAATTACTCCCACTGGCTTGCAAATGATATTGCCAGACAAAACCACTAGCATCATAAAACACTTGATATTCGACATGATCATAGGACTATGTTGGATCAGGTACCTACAGATTCTAGTCAGTAGGTCAATGACGCCGATCATGTGGCCGCTGACATGGATCCACAGGAGAGCCCAAATCAGGCCTCTGATTTGCACCCTCAGGGTGGCTTACCACCGACTCCACCGGTTCCTGATTTGATTGGTCATTCAAGTAACAACCACTGCAGGGTGACCCATGACAAATACGAGATTGTTAAACCAAACTCAAAGTATTTTTTTGTCGAACTTGATGTCCCTGTTGAGCCTAAAAGTGTAAAAGCGGTCTTAGTTCATCTTGGGTGTTTCAGGCTATGAGGGATGAAATGTCTGCTTTGTCTCAAACCCATACCTAGGAACTTATTCCAAGATAACCCAACATGAATGTTGTAGGTTGCAAATGAGTTTTTAAAACAAAGTTAAAGGCTAATGGCACCTTGGGCCGAATCAAAGCCAGGCTGGTTGACAAAGGTTTCACTCAATTACCAGGAGTTGATTTCATTGAAACCATCTCCTTTGTTATAAAGCCCACTACCATTCATATTGTTTTGTTGATTGCTTTAGCATACAAGTGGCCCATTCGTCAGTTGGATATTAAAAAATGTTTTTCTTCACGACTTCCTAGATGACCCTGAGAAACCAATGCACGTTTGTAAGCTTAAATGAACTTTGTATGACTTGAGGTGGTCATCCGAACCTGGTTTGACTGGTTCAAAACATTCTTGCTTGCCATGGGTTTTTACTGCAGTGTAGCCAACTCCTCCCTGTTCATCTGCCATAATTCCTAGGGTTGTACTTTACGTTGATGATATCATCATCACTGGTAGTGATTCTCAGTTCCATTTTGATGTAATTTGTCGTTTAAGTGATGAGCTTCACTTGTTGTTTGGGTTATACTAACCAATGTTTTCCTCATAGCTGGTTGAAAATTTGGGTTTCAAGATTGTCGCTGGTTGAGAGCCATGTTTGCTGATTTTCTGCCTTTATTTTAGCATTTGTTGGTCCAATTCTCATTGACTAATGCTCAAACTTGATTGTCGTTGTTCATGTATTTTGTTATGTGAACTTAATGAAATGTTTTCTTCTCTTTTAAGAAAAATGTGTATTATGTGAACTTAATGAAACTTCTCTTTCAAAAATACTGCGAGAATCAAATATGCATGTAGTGGATATGTAAAATGTCAAAGTGAGGCATGATGGTCATTATAATAGTTATGTAAACTTGTGATTAGTGTTAAGGTCTAAAGAGGGGAGCCCAAAGACATCATAGCTATAACAACATTTAGAAGGAATATATATATATATATATATATATATATATATAAGAAAATACGTATCTTCAAATGAGTTTTTCTTCTAATGCAGTTCGGAAAATGAAGGATTTAGTGGCAGTTTTGAACCGCTGCTAAAGCTCTAGTTTCTGCCCAGGGATTTAGCGGCAATCATGACCATCGCTAAAAGCCCTAAGGGCGCAAAAGAAAAAAATGAAGTGTCATTGTTGATCGCACGTGCGATCAACACCGATGCTTCATCCGACACATCATCAAACAAGTTAATTGTCTGGTGATATATATATATATATATATATATATATATATATATATATATATATATATATATATATATATATGTGTGTGTGTGTGTGTGTGTGGAGAGAGAGAGAGAGAGAGAGAATATGAGAACTATCGTGTGAACTACGATTTTCATGGACTTTTGTTCTTTTCTCTTAAATCTAACTGTCTAGATGTGATCTACTTGCTTGGTTTTATAAGGGACATCTCTTAAATCATCCAATTATGATGCATAAATGAGATTTTTTCAAAGCTTTAAAATCAATGGCTTATAATCTTTGGAAATATTTAAGCATTCAAAAATCATATTTTTATCAAAAATACATGACTCAACAGTTGATTCCTAGCAAATTTACCATGCCAAACACATCTACATGGTTGGATTTGAAAAAAAAAAGCATTGAAAATGTCCATATTTTCTAGTTCTCATATATATATATATATATATATATATATATATATATATATATATATATTAGCAACAATCCATGTCTTGCTAGGAGCTGCTAACTTGTTTTGATCATATCCTTTTATTACAATACCTGATTGACTTGATTTTTGGCTCATTTGAAAGTTGAGATCATCTAGTTTAATAGAGCAAAAACCTTTTAAAACTGTTTTGAAGGCCAAAAATTATATTGAAATTCGCATTACTTTGAAATAAGTTGAAAACCTTAGATTTTAGTCGTATGAAATGACTAGCTCAAAATTGAAGTGTGTACACTTTCACATGATCTTACACTTTCTATAAGAGACCAAAAGAACAAATTGATTACAAGTGTGATCATGAGAAAAAACTGCATATTTACCTTATATATTCAAAATAATGTGGCTAATTGTCTTAAGCTTATTGGAAATGATAAGTCTTGGAAATGACAAGTCATGGTTGTGGCATTTGAAGTATGGGCACCTTAATTTTGGTGGATTAAAACCTTGGCATTGTTGAATATGGTAAAGGGGATTCTTATGATTGATCATCTACATGAAGTTTGTGAAGGTTGTATTCTTGAAAGGCAACATAGAAAGAATTTTACTTGTGGAAAAGCAAAGTGGGTACTACATCAAAGTGTTGATGTTCAATGGAGGTGGTAAGTGCACCTCAAATGCATTCCGCGAGTTGTGTAAAAGCCATGGAATCAAGTGACAACTTCTTACCCTCCTCAACAAAATGACATTGCGAAAATAAAGAATAAAATCATTCTTGATATGAAAAGAAGCATGGTGAAAAAAAAGGTTTGCCTTGATCGTCGCTTGGTTGAGCAACCGATAGTCGATGCACAACCTCAAAGATCCATCCTTCTTCTTCACGAACAACATTGTTGCTCCCCACAGAGAAGCACTGGGTCGAATAAAACCCTGATCTAAGAGTTCTTCCAATTGTCGCTTTAATTCCTCAAGTTTTGTTGAAGCCATACGGTAAGGTGCCTTGGAAATAGGTGTAGTTCCAAGCAACAACTCGATACAGAATTCGATCTCTCAATTCAGAGGTAAACCAGGTAATTCCTCCGGAAACACATCAAAAAATTCTCGGACCACGTCCAAGTCATCAATCAAAACCATCTCACGTTCGACTGGGGCAATACTGACCAAGAATGCAGTACCCTCAACTATGCCTGGGGTGCTGCTATGCTCGCACACCTGTACAGTCAACTCCACCGTGCGAGTAATGGTACGAAAACAGTTGACGGATTTTGGCCATTTGTTCAGGTATTTGTTGATTACATACTTAGTATTTGTAGACAAATCTCATTGCAGTCTGTGTTGTTGCTAATAATATTTTTTTTGTTAGGCCTGGGCGTTGGAACATATTATCCCATTGCGTCCATGGTGTGGCCCTCCGATTTGTGGTTTTCCAAAGATCGGTCGCTGGGCCAGAATAAACGTCGCAGTTTATAATGCTAAGTCCATTTTAGATGGGCTGCAATTAAACGAGGTAAACGTTCTAAAATTGTTTACAATCGCGTCAGCATTTACCATTGAGTATTATAAATCATTGTAATGTTCAGCATTCTTAAGTATACATCGCTGCAGGATTGTCTTTCGTAGTGCATATCGTTGTTGCCATATCATGCGTAAATAAATTTTAATATATTTGTCATTCGTTATTAAAAAGAATTACCAATGTACAGGTTTTGTAGAGACCTTATGGAGATGGGGACGATGATGAAGACGTTGTTGCGGAGGCTGCCAGATTGTCTAACCGCGATTTGTGGCTATTCTGCAATTTTGAAGCCGAGTTGCAGCAAGGTAGTCGAGTTCTCCTACAATCTGGCTTGGGGCAGTCTATCCCAAATAAGCCTTTGGAGGTGAGAAGGAAGATGAATATTGGTGGGGGCAGGCACGTGAATTGGAGCAATCGCTACAGGGACGAATTATTAAATTGGAACTCAGGTGGTTTCCCTGCCGTACCGTATGATCATGAAGGACGACAATTTGATCCCTTCTATTTCGAAAGCTATTGGGAACCAATGCGGCGAAATCGGAAGTTTGAGAAAATTGTCAACCCATGCCTCCCAACTGTCCCTTCTCATGTTGTAGCCCAACCTCTACAACCAAAACGTCGTCTCGCTCTGGTTAATACGACTAGTCCATCAGTAATAAATCCGAGAAAGACCGAACACTTGCTCCAAAAGAGAAGACTGTCTCTGCCGCAATGTTCGAACTTATTGAGAGGGAGAATAAGAAATTAAGGACAGAAGTAAGCACTATGGGCATTCAATTGAATGCAGTGGTGGACATGATGACCAGTCTTCTTAGGCAAGGTTTCGCAACAAAGAGGCCACCCAGGATAGACAGTCCACTAATAAAAAGTGAGAGACAAGTCTATGAAATTTCATCAGATTCGTCCAGTGACTCGGAATAAATCCTAGATTTTCATTTTTATCACGCTATACATTTGTTGTAATTGTATAATGAGTTGCGGTAACGCGAAATTCTTTTACTGTTTAATTCTTTATTATTACATCTTCAATCATTGGGTTACGTAAAGAAGGGAGATAAATATATGGTTTATAAGTTGAAGAATGCACTATATGGCTTGAAACAAGCACCATGTACATGGAATGCAAGGATTGATGCTTATTTTCTTGAGAATGGTTTTAAAAAATGCCCATATAAATATGCATTATACAAGAAGATGAATCGAAAGGGTGACATCATGATAGTGTGCTTGTATGTTGATGATCTCATCTTTACCAGCAATAATTCAAGCATGCTTTATGAGTTTAAGAAGAACATGATTCATGAATTTGAAAAATAAAGATGGCATATTTATCTCTTAAAGTGGCTATGCAAGAAGAATTTTCAAGTTTAAGATGGATAAGTGCAATCCTACAAACACAAACACACTGGTGTAATGTAGAATTGAGTTGAAGAAGGGTGCTCATGATGGGAATATGAATCCCACTTACCTCAAAAATCTTGTTAGAAGCCTTATGTATTTGACATGCATTGGACCGGACATTCTTTATGGAGTTGGCTTGGTGAGTAGATACATGGAATCACCCAATGATGCACATTTCAATACCACAAAATGAATACTTCTCTACATAAGAGGTACGTTTCACCATGTTTATTTTATTTATTTGCAAATTATTTTTTTTTGTTGGTTGTACGGATAGTGATTGAGCAAGAGATTTGGCTGAGAGGAAGAGCATTTTCAGTTTTGCTTTGTTCGTGGTTGACACCACATCCACAAAGAATTCTAAGAAGCAACACATTGTCACCCTATCTACGTGTGAGGCGGAGGTGGTTGCCATAAATTCTTGTGTACCATGTGTTATGGGTTAGAAAGTTGTTTGATTTCTTAGAAAAATCATCAAAAAGAAGCTACAGAAGTATATATTGACAACAAGTCAGCAATTTAATTGGCAAAGTTCTCGGTCTTTCATGATAAAAGCAAGCATATTGATATCCAGTTTCATTTTTTTACAAAACAAGTTGAAGACAAAGAAGTGAAGTTAGTGCATTGTCGGTCAATAGAGCAAGCGCCAGATATATTTACAAAACCATTGAAGTTTGATGTGTTTGAAAGATTAAAGGTTGTAGTTGACATGAAAGAAATGAAGTAAAATTTGGTTTATGGGGGCTGTTGGAATTTAAATCCAATTAAAAAAGTATTTTTGGTAATTTGGTATGGCATATTTAAAAAAGAAAGGGGTTTTTCTTTTGAAGATGGTATTTTAGAAGGGAAATTCTTATGAGGCCCTAAGTGTGTGAAAAGAGAATGTAGAAGAAAGGAAAAAAGAAGAGAATAAGGGGGAAAAGGGTGGTGGATGCCCTACCTGCCTTGGGGGTCATATTCCTAGCATTGAAGATGATATGAAGAGGAAAATGAGTTGTTTGTTGAAGAATGTAGAAGATTGAGGAAATGCCATTGCAATGGTGTTAAATAAAGGGTCTATAAGTTGTATTTTGTTTCTCTCTGTTTGTTTATGTTTAGCCCTGTTTGGAATCTAGGAATGAGGATAGAAGTTAATGCATTTGGCAAAAAGTTGGTCAAACTACCACCTGGTGGCTGTTTGAAAACTGATAGCTGGGATAGAAGTTTTGTATTTACACTAAAGCATGGAATTGACAGCTACCACCTCCCAGTGCAACTTCCTGAAATGCTACTTCTCATCCCAGCTACTTAGTTTTCAAACAGGGCTTTATTTTTTAAGATTATCTAGAGATAAGAAGTGATTTGAGTTTATGTTTAAGATTTGAGTTCTCTTGTGCATTCTTCTTTTTCTTGTGCCTCTCTTTTGGGCTCACAGTAAGTTGGTGGCCATTTCTATGGCCTTTGATTTCTAAAATGGATGGTGGGGGTTTTAGAGCATTTCCTTACGGTGATTTGGGAGATCATCTGATCTGCTGTCTCAGCTTGTCCGTACCTTAGATGATCTTGGCATCGGGCACCCTCCAAGCGAAGCAGGTTATATGTTCCCCCCCCCCCCCCGAACAGGGCAGTTAGCTACATCTCATGATCGGGGGTCCCAAAGAGCACCACGTATGTAAGCATGTGCGTCTCGTATCCCCATGTTTGTCAGCATTAATTAGCGTTGGAGTTTGATGCGATTGCAAAGACTTAAGTACCCTCTCCTCCATTGGTGCAAAAAAAAATGACAGTTCTTGAAAATGAGTGGTTGTAAAGACTTAAGTGCCCCGAAGATGATTATTTAAGACCCAGTCTCTGCACTGCAGGATTATCCGAGAAAAAAATCTCTCCTGGAGGAGGCCATGAACATCAACCCTCTCACTCTCTCTCTTCCTTCTATTTCTGTTTCTGTGCACATCCATTAGAAGATCATACATTGTTCCATCAAGCACCGACTGACCTGCACATTGACTGTTGTGGAGCCTGATTCAAAGTTTTTACCCTTACAGAAGGAGGGTTTGGGGGCTCATCCCAGTGTGGGTAGCATCATTCAACTCTCACTCTCTCTCTCCCTTCTATTTCTGTTTCTGTGCACATCCATTAGAAGTTCATACATTGCTCCATCAAGCACCGACTGACCTGCATATTGACTGTTGTGGAGCCTGATTCAGAGTTTTTACCCTAACAGAAGGAGGGTTTGGGGGCTCCTCTCAGTGTGGGTAGCATCATTCAACTTGAAGAGTTATGGAGTCCGATTCAGAGCTTTTACCCTTACAAAAGGGGGGTCTGAGGGCTCCTCCCAGCGTGTTCATGTCCTTTTGCCCTTACAGGAGGGGGGTCCGGGGGCTCATCAACCCTCTCTCGCTCTCTCTCCCTTCTATTTCTGTTTCTGTGCACATCCATCAGAATATCCTACATTGCTCCATCAAGCACCGACTGACCTGCACATTGACTGTTGTGGGTCCTTACTGATGAGCTGCCTCTAAATTTATTCGACTCTGGGTCCTTACTGCACTTGAAGTTGAGTCGTTGTATTTTTTGTTATTCGGTGGGTGGTGAGGCCCTCCTCTACTCTCTCAAGACTCTTAGCTTGGGCAATCTTTCTTTTGATGATTGTGGTTGTAATGTATCGTTGAAGTTAAAATGGGGAATGAAATGACAATAGAAATCGCTGAAAATTTACAGAAATAAATGCCCTCCTTCTAGAAAACTGAATTGTCGGTTCCTCTTCCTCGGATGGACATAAATGCCCTCCTTCTAGAAAACTGAATCTTCGGTTCGTGAAAATGACAAAACTGCCCTCCATCGATATCGCGGGAAAACGTTCCGCAGAGTTTGCGTATGTAGCAAGCGTTATGTTGTATGATACAAATAGTTCAAAAAAATCCTTTCTCACTCTAAGCACTCTACCGGAGATTCTTTGCTTTCATCTCGAGTTGCCGGAGCATCCTTTCCTTTTTACCAGAGCATCTGTTTCCGTCTTACGCGCAGTCGCAGCATCGTTGCCACCTTCTGTTGTGTATTAGTTGTTACTGTTGCTTACTCTACAGTTGGAATATCCAAATTCCCATCGTTTCGGTGAGTTTCGTGTAAGTTTTCTTTCTTCAATCTGAAGATTGGTTCTTATACAAGGATTTGTATTATGAACCCAAATATTCCGACGATTTCTAATGATGATGATCGTGTATTGTGTTGTGCAGGTTAGCAATGTCTGCGCCTCATCAGATTAGAGATACCCCGTCGTTCTATGGGTTGTCTATTAGAGAAGTGATCCGCCAGTCCCATCTATCTAAAGTTTTTGAAATATACCAAAATATACTTAAGATTGAGAACGATGAAGACAGGGAAAAAGTCTTGGAATCGTATTATGCGGAGGATTATCCATCAGATATCGAGGCTGCGGACCAAAGGAAGAACTCTGAAGAACGAAAGATGCAGAACAAGGATGACGAAGAGAAGGCAAAGGCCAGAAATATTGATGAGAATATAAATAGAAGGCGGAGGATTAACGCACAGCAGATGGAAAAGAGGAAGAAGAAGGCGGAGGAGTGGGAAAGGGATGTTAGCAATATGCTGGCGGAGGCTCATAGGAGAAACTTGGAGAGTAGAGCAATGCGACACAAGGCAAGGCTACTGAAGGAGGCGGAGGAGAGGCGAAGGCAAATGAATAAGGAGGAGGAAGAGAAGGAACAGAATATTCCTCAGTTTGAGGAAGAAAAGGAAAGGCGAAGGAGGGAGTTGGAGTTCGAGGAAGCTAAGGAAATGCAAAGGCAGCAGAAGGAGAATGAGGAAAAGAAGGAAATGCAACGGAAGGAGAAGGAGGAGGAGGTAGAGAAGGAAAGATAAAGGAAGAAGCAGGAGGAAGAATTGCAGGAAAGAAGGAAACAACAACTGCAAGAGAAAGAAAGGCGGCGGAAGGAGAAGGAGGAAGAAAAGGAAAGGGAAAAGAAGAAGCAGGTGGAAGAACTGCGGCAAAGAAAGAAACAAGAAATCGAAGAGAAAGAAAGGCGGCTGAAGGAGAAGGAGGAGGAAGAAAAGGAAAGGGAAAGGAAGAAGCAGGAGGAAGAGGCGAAAAGGGAGAGACAAAGGAAGCAGAAGGAGGAGGAGATAAAGGAGAGAGAAATGAAGGAGAAGGAGGAGGATGCGAAAAAGGAGAGAGAAAGGATGCAGGAAGAGAAAAGGGAGAGAGAAAGGAAGGAGAAGGAGGAGGAGAAAAGGCAGAGAGAAAGGAAGCAGAAGGAGGAGGAGGAGAAAAGGGAGAGAGAAAGGAAGGAGAAGGAGGAGGAGAAAAGGCAGAGAGAAAGGAAGCAGAAGGAGGAGGAGGAGAAAAGGGAGAGAGAAAGGAAGGAGAAGGAGGAGGAGAAACGCGAGAGAGAAAGGAATCAGAAGGAGCAGGCGGAAAAGGAGAGAGAAAGGAAGCAGAAGGAGGAGGAGGAGAATAGGGACAGAGAAAGGAAGCAGAAGGAGGATGAGAAAAGGAATGCGAGAGAAAGGAAGGCGAGAAAAAGGCATGCGATGGTGGAGCCGGTAGAGATGGAGATTGAAAGGCAGTTGGAGGCAGTGGACCCACCAGAAAGTCCCAGGTTGGAGGGAGAACAGCAAAAAATAGCGACCAAGGTAAATATATCTGTCCTGTCTGCGAAGATTTAATAATATGTTTAGCGATTTTGGTATAGCGATTACTGTGTTAGGTATTGATATTTATAGCGATTACTGCGATAGTATGTCTGCAACCGATATTATTTATAGCGGTTAGTAGAATAGTATTTATAAGTACAAATGGAAGTAATTTATAATTTGTAGGAATAATATGTTATTTTATGTTACAGGGAGGTCACAGGAGAAGTAGAGCACCAGGTGAAAACCTCGGAGGTCGCTGTCAATGGCCTGTAGTTCTGTCTTGGTATGGTCAACTGAGTGCATATCAGAAGGACCGACTACGAAATATGCACTTCGGTGGCCTTTTGGACCAGCAATATTTTGAAACTTGCTGGAATACCATGACTCACCTGGTAAATAAGTGGAATGATAAGACTAACACATTCCAGTTTGATTCTTTTGAGATCACCATGACTCTAGAAGATGTGGCGAGGATCACTGGCCTTAAGTGCGATGATAGTGCTGTCCTATTACGACATTCAAACTATAACGCAAGGGAAAACTGCATTGCCCTTCTAGGAATGTCGATGGACGAATGGAGTCAATGTATTTCTGGTGGAAGCAATTCCACATCAATGAAGGTCTCAGTTTTTCGTAATAAATGGGAAGGCCACTCCGCTACTTGTGCATCTGAAACAGCTGACCAAGAGTTGCGCGGCTTTCTTCTATATTTTTTTGCTCTTACATTATTTTCTTATTGTTCTGGTTCGAGAAGTGAAAAGGTATTTGTGTTAAATAATCAATAGATAAGGAAAGGATTTGTTGCCATCGCTGGATACTTCGTGCTTTGAGTCGGAGAGCGATCTGTGGCATCGCAGCATAGTGATTTGTGGGTATTGTTCGAATGTCAAATCACACGTGGAAAACGTATTTTTGAATATTTAAAACTTAATGAGCGGCATGGAAAGACGTATTTTTGAATACTTCGAACGCAAGCATTTAATTTCGCGGCTGTTATCAAAAAAAGGCGGCATGCGAAAAGCCGTATTTATATTTTTTTTAAACGCAATCAATTAATTAGCGGGCTGTTTTCAAAAAATGACTGCACGTTAAAGGACTTTACCTTTGTAGGTGAGGATGGCGTTTCAGTATCTGCGTTGCAAAGGTGCCATCGATATCTCCGTCCAGGCATGGCGCCGAAGAAGGGGACAATCGGAGCAGTACGACCAGCCATGGCGGACAAGAAGAGGAGGAGTGGAGCAATACGACCCGGCACGACGCCAAAGATGATGGGAGGACTACGACCGGGCACGGCGGCAACGGAGAGGACGATGGTAGCAAAACGACCAGGCACGGCGCCAGAGGAGTGGACGAGAGGAAAAAAATGACCAGGCACGAAGCAAACGGATAGGAGGATGGGAGCTAAACGACCAGGCACGACGCCAATGGAGTGGACGATGGGAGCAAAACGGCCACGTACGGCCCTGAACAAGAAGACAACCACATCCACAGTACCAGGACTAGCGCTTAAGAGGTATATTTTTTGAAACGCCTGAGCGGTTTAGTGAACATTTGCCTTTTCATGTTGTATTTGGACTAGTGTTGTTTACTGTAGACAATAATTTCAATGTCCAATCCTGAATACCACGCTCATGGTGCACTCAGTGCAACATCCACAGTCTCAGGTGGGCGGCAACGCCCTGACGAGTTCGTAGATGACATCGAGCAGATGCAAGATGAATTTGCAGATGAGAACACTATCAGTAATTTTGTAAGTATTTGTCCACTATCAATTTCTAGGTCATCGGTTTGCATGTTCTGAAGTTCGTAACTTTGTGCAACCAGACAATGTATGATTTTGTCAATTACATTTAGAGCAATCCAACGAGCAATACAGTACGCATCATCAGCCTGTATTTCATGGTATGTCTGGGCCGCTGTTGTTCTGTTTGCTTTCATGACGTACTCACGTTTCTTGGTGGTTAAACCTTGCTATTTCGTGCAACAGATATACGTCCGGCGAAAGCCATACGGCATAGGATTCGAAGATGCACTACCTTGTTGGAACAACGATGATGAGTGCGTAGACATTTTGAAATTTGGAAAGGTAAGTGAACAAACCTCTTATCCAAGGTTTATTCGTAACATCCCCATCACGATAAGTCTCTGGAACGAAAAATGATTTTATCGATTCGCAGATTTTACTTCCTACACACTGGCAACATCCAGACCATTGGGTCCTATACGAGATGAATTTTCAGCTAAAACAACTATGGTGCTACAACTCATTGGACTGCCACAATGGCGTACAACGCGATGCTATGCATTTGGTAAGCTTGTACCCAAAGGTGAAGTAGCTATTCGAGGTGGACCGGACTGTAATATATTATCCCTTTTTCACAGGCGGGATTCCTTAACGGGCAAATGGGTGTCGACATTGGTGAGTGGATGTTGCTCTATGCTAACGATGCTCCGTTACAAAGTAATGGGGTCGATTGTGGCATATTCGTAATGAAGCATATTGAAGCAATATACAATGGAGAAGAACCTTGTTTCCACGCTGTATGAGCTTCGTATTCGATGTTATTGGGTATTCCTGTTATATATTGGTTTCACATTACCTGTTTTGTTGCAGGAACATATGTCGGTAATACGCGACGAAATATGCAGAAAATTGATTGAGTTTAAAACGAACGGCAGACAGAATAGTATAAAGTGAAACCTATCGATTGCTCTGTCTGTACAACCTAACGAGCCCCTCCATCAGCATTCTCGCCGTCCTCCTCGACAGCAACCCAGTCGGTGCAGTCGCGCTGAGGGTGGCCAGCAGGAGCTCCGCCAAGTCCTCTTCCTCTCCCTAGCAAGGTCTAAGCGGATTTGTCGTTCCGGTGACGGGTGTTCATCTCGTTCCGGTGACGGGTGTTCTATGAAAAGTAAATTGTATTCAGAAATAGTTTTGTGTTGTATACGCATTACCAATGCTGGTAAAGTTGTTCTTAAGCAATGAAGAATACTGTACGGCGAAAGATATTTCTAAATATCGCATTACGTGAACTTATCAATAAGAAAGGTTTGTTCTTAGAAATCGCTGTATTGATGAACCGACGGTAATGTACACCTAAGGCGATTTCTTGAGACGTACTTGTGGATTTATTTGAGACCCAAAGATTCGGTCCAATCACATTGACTACGATTCAGAATAGCTCTCTGGCATGACATTGTTTTCATTAATGCGGAGTGCTTTTTTATTTAAGATTTGCTTTTGGTTTAATGAAACTGACGTATATACTCGAAAACTGACGGAGGGTGATAGGACGTTTCATTAATATTTGAATGACACAACACACAGTTCCACTTTGCTTCGCGAATAAGGAACCGACATAATCGACAATTCCTGCATAAACGACTTATTCTTGAATCGAGTGCATAGGCGGCTTCGACGCAGTTGTCGTATCCGTCTATACCTTTTTCATAGGTTTGTAAGATCATAATTGAAGAAACCGTCGTTTAAAATTCAAGCAATTTTCAAATGCTGGCACAGGTTTTCATGGTCGTAGCAGTGTAGTTTGACGTTAGACCACCAAGCGTATCGCTTTGTACTATTCGTAAAATACGAACGCGACATTAAAGCGATGTTTAAGCATACAACATTTCATAGCGATGTTGAATATTATCATTTCGAACATTAGAAGTCTTTGTTCATTGCACACATCGCAGTCTCACCCTGCGACTGTCAATCACGCGGGTTGAGCGCACATCTTTTATCAATTACAAGCCTTTTAGATCCTCGCCTCCGTCAGTTTCTCCTCCGAAATTAGAAAGAACGTCAACTTTTTGCAGAGTTCTTCGCGGAATCCGGGTATATCAACCTGCAAAAACAGATTGTAAACTAGAAGCAATAAACATGCCCTTAATTCCCAATAACAGAGGCCAAGGAATGGCATACAGCGTCGAAACAGGGTTCTGCACCATTGTATATCGCTTCAATGTACTTCATTACAAATACGCCGCAATCAACGCCATTATCTTGTAAAGGAGCATGGTATGCCGTGCGATATATCCACTCGCTGACATCGACTCCCAAAATGGCTATGAGAAAACCGATCTGAGAATAATGCGACCGAAAGTAAATTCATGACCCAAGTACACTACACGATACTCATATAGATGGAATCTTACGAGATGGGAAATGTCTAGCCGTAAACCACTGTCAACTTCCAACGAATTGTAACACCATAGTTGTTTTTCGCGTAAATCCATCACGTATAAGACCCAATGCTTTTCAGACTGCCAGAGTGTAGGAATCAGTATCTGCAAATAGATCGAAAAAATGTTGTTACCACTGTCACGCTTTAATATTGCACTGTAGGTTTGTTTGCTTACCTTTTCACTTGTCATAAGGTCTCTGCAGTGATTACCGTTAACCCAATAAGGTTTGCCGTCTTGAAATCCACTGGAGTATGGCAAACGGCGTAATATAGTCTGCAAACCGAAAGAAACATTGCTAACACCAACGTTAACATACGAATCAATTGGACTAAATCAATAATGAAAAGCAACATAAAATACAACCGATATACCATGAAATATGGGCTGACGACGCTCACAGTCTGACTTGGTGCGTTGCTTTTAATATAATTTACGAAATCGGATATAGTCTGTTTGCAACAAATATGGTGTTGTATTGATCATACGTACACATGGCTTACGCTTATAGACAACTACTACTAGTTTCATACTAACAAAATTATTGATCATGTTGCATTGTGCGAATTCACTGCGCATTCGGTTGATGTCCTCCAGGAGTGATTGACTAAGTTTTCGCCCAACTTCGTCGGTGGATGTTCGACTGAAATGAATGCGGACATTGCAACGACCGATATTTAAATTACATTATATAGTACACAAAAACAAATCACAAAAAATGCATGAAAGAGACGGATTTTGCTGAACATGTAGACTATGTGTAGACAATATACCCATGATTCGCCATTGTTGGTCGTGTAGCTGTCTTCGTCTGCCTCACCAACTACAATTTTCTATGTTCGAGGGCGGATCTCCAGGTTTATGAAGGAACCGTCGGTTTGGTTGTTGCTGGTAAACGAAGTAGAAGACAAACACACCTTCCAGTGCTTGTGCGACTATTTATGACCTAAAAGATGTACTGCTCAACCAACATGATCAATGAATACTGTACGACAACTCAAACATTTATGGGTATCCGTTGGAAAATACACATTGAGTAGCCTTTTATTTATAATATATGGATACAACTTTTCACAAGATAACAATAATGATTTCAAAAGCCAAGTGGAGATTTGCTGGAGAAGAAGTTGACTGGAGGTGTATGGTGATTTGTGGTTATCGTTGAATAGCGATATGTGGCATCGCAGCACAGTGATTGACAGTCCTACGTTGCGATGCCACACATCGCAGCACACTTGAACAATCCTTCGCATCACGCTAAGATTGACAGTCCAACAATAATCAACAATGTTCTACGCTGCGATGCCACATATCGCTATTC
This sequence comes from Nuphar pumila, assembly GCF_984573655.1. Taxonomy (NCBI): domain Eukaryota; kingdom Viridiplantae; phylum Streptophyta; class Magnoliopsida; order Nymphaeales; family Nymphaeaceae; genus Nuphar; species Nuphar pumila. The sequence continues at coordinate 12,715,282 of NC_143252.1, forward strand.
AACGATAACCACAAATCGCCATACAATGATGTCATCATTCGCCTTCCTGCAGAAGCAAAAACCCGCTATCTATCGATTTGAACAAATTCAACCACGAACCGCAAGTCGTCAATGACAAACGACTATAAACTCTCAAAAAATCCGGCATTGTGGAGATCAGGTCATGCAAAGAGGCATGACAACTAAGTTAATAGCCCACACGAGATTCCTGTGTCCCAAACCTATCTGTCGACTGCATCATAGCCTGTCATGAAAGAGAAAATATTAGACACTGAATTAAGTTTCACAAGAAATGCATACCTCCTCGCAACATCGATTACATACCAAAAGCCTTGTTAAACTGTAGCGATCGTTGCCGGAAATCTGGTCGGGAGGAATGTAGGTTTGAACGTTTGCCGGTACTTCTGCAGGGTATTGCTGCATGATGGACATTACACGAGTTAGCTATTTGACAAGTTTCACGCAATGGGAAGCAATATAATGTTTACATACCTGTTCATTCGAAGGGCTTTGTTGTTTTTTATTACAGGTTGGTTGTTTCTTAGTCCTTTTCTTGCCAACCAATTCTAGTGCACCCTTTGCCCTCCGACGACTGCGATCAGAGGCAGGTTTTCTTTTGATACCCTGCGCTTCATGAATATGTCCATCATAATCAACAACGTTCACTACTGACTTGTTGAAGATAATGTTTACGCTTCGGCGCAACTTCTCGGGAGTGTCAAGCGAGACATGATTTTGACCTACGTTGTTCGATCCCATTATCTTCGGCTGGTATTCATTCACTGCAACAGACTTAATGTGAATTAACTCCACGTTTTCAAGTAACTCTGTTGCAGCTTTTCTCACACATGCATAGCCTTCTTCGCTTCTCGATGCCAAATCAGCAACATGCATGAATGACCTACACAGTTGTTGGTAACGGGAGGCTATGTGGCACTTCTCGTCAACACCAGATTTACTCGCATTGTTCATAACAAGCATTTCAATCTTCGCGCGTCTCGTCCATCTTCGCATTATGTAAGACTCAGGTATTTCTTGTATCTTCTCTTGATTGAGTGCCTTTAATGCATGACAGCATAGGATACCTTTGAATTCATACATTTTGCACGAACATTCTACCCTTCCGTTGTCGACATTGTACGTGGCATGCGCTTCTTGCCTTTCCTGATGCTTTTCGCCCTGACAAAAAATATGGTATTTGTGCATATTCTCGGTTTGCACCAGTTCTTCTATTTTGCAATTCATGACATGCAACACCTCTTTCTTGATCCAATCAAATACAGTTAGTGTATACAGAGCTGCAGGTCGCATCAATATTTTCATGCCAAAAGTTAGAGGTCGTGTATTGAAGCATTTCTCGTCTTGTTCAAGCTCATTCTGTCTTAGACCGTCTACAAATAATTCATATTGTTCCATGAAATGAAACATTGTTAAACATGAATACAGGGTTTTCTTCAGCGTGGCATGCATAGATTCGGCTCTTTGTGTGCTTATCATACCTGCACAAAAGTATTGTCTTCCATATGCCAATGCCCACTTCTCTTTTTCTGCATATAAATTTTATAACCATAGACAGTCAGCAAGGTCGTATGTCTTAATCATTTTGTCCCAATCTGACTTAAAGGTGACCTCGTCTACGCTATGAAGTACACACCTTGTAAAATGTTTGTCAAACCCTGTATTCTGATTAAATATGTGTCCTATGTTCTTTGCTGCATTTTGAAAGATATGTCACAAACACAGGCGATGATGTGCATCTGGCCACACATGAAGCACTGCAGCCGCAATTGCGTGATCACCATCTGTAAGTACAGTTTCAGGATGCTTTCCGTTCATTGCCTGTGTAAATACTCTGAACAACCACTCAAAGGTTTTCCTGGTCTGGTCATACACAAAAGCACCGCCTAATATACAACTCTGTGTGTGATGGTTCACTCCCACAAACTGCGCAAATGACCACTGTTCAGTGTTAATCTTTACTGTAGTATCAAACACAAGCACATCATTGAAGCATTCATAATCTAATCTAGACCATGAATCTGACCAAAACATATTCACGGCATATCCATCTGCGTCCACTTGCATTGCACTAAAGAAACCATGTTCATTGTTTGATTTATTCTGTAAGTAACGAACCAAACAACATATTTCTCCGTTCTTCATGTTATCTGTCCTCTTCTTGCTCAAGTGGTTTCTAAGATCCAAAGGTGTGAATGACACATTTTCGCGACCACCATCTATGCGGGTAAACAAATTGTATGTCTTCCTTGGTGCAATGCCGGCGCTATCGGCTATTTCAGCCATTGCAGCATGAGCTACAGTTACTTTACGATGTGACCTTAGCATAGGAGTCATAAATGATGCAGATAAATCATGATTATGATCACTGATTAAAGTACCCACGACAAATTTCTCATTCGGATGTCTTCTCAAAACCAATCTCGCCTGACATCCACATCTTGATTCTGGCGTGCTCCTAGTTGGATTTCCCATTGATTTCTTCCAACCTTGCTTGGAACAGACATATGTCTTTCTAACCAAGACACCTTGTGCATTTTTTGACCAAGAAAACCTTCTCACACTGAAGCCAACTTTTAAGGCATAATCATTGTAAAATTTATATGCATCTTCTTCGTTATTAAAATGCATTCCTTCTACAGGAACATAGTCAAGTGCAATTCCATGTACATTCCCAGTTCCTACGGTTTTATTAAGTGTACTGACATCAAAATCAGGATCATTATTGAATTGCATTTCTTCTCCTGGAACATTGAAGTCAGGTGTACTTCCGTGTACATTCCCGGTGCATACACTTTTATTATGTGCGTTGTCATGGTAGTCTACCTCATCATTGAATTGCATTTCTTCCACTGGAACATTCAAGTCAATAGTGGGTCTAATGCCTGCACCCTTCTTTTCATGTGCATCGTTAGTGCAGATGTTCAATTCTTCAGTTGGGTCATAAGTATAGATATTCAATTCTCCGGATCTTTCTATTGATTGAGCTACATCGTCTTTATTACAACCTGATGATAAGCTCAATAATGTTTTAAGCAATATATCAATTTGTGTTTGCAGCAACATGGCAAACAAGTCGATATTATCTCACAAAAACGAGAGTTTGTTACTAATACAGCGGTTTGAGATACAATGCATATGATGAGTGAATGTAGGATACCTGATGGGGTAGAGGCCCTTCCTAACATCTGCAAACAAGCATTCCTGTCAACAGGTCCCAGCGTCTTACAAATATCAATAAGTTTTCAACCTTCGTAAGAACAAGATCTACCTGCAATAACCAAACAAAGCCTTAATGACACACAAGACGACATGCCTTCTTCATCGATAGCATGATGCTGGGAAGCTACTCACGCCGCCTTGATGGAACTGGTTGGAATGTTTGTGCATCATTGCTTTCTTCCTTAATGCCTAACAACAACGACAAATAAAAGAAGACAGTGGAATGTTTTGTAAGCAATATATCAATTTCCGTTAGCAAGCGGCATAGGTTTACTACGATTTAATCAGGATGCATATAAGAACGGATACCACTAGGGTTACGCAAGTCAAAGCAACGATTTAATGAATGAAAGTATCAAAGCAAGTGCGGTTTGATGTTTGCTTATGCTGAGCATCGACGTGTCGCTTACCATGCCAATAAAATAAACATGTCGTACATGTGTGTTGACGATAACGCTCTCATAATATCCACGAGACTCTAAAGCGAGTTCAATAAAAGTCGCTGAGAGAGCAACGATATGCATGCGAAAATCGCCCCGCCATGCGTGTCAAGATGTGTTTCTGCACCCAAACGTTTTCAAAGTTTGTGTACAAATATCTTACAAATACATATTACAAAACATATAATATCTTACAAAACGATATATATAGCGATTTGTCATATATTGAAAATCGATACGGCAGTTCAGTATTTATAACTTATAACTCGACGATACAAAAACATACTATCTAAAAGGTCGATAAATATATCGCACAATAAATTACAAATCGATAAGGAAGAACTTGAACATAATAGCAAACAAATCGATATTAACTAACAAAAATGTATCTCACAAAAACGAGAGTCTGTTACTAATACAGCGGTTTGAGATACAATGCATATGATGAGTGACTGTAGGATACCTGATGGGGTAGAGGCCCTTCCTAGCATCTGCAAACAAGCGTTCTTGTCAACAGGTCCCAGCGTCTTACAAATATCGATAAGTTTCCAACCTTCGTAATAACAAGATCTACCTGCAATAACCAAACAATGCCTTAATGGCACACAAGACGACATGCCTTCTTCATCGATAGCATGATGAGATGAAAAGCTACTCACGGTGCCTTAATGGCACTGGTTGGAATGTTTGTGAATCATTGCTTTCTTCCATGATGCCTAACGACAGCAGAAATGAAGAGAAGACACTGGAATGTTTTGTAACACAAGGCAGGCACGAGAAGGTGACAGTGTGTTGTACAACAGGATAAAAAACAAGGCGAAAAGCTCGACTGGAGACGAAGGCAAAGTTTGCGTTGATAATGGGAGCAACTGTTATAGCAGATGGCGCAGGCGAACGTCTCCACTTTAAATGGTTAACATCAAACTTTCTGGATGGAGGACTTTTTTGTCCTTTTCCCCACCCGTCGTTTCACAACTTTTGAATGGAGGATATTTTTGTCATTTTCTCGAACCGTCATTTCAGGGCAAGAAAAGCAAGTAATGGTGATTAAGTCTTTGCAACAGCACCAGAGTCCGATGCAAAGTTATGTCAACATACACGGGAATACGAGCCCCATGTTCATGAATACGTGGCGCTCATTCGATCCCCCGAACACGGACTCATGTTTCATACGTAATCTTGGCCCATTAAGAGTAGCTTTCAAGACCTTGTGGGAAAACTTGTATGCGTTAGCATCTGCACGTTCTCACATGACAGCCATCATTAATGCTAATATTATGGCTCACATGATAGCCATCCATGTGAAATAAAGCATGTTATTTTAGGCACTAGATTAGAGAGGCCCCGCTTGCCTAGAAATGCTATAGTAGTGCTTCTGTAAAGTTCACGGGTAATAGAGAAAATCAGTAGATTTTGAAGGTTGATGACAATTTTCCTAGGGTAGGATTCTTGAGATATGTCCTACCAAAAAATGTATGCTGCTGTGATTCCTGATCTACTGCATTTTGATTCTGGTCTGGATCGATACTCTTCATGATCTATGCCACAGGGACACGTCATTTTTGCAGTGTGTCTCCGGTGAGACGACCGGACATTGACACGTGCGGTCATTATTTTATATTTTTTTATAGATTTTCATATTATTTCAATATAACATTTTTATATTAAAATATTTACAAATACTTTTTTACTGACTAAAAATTTAAAATTCCATGTCCCATGTCCGAGTTTCCAAAAAAATTTAGTTCTGAATCAAATATTGAACCCATGTCATGGGTACTTGTGTCCACGTATTTTTGTGGCATTGCTCTTTTAATGAGACGCCATCTCTCTCTCTCTCTCTCTCTCTCTCTCTCTCTCTCTCTCAGGAAAGGTTCGAAATGTTATTATCAACGATTCAGTATGTGAATCGGTTTCTCAAAAAACCCTCTGAGTCGAAATCGAATAGAATCGTTTGGTGAATCAATACTTTTTCACCATAGGATGACATGTCATTAAAAAATAAAAATATTTAAAAACTCTAACCCTCTTAAAAATATTAAATAAATATTAAAAATTACTAGTTGAATCGACGTTTCGAATCTCCTTTAGGCTGATTCGATCTGAATCGGCCCATTCAAGCCAATTCAGGTCGATTCTCTCAACTTCGGTTATGACTAGTAATGTGGAGGGCAGATCAGGTGCAATGTGATTGCACACTTTTGGTGTGCTGCTGCACCTCACCCACCATCTGCAGGTGTAGCAGCACACTATTACAATCACATTGCACCTGATCCTCCCCCTAGTAATGTGCTCCACAGTGTAAATAGCAACGAAAGAGATGCAAGAGCACAGGCTTCTATATTGCACCTGATCCTCCCTCAGTAATGTGCTCCACAGTGTACATAGCAACGTAAGAGATGCAAGAGCACAGACTTCTATCTTTGAGATGGACGGCCCTCAACTTATGGCCACAGGGCCCAGTGCCTACGTGAAAGTTGGATAAATAGTGAGCTGCCTTGTTCCGACGAAAAACTCTGGTCTCTTCTTGATCACAAACTCTGGCCTAATTATTGACTATTCTTTTCTGGTTTTTGGGTTTTGATTTGGCCCTACCAATAATTGGCTTTGACTGCTTTTGTTGCTTTGTGAGGTTATCAATCACATCCTTTGGTCAATGATTTGCTCTTTAAACCTCTTTACTGCGCATCCAATCCCACAGCTCATTCCTTTTACCAATCAGTACTTTTCTAATGTGGAACTCTGTAAGTTGGTGAAAAAAAAAACTTAATCCTCTCTCTCTCTCTCTCTCTCTCTCTCTCTCTCTCTCTCTCTCTCTCTCTCTCTCTCTCTCTCTCCAATCTGTGCAAAGAACAATATAACCATCTACCAATCATACATACAAAGAAAAGAAGCTGAGAATTCGTTTGTTTCTTTCTGCAATTTTGCAGATGAAATTTAAAAAAAAAAAGTGGTTTATGTACAATCGAATGAAATTGTAAAAGAAAAGGACTGCCATTAAAAAAATTCCAAAAAGAAAAAAGACTGCTTTGTTCAAATCTATAGAGGGAGGAGAGAAGCGAGAGACGTTTAACATAACAAGTCTTCCGATATGCTTTCAAGATAAGGACGCCAGATTCCGACTCTCCCTCTTCTTCTGCTCCGTCTCAACGAACACTTCCTCTCTGTCAGGATCTCTGTGAGGTACCGATCCTGAGAAGATGACTTGAAATTATCTATGGTAGACTTAATATCCGACGATGGTTCATCGTGAAACTCTGTCTTCTTTCTCGTTCCTTTGGCGCACGATTTCTGATCAGAGGCAGAAGAAGAAGAAGAGATGGGGATTAGGAAATAGATGTGGCCGCGCTTCAGTTGAGCGTCGGGAGGCAAGATGATGATGCAGATGCCATCGGGGCAGTGCTTTCTGAGGACGTGTTTGGGGTTGGCCTTCATGACCTCCCCCGCCGAGATTGAACCGCTGACCTCCTCCACGTGCCCGTTGGAATGAACGATCCGGATCACGTCGAGGGCGCCACATGGAAGGATGCAGGAGATGCAGCACCTCAAACTGTTGCCCATCTTTCTCTGTTGTGTCTCTGTAGTCCCCTCCTCTCTCTGTATCTTCTATAATTGCTCTGCTTAGCTCCTTTCTCTTCCTCTCGGGCTGGTTATATTGAGGGGAGGAGGAGGAGGAAGGGGAGAGAAGAAGTAAAGGATGATTGTGGGGGGAGGGGGGGTTGGGTGTCTCCATTTGGAAAGGGAGACAGTCTGTACAGCCATCGGAAAACGACACAGTCTGCATTAACAAATGGCATTGGGTGATTGGTAAGCACCTGAGCTGGACTAAGCAGACAAAACGCATCTGATTTGTCCTTTTACCCTTTCTACCGTTTCCAGTGCCTTTTCTAACCTGTTCCCCATTGAAGTCTCCCTACCATTTAACAAGCCTTTTTCTCTCCGTACTTAAAGTTTTACTGCATGAGGTTTCGTCACATGTGCGTGTGTGTGTGTGTGTGTGTGAGAGAGAGAGAGAGAGAGAGAGCATGGGCTGCATAGTTGCTGCAGTTTGTCAATTTAGCCATCCAAGTCCGAATCCCAACCTGAATCCATTTATCCAGTAACCGATTAGTCATATCTGGTATTGGTCACATCTATCCCAAATCCGAACTGCTTACATCCCTACAACTCATATATATAAGAACGTGAAGCATTGAAACCACCCACCAAATTTACTTTGGACTAGGAGCGCAAATGGATAGGAGATGGCTGGATCTATGATCCAAATTGATGCAGTTATGAATCCGAAATCTGATCCAAGTCAAACAAACAAGAAGAGGACAAGGAACAGGAAGAAGGACAAATGGTTATGTGATTGGGATCTAGGATCTGATTAGATCCATATATAGTAATTATTTAGGATTTGGATTTTATTTTTTTAGTTTGCTTTCATATTTGGATTTTATCCAAGATCCATCGTAGAACTAGGGTTTTATTTCATGATATAAATACTTGCTATGAAATTTTTTAAGCAGGTTAATTTGATTGAGAATTGTTATTTTGATTTTATGCATTAGTTTTTTAGCTGGGGTTAGGCAGACCCCTACCAGTTATACAAACTATACCATTGGGTTTTGAACCTGCAACCTCCCAACACAAGGTGACGTGCACTAGCTGCTCCTACCAGACAAGCGGATCCCCCTGTTGGTAATGTTTCTATGCTTAGTGAATTTGCTAATTTTCACTATTCTTATTTTTTGGTATCGTAGATCTTAGGTGTAGCATAACTGAGTTGTTCCTCTGCCAATCGGGAAACCTATTTTCATCACAAATCCAGAACATTTTGAGAGATATAGACCTTAAAATAAAATTGAAATGCGCCTTCTCAAACTGTTCATTCTTATACGATCAGATGAGTTTCAAGTTTAGAGGCGTTCGTTTAGTTCTACATTTCACTTGTAAAGTAGATCCTTTCAACCTAGATGATCGGATCCAGTAATTACCACACAGGGTTTTGAATACGGCTTCAAATGTGTGTGGGATTCAGGTGAGGACTTACCAGGCTTTTCCATCTCCACTAGATACTACCACTCTGGATAGCGTTGTACGTGTCAAAGTAGACTACTCTAATAATGGGGAGACAGAATAAAATAAGATGGGTACATGTTGAAGGAGAAAACAGGAAGGGTAATGCCTTAATGAAAGCAGAAGCAAGGGGTGTTTACATGAGAAAGGTGCCTATGTTTATTCTCTGTTGCTTGAGGAAACAAAAAGATGGTTATATATATTTTTGTAGGTGGTGCACGCTAGGTGGAAGCTTCATCGCACGGTGGTTTGGGGGACACGTACCGACGATTCCTCAGAGAGGGATAATGGCGACGACGTGGGGATGCTGTCCTATAGGAAGGAGGGAGGAGGATGCACCAGCCACGAGGCAAGCTCACTCGTACCTCATAATTAGTATTGATAATATGAGTTGATCGTACCACCCCGTTCTTTCAGCATGAGAGGTGATTATTTTATCAGATGATGTGGGTTATGGGTCAGCAATCACGCCTAGCCCAACTGTCTTTGTTCACTAAAGAATGTGTTTCATTGGGATCTATGACTTTGTTAATTGCTCCTTATGATTTATTATCATTTATGTACCTCACTACGTGTCCCCGTTCTCTCTCTCTCTCTCTCTCATCGTACCTCTTAAGTACTGAAGTTGGGTAGGTTTGATTCCAGCTCCTTAGACGGCCCCAACCCCTAGATTAGGGTGAGCTGTCATAGGAGAGACCACCGTTATGAAAGGAAGGTGGGGCTTTGCAAAATGGTTGGTGTGTTTAATGAGGGCCAGCAATGGATCGGATCCTAATCAATCAATATACGGGTTTAGTACAGGAAGAATCATGTTTTTTATTTTGGAAAAAGACAATATTTGATTGTATGAAAGTATGTACGGAGACGTTAACTTAATTGGAGGGCGAGCAGCTCACCGTTATGCTTGTCTCAACGACTGAGAGGCTTATAGTGCAGCTTGGAAATTGAGTTTGGGGAGGTCCCCAACTTAATTTTTAATTATGCTTGATTTCCAAGGTACTAATCTATTAAACTTTTTATATTTATCGGCACTTTATATGGGGGAAATTTTGATGTATATCCAATGTCAGTGCTCGTTATATATTGTCGTGGAATCGCTCCACCAACTGGCATCATTTTTGGAATCATTAGAATGATTACAATGTTTAGCATGATAATATAACTTTAAATTAACTTTGTTAAAAATTCTCGTCTGGAAATGATTGTACTAGAACAGTTAGCTTATTAGGCAAAACTTGGACGGAAATATTATATATATATACATATATATATACATATATACATATATATATATATATATATATATATATATATATCCTCTCTACTGTGATATTTTCAAAGGCCAATATTATACCGAAAAAACAGACTGTTTCAAAATATCATCCTTTTTTTAAAAATAGCATGCTTTATCATGATAATAATCCAAAACAAAATCATTTTTTGTGTAGTTTTTATATATTTTTTTTATATTTTATTTATATATTAACATTTTCTTAATATTTTTCCAATAAAGGCTAGATTTTTAAAATATCATAAGATTTTTCTTAAATTTTTCTCTAGAATGAGAACCGTGACTATGATCAGAGCTACCTAAGACTAGTTTTAAAACCCATACTAATCAAGTGCTAACAAAAATATTTATCAAATTATATTACCATCAAAAAAGCATGCATGATCCGGGTGACAATTCCTAGTAAATCGACCATATCGAACATATCTATGGGATTAGAATTGCAAAAACACTGAAAAACTTGAAAAATGTATTTAACATGTTTCATTATATATATATATATATATATATATATATATATATATATATATATATATATATATATAGATAGATAGATAGATATATAGAGAGAGAGGGTACTAATTGAAAGTACAAAACTATTTAGTTGTGAATCATAGGTGCAAGTTGTATCGGCACAATTTGGCCATCATAGATGTGTTCAGCATGGTTTGTTAGATAATTAAAGATCAAGTCAGATTTTTTATTTTTTGATGTCAAATTATGATTTTTAAGTCATGAAATCCCACCGGGATGTACACCCAGCTTCGACCTTGCGGTATGGGATGCCACCTGTGGGTTTGGAACTTGTGACATCCCGTCAACTTGGTGACATTTTTACAACTCACCCCTACCAGATAAACGGAGCCCTTGTAGGCGAAGGACTTGCTTAGATGTCACAATCACATGATTCAAAACTCATTTCTTACTAAACAACATTGTTGATCACATTCATAAGGTTTGATTTACAAAAAGTATACATATATATGAAAATAAGGTGAATTTTACTCAAATATAGTTATCTACATTCGTTAGTACCAAATCTCTCTCTCTCTCTCTCTCTCTCTCTCTCTCTCTCTCTCTCTCTCTCTCTCTCTCTCTCTCTCAATCTCTCCGCGCGCACACACACACACATATAAGGTGTAAGTGTAACACCGTATTACATGTCAAGAAAATGTTAGTTAATTGTGAAGCATAATGCAAATTAGTGATCCCTCGATAGAATAAAATATTTCCGTTTAGTAGACCAAGGACACATCTCCCCCATTAGTGTAATGGAGGCCGTTATAGGTCCTTGATAGGGTTGCCTGCTATGCTCCGATTTTCAAGTCTAATTGTCAGTAAATTTTTAGAACTTAGGAACCGTTTGGATGACACCCAACACCCAGTTTATAACTGGTTTTAGGTGTAAACTGAGTTTTGTGCCCAAACTCCAAGTTTTGGTGTGATTGGCTGACACACCAAAACCTGGCTAAGCCACCCCACCCCTCAGGTTTGCAACTTGGTTTATCGGGAGCCCCTCCTCGAACACCCTCAACTATCATTCTCTCTCTCTCCGTGCCAAACCCCCCCCCCCCCCCCCCCCCCTCTTCCTACACACCTTGTGAATCCAACCACTTTCTGCTCATCGGCCAGAATGTGGCGGAACTGGTACTGCCTGGCGAGGACAGTACCAGCCGGCCACTTTTCAGCCAGTGATCGGCCGTAAAACACTTTTTTTTTTCATATTTTCAGTTAAGTATTGCATTATGGGGTAACATGTATATCGCCTAGAAACCCCAAAAATAAAAGAATCTTAGTTATGAAACCATGGTCATTTCTCATCATACATAGGGCTCTAGACAAAAACCAGAAGCCTTGGTTTATCCACTTCTTGTGGGCCATGTTGCCTCATTAAAAGTTGGTGTTCATTGTCCACCTTTCATTGTTTCCCAAGGTCCATGTCCCAGACGAAGGGCTTGTCCAAAAGACACGAGGGTCAGGCCCATGTGATTGCCCTATATATATATATATATATATATATATATATATATATATATATATATATATATATATATATATATATATATATATATATATATATATATATATACCCATCTGCTACATTGTGAATAATTGATCTTTTTTTGGCATTGGCCACAAACTGAATGAATTGCAAGATATTTCATGAAAGGTTGCTTGTTTGATAGCCCATCATGAACAGCTAATCTTAAGACACGACATATAACTGGTTTGGCATTAAACAAGATGTCACCGTCTAAAGCTAAACAAAATATCTGAATTCATATCTGAATCTTTGAAAAGATCATATAACTGACCTTTAACTGTCGATAGTAGAAATCCTTTTTGGTGTCTTGGATTTGAATCCCCTCCCCTTCTTCTTATGCTTGTGGGAGCTGGTCTTGTAAGGGTGCGTGTGAGGTGAGCTAGCCGGGATCAAACTAGCTAGGTTGATTGCATTCACACTAGTCATGCATGACAAAAATGCAAAGCCAACCATTTCTAGCTCAGTCTTACTAAACTGAAGATTTAGGCTTGGGTTGTCATGTCAAGATCTTGCTGGACTTGACCCAGTTAGTCCGGCTTGGATCCAGGATTGGCTCATCATGGGTTCACTAAATCGAATACTAGGAAGGTCTACCCCTGGTGGCTTCATACACTTGAGTTTCTTAACAAGGTAACGTGCCATGCATCCCTTGGCCTAAGTTAATTTCTCTTATAAGCTAAAATCATCTAAAAGAAAGTGACCACGAAGTTAAATGGAGGGTTCAGATGCCCTAGCTATCTGATCTTCCCGGTGATAGAAGAATCATTAAGAGACACGTGTCCTCCCAACTAAAGACAACCTAGCTTTTTATTTTTGAAATGTGCCACAATAGGATTGTTATGTTACTAGTTCCATCATATAGGGAAGCACATGCAGTGTTCGGGGCAGAACACTTTATAAGTGTTTTGCCCCAGACACAGAACCATGCCTCATCATATAGCCGGAGCATCTCTTATGTTCTCTTAAAAGCAAGCAAGCCCAATCTGAATCACAATAGCTAATTATTTGTAATTCACTACTTGAAGATAATAAAATACCTTGTCTGAGAGTGACTTTGAGGTATCGTGGAAGTCGTAGAGCTGCTTCCAACTGAGGCTTATGAGGTCTGCTCATAAATTGGCTCAGAATCTGTACAACATAGACTATATCTGGTATGGTAAGATATACGAGTCTTCCAATTAAGCGCCGGTACTGTCCAGGATCATGAAGTTTATCTCTATCTTCATTGGTAAGTTTTAAATTCTACTCCATGGGAAAATCGGCTGGTTTGACTCCAAGATAACCCATATCCTTTATGATATCTAAGGCATACTTTCGCTGTGAAAGAAATATCCCTTTCTTGGATCTAGCAACTTTAATGCCAAGAAAGTATTTGAGATGCCCCAAATCTTTATGACAGGATTTGTAGTTGATGTGATCTTTCAATTACTGTATTTGGTGAAGATTATCCCTGACAATGATAATGTCATCTACATAAATAAGAACAAAAATTTGTTCTTGTTTTGTTATTTTGAAAAATAAGAAATAATTTGCCTTAGATTGTACAATTCTCATGTCTTTTAGGGCAGATGATAATTTGAAAAACCATTTTCGTGATAATTGTTTAAGTCCATAGATAGACTATTCAATTGACTTACACAATTTTTCCCCTGTCGAGTGAATCCGGGAGGCAGCCACATATAATCCTCTTCTTGCATATCCCCATGTAGGAATGCATTATTGACATCGATTTGAAGCAAATGGCAATTCTTGATAGCTGCAATGGTAAGCAAGTAACAAACGGTAACTAGCTTGGCAACAAGAGCAAATATTTCATTGTAGTCCATGCCTTCAAGTTAGGTAAATTTGTGGGTGACCAAACATGCTTTATATCTTTTGATGGTTTCGTTAGATCTGAATTTTGTTTTGTAGATCCACTTGCAATTGATAGGGTGCTTTCTTGGAGGTAGGCTAGTCAACGTCCAGGTATTGTTTGCTTCAAGGGTTGTGACTTCGGCAGCCATAATGTCCTGCCAATGTTGGTGATTTATAGCTTGGGCAAAGGTTCTAGGGTCTTGGTGTTATGTTATGGCTGCCACAAAAGTTTTGTTAGAAGTACAAAAATGGTCATAATTAAGATATTGAGAAACATGATAGTTGGTACCTGAAAGATTCTTGCTTGCAAAGTCTGATTGAAGAACGAGAGCATTAGTATAGCATTTATGATCTTTGAGATGTCTAGGTGGAGATTGATGCCTTGTAGAGCGCCAGATTGGAGCATCAGTTTGGTTGTGGGTCATGGGATTTGAGTTTTGGGTATTAGTTGGAGCTAGATGTTGTCCGTCATTTGTTGGCTGAGAATGTGGGTTTGGGTTTGGGTTTCTAGTTTGGTCATGAGAATGGGGCTCACCAACATCAGAAATAGGCAAAGGCAACACCATATCAGAGTCTTTGTCTGACTTGCTCAAGTTTTGAAATGAAAACTCATTTTTATAAAATTTTATATCTCGAGTGGTGAAAACATTTTGACTCTCAAGCTCATAAACTTTGTATCTAATTTGTCCATAAGGATATCCAATAAACACACATCTTTTAGCTCTGAAGTCAAATTTATGACTGATATATGTTGTAGGCATAGCATAAACACCAAAAAATTCTCAAATGATCATAGCGAGGGTTTTTATTAAAAGTAAATTCACATGGGGTTTTATCAAGTAATGAATGTGAGGGAAGCATGTTGATCAAGTAGGCGACAGTAAGGATACATTCCTCTCTGAATTTCAAAGGTAAGTGGGATTGAAATTGAAGTGCTCATGCTATGTTAAGAAGATATCGATGTTTGCTCTCAACCACTTCATTTTGTTGGGGTGTCAAGACACAACTATGTTGGTGATCGATTCCTTTTTCCTTTAAATATGCTTGCATATCATTGGAAAAGAATTCGGTCACATTATCATTACGTATGCCTTTGATTCTTCTATTGAATTGATTTTTAATAGTAGATACAAAGTTTCAAAAAAGACAATAAGTTTTTTATTTGTATTACATCAAATAAATCCATGTACTTCTACTAAAATCATCAACGATGGTAAAAAAAATAATGAGCACCAAACAATAACAAAGTTTGGTATCCTCTCCATATGTCAATATGAATTAATTGAAATATGTCATTAGAAGATATGAAACTTGTGGGAAATGACAGTCTAGTTTGTTTGGCAATATGATCAATAGAATGATAATCATCAATCTTATTGAATTTAATTAAAGTTCTTAATATGTTATTAGACAAATGTTCAAGATGATTATGCCAAAGTTCAGAAGAAGATAAAGAATCACTCAAAGCAAGATCACCACTATGCATCTCCAAGATATAAAGTCTGTCCTGAAGCCTACCCGCTCCAATCGTTTGTATCGAGATAGAGCCCTAAAATAAACAAGTCATCTTTGAATATGACATGACATTTTAAATCTTGAATAATTTTTCTCACAAATATAAGATTAAATCAAAAGTTGGGAACACATAAAATATCTTTCAAGGTTAAAGGTGGTGATAAAATAATGTTTCCAATATGGGAGAGGGTGTTGGTCGTTCCATCAGGGAGGTCGACCAGACCACATAAGGCCTTTTCAGGTGAGGATATGCATGAGAGATAATGGGTCATGTGATCAATAGCTTCTGTGTCTATGATTCATGATTGAGCTACAGAAAGGAAAGGAAAATGATTGGGTATACTACCTGCAAGATTAGCTTGAGGACCTTGGTTACCTGAATTAACAATATTCATGATCCTTTGATATTGATATATAGAAATATGAGGAGATGGTGGTTTGAATTTGGTTATTTTGTACTTTGGACAGCATTGACACTTGCATTGGCTTTGACATCATTTGAGCTTGTAGAATAATGTGTTAGACGTGCCAAAAAACTGTGACGATGAAAGCACTTGGCCTTGAGGTCGCCAAGCTTGTCGTAGTGATCACACTTAAGTCGAGGATGACCTTGGCAGAATTTGGGTGCAACCACAATGCTGGCTATTGCGGCTATGGGAGTTTCAGTTGCTGGTACAACGTGTATTTCACGTTGTCTTTCTTCTTGAACAATCAATGCATAAGCTTTAAAAACGAAAGGGGTAGGATCCATAAGAAGTAGCTGACTCTTAATGGAACTGCAGCTATCATTGAATCCCATAAGCAATTGCATTAACCTTTCCCATTGCTGATTCTCCTGAATTACTTTTATCACCCCATAAGAACAAGACGGGATGGTAACATATGATGATAGCTCATCCCCTAGACCTTTCAGTTTGGTAAAATAAACCGCAATCGAAGACTGTAACTATTTATGATTTATTAATTCATGGTGAATTTGATATATCATCGAGGCATTAGATTGAGAGAATCTATCACTCAATTTTGTTCAAACTTTAGATGCCTATGTGAGAGGTCCTTATGGAGAGAGTTGAGAACCCAAGAAAGAACCATGTTATTGCACTCAATGCCACCAATGATAGAGGTCTATTAGGTTTTAAAATAGACCCATCAACGAACCTAGTTTGTTTTTTGCACTCAATGCCATGCTCATGGCATGTTTCCACACATGATAATTGTCTTCCATGAGAGGTTGTGAGATAAAGGAAACATCAAGATTATTTGAATGATGCAGATAATACGGGTCTACCATGGACTCACATGTTGAACTTGGGCGTAATAAAGATGTGTTGCAGTAGGAATGGCGTTCCAACCAGAGGATCAACCACCATCATAATCAGTTGGGCATTCACTGGGTATAGAACTGCTTGTGAATGATAGAATAATGTTCGACGTGCATGCAAGAATCACAGATGCTCTGATACCATGTTAATGTCAAATATGGAAGATGACATTGAAAAGTGAATGATTAGTTGATCCATTCACGTTGAAAACTAAAACACCTTATAATGATGATACATATAACAAGTTATCTATCCACCTATTGTGGAACAACCTTGACTTGGCATACCAACTTTGAGGATACACGATAACCTCATTTGGGTGCGGTTAAACTCAGTGGCGGAGCCAGAAGTTTTTCATTGGGTGGGCAAACTTCGGGTCTCGGGGACAATGCCATGGTCTTGAAGGACGATCCTACTGGGAAGGGATCAATAAGGAACTATTTGAACGTGTTCAATTTTTCAATTCAAATTTAGTAACATTTCCCATTAACTAGATTTATTAGCTATGTAACTGAAATACAAGAACAAAGGATACTGAGTCATGTGGTAATACGATAAACAACAATCTAACCCCTAATAACCAAAATGTTTAAAACTAACCTTTACTCGTTTACACCCACTAAAAGTGAACCTCTTCAATTATGTGTTTTCTCTCACAGACAAAGATAAAGAAACCACAATCCATATACCAGTCTTGTTCACTTATCAAAGCCCAAACATGATATAGAATTGGATTTTTAATATCCAAAAACAAAAAACTATTCTCATATATGTCACAACAATATTCACATTGAAATCTCTGAAATTGTTACCCCAAAATGAACTATAGAGACAAATGGATTGAAAAAAAGTGAGGGGTTTACCTTGAACTCCCGGAGGCAGTTTCACCATCGAAACAGCAGTCAAATTGCCGGTGTTGGGAAAACCAGCGACCGACAGGGAGACAGAATGCTGCACAAAATCATCCATCTTTCCATCCCCGCCGACGCCTGCGGACACCGTTTTAGCTACCCAATGAGGCGAGGGCTCCTCCGAGAACTCAATCGACGGAACACTCTCGGTCCTGCTCGAAGGCGAAGCCAGCGACGACGTGCTCAATAGATAGTCTGACACTTTGTAGCTCCTGAGAGGTAGGTTGTTGCTCGACCTCCGGCGAGGCAACGATGGCACCAGGACAGAGACCCCCCACGTCGCCGCCTCCACGAAATGCTGGGGAGGCGGGATCATCATCGGGGAGAACGTGTTCCCGTCGGAGACATAACAGAGATCGACGGCATGACTTCCTCCGCCGCGATGGCATCAGGGGCTGAGCGTACATGGTCGGAGGCCGTCATGAAGCCAACTTTTTGCACCTTTGGGTCGATGACCACGCGCCCACCCTTCCTGACGTCCATAGAGGTCGCTCTCTTTCCACTCTTTAATCCTTTCTCAGAACCAATCAGAATCCTTCCAAACCATCCCTACAAATCCAGCAAACAGCAAAACCCTAAAACTAAAACTCCAAAACTAGGGTTCTGCAGACAGAAAACACCAACAGCACCGAGTCGAGTTGACTCGTTGAGCCCCGAGTCAACTCAGTTTCTAATTCTGGGGTGGGAAACTGCCCACCTCTGGCTCTGCCGCTGGTTAAACTATATTACAACAATCATTTTACCTCTTACATGATTCTATAACTGATTTACCCAATCGTTACCACAGTAACTCTAAAAAAATTTGTTATGCCTCACCTAAGTAATGTTTCTTTCACCTATCACAGGAACAACCTGCTTTCATATAAATCAGCCTTTTCCCTGTGATTTCATGTGAATCATTATGCACCATAAGGGCTTGTTTGTTTCATGCAACAACACATGGAACAAACTAGTCCTTTAAAACTAAATCTCTAAGGAGAGAGCAGCAACCTTCATAAAAAAAAATTGCATTTAGTTTGAAAAGGGCTGGTCCTATATGGGCCCCACCCAAAACGTGTATGATTCACTCAACATGAGAAAACGACCTCATTTTCATACTTTGGTGAAACACACTTTAAGTGAGCAAATAAATAAATGTTGAATATCGATTGTTACTGCATATTTTTTATATAGGGGTATATATTTAAAACAGTCGATTGTACCTACAACAAGTTTTTGCGATAAAAAAACATTTCTTTGAGTCCAGAACATTCGATGAATTTACAATCGTCAATTTTTGCATGGTAAGAAAAAACTTTTGCACTGGTTAAATTTTCACAATTCAAAAGTTATTCCTACTAAAAACATGTATATTACATGGTCAAATTTGATGAAAAAATTAAGGAGAGGGAGAGTGTAAGTGGTAGCTGCATAACACCTTTTGAACCTACCACCAGCTTAACGGGCTTTTGAAGGATTTTTTATAGTTTTTCTTTAATTTGATCATACAAATGTGATCTACATGCTTGATTTTGTAGGAATTAACTCTTGGATCATCCAATTCCAACTTGCAATTAGGTTTTTATAGGATCTAAAATTCAACGGTCTGCAATTTTGAAAAATATTTAATGCTTAAAAATCATCTTTTTCATAAAAAAAAACATGATCAAAGTGTCATTTCCTATCAAATAGGCTTAAAAAGTGTTAGGCAGTTTGTGATCCACTGGTGGTAGGCAGACAGTAGGCTTAAAAAGTGTTAGGCAGCTGTCACTTTTCATTAGGGGTGGCAATTTCTGACACGACCCGCCAACCCGCTTCTTAGCCGGGTTCAGGTTTGGCTTAAACGGGTTCGTGTCGTAAATGGGTTGACCCGCCTAACCCGTTTATTAAACGGGTCGGGTTCGTGTTAGGGGTATGCCAACCCGCCAACCCGTTTAACCCGTATATTATGTATTCGCTTCCCTCTCCCTCCCTCTTCTTCCTTCCTCTTCATCTCGGCCATCCATCGATGGCCTCTGCCTCGTCCTTTCCTGATCTCTCCTCCCTCCTCGACTCCGTCTCCAGAAACCCTAAGTCGTTGTCGCCCAGGTCGTGCTCCGCATCGCTCCCAGCCGAAAAGTGCCTCGGGCCCTTAGGCCCTCGTCGGGCCTCTGTCGGATGGCGAGGGCGTGGGATCGGCCCCGCCTGTGCAATAGATGTGTCTGTCTCCGAGCAGCAGGGCGACGAGCCATCGTCTGTCATCGGTGACGGCCAGAAGTGGATTCTGGTGGTTCCGCTTGCTGCGCTGCCCAAGGGGGAGAGGAGGGTCATCATCCAGAATGGAGAGACAATCTTGTTCGTGTGGTACAAGGATGAGATCTTCATGATTGAAAACCGGTCGCCAGCCTAGGGCACCTACAGCGAGCGAGGGCCTCCTCAATGCGAAGCTCACGTAGGTTTTTTACCCGTTTACCCGACCCGACCCGTTTATTAATCGGGTTAACTGTGTCTTGTCGGGTTACCCATTTAATAAATGGGTCAGGTTCGTGTTTGCCACAGCTGACCCGTTTAATAAACGGGTCGGGTTCGTGTTGAGATATGTTGACCTGCCAACTCGCCGACACGACTCGCCAACCCGACCCGATTGTCACCCCTACTTTTCATATATATATATATATATATATATATATATATATAGAGAGAGAGAGAGAGAGAGAGAGAGAGAGAGAGAGTAGGTGCTTGTGATACGTGCTTGATGGGTTTTCTGCTTTTCCATTTTTTTTTTTGCAGTTTCGATTTCATAAATGTGTTGGGCATGGTCGATTTACGAGGAATCTACACCTAGATCATGTGTTTTTGATGAAAAAAATGATGTTTGGAGTCTCAAAAATTTACAAAGATTGTGGACCCTTAATTTTTTGAACCTCATAAAAACCCACCCATGTGTCAGAATCGAACACTCCAAGAGTTGATCCCTCTAAAATCAAGTACATAGATCACATATGTACAGTCAGAATTTAAAAATAGAACGAAAAAAACCTGGAAAACCATCAAGCACGTATCGCAAGCTCCTAATGTTCAAGCATCTATGCTCTACTATATATATATATATATATATATATTAGCTACTAATGAAGGTACGTAACTAATGAGTAGAAATCACTTTTTTCTTTAAAAATGTCTAAATGTATGATCTTCTGTAGATCAAATATTACGGATATGATATACATGGCCTGTTTAGTAGAAAACTTGTTTTGAATCTTATGATTATGACAAGTAATTAGGATTTTAAAGGAGTCCAAAAATCAAGGACCCGCATTATGAAAATATTTCATATCTCAAAAGACACATTTTTAAATCAAAAAAACTTGGTCTAAGACTTATCCTTACCAAACAAACCATGTTTAATACATCTATGTGATTAGATTGAGTCGATATAACTTGCACCTATGATTTATAGCTCATTAGTTTTATACCTTCATTAGTAACCAATATATATATATATATATATAGAGAGAGAGAGAGTAATGGGTAGGTGCTAAATAAAATATGTTAAATGATAAGTGCTAAATGTGTTTTTCAAGGTTCTTTCATTTTATTTTAAAATTCTGACCTGACAGATGTGATCTATCTACTTGATTTTATAGAAATCAGCTTTCATTCAGACACATGGGTGTATTTTTATAAGGTTCAAAAAATCAACTGTCCAAAATCTTTGTAAACTTTTGAGGTTCCAAATGTCGTTTTTTTTCATGGAAAACACATATCCTGGTGTGGATTCCTCATAAATCTATCATGCCCAACATATTTATGGGGTCAGAACTGCAAAAAAATACACCCAAAGAGTAGAAAAAACCATTTAACACGTATCATTTACTATATTTCATTTAGCACCTACCCATCTCTCTCTCTCTCTCTCTCTCTCTCTCTATATATATATATATATATATATATATATATATATATATATATATATATATATATATATATATATATAGCAACATTGAAGGGAGGAAGTTTTCATTGGCTCTTCCTTCCAAGTGCAGGTTAATTAGACGAACTTGATCACGTCGAGAAAGTTCTATAATAATGGGATATTGGGTAGGAACAAGTCTCAACACCTTTCTCCCTCATTCCCACTGTCTATCTTTCATATCCAATCCTCTAAAAACCCAGCCAGCATACCAAAAGAACCGATGTAATCACGTACTGAAAACCCAACTCTCCATCCACTATAAGTAGGGATGGCAGTGGACCGAGGGACAACGGGGCTCCGCCCCGCCTCGCCCTGTTTAGACTGGGGATGAAGGGTATGAAATCTATCCCCATACGGGGATGGACTTATGCTTTTCCCCGCCCCGGCCCATCCCGTCCCCAATCCTTTAAGGGATGACTATAGACCAAGGGGAAACGGGCCCCGCCCCGCCTTGCCCCCGTTTGGACAGGGGATGGAGGACATGAAACGGGGATGGAGGCGGGAATGGAGGTTAAAATCCATCCTCGTGCTGAGATGGAGGTTCAGATTTTGAAACGGGGCGGGGGTGGAGACCTTGTTTCCCACCCCCGCCCGGTCCACTGCCATCCCTAACTATAAGGGCTTGCTTGTTTCACGCAACAGCACATGGAACAAGCTAGTCCTATGAAACTGAATCCCTAAGGAGAGTGCAGCAACCTTCATAAAAAAAAAATTTGCATTTAGTTTGAAAAAGGCTGGTGCCACGGGGGCCCCACCCAAAACACGTATGTTTCACTCAACATGAGAAAACGGCCTCATTTTCATACTTTGGTGAAACACACTTTAAGTGAGCAAATAAATAAATGCTGAATATCGATTGTTACTGCAGATTTTTTATATAGGGGTATAATACGCCGATTGTACCTGCAATCTAATTGGAATCTCAAGATGCATGTTGTTTTGACTCAATCTAACCTCATTGTATTCAGCATGGGAGACTTGGTGGAAACAGACTCCTGGATCATGTTTTTTTGATAA
Organism: Nuphar pumila; assembly: GCF_984573655.1. Classification (NCBI taxonomy): domain Eukaryota; kingdom Viridiplantae; phylum Streptophyta; class Magnoliopsida; order Nymphaeales; family Nymphaeaceae; genus Nuphar; species Nuphar pumila. The sequence goes on from NC_143252.1 coordinate 12,737,914, forward strand.
AAAAAAAGTTTTTTTGAGTCAAGAACAATCGATGCATGGTAAGAAAACACTTGTACACAGGTTAGATTTTCACAATTCAAAAGTTATTCCTACTAAAAATGTAGATTACATGGTCAGATTTAATGAAAAAATTAGAGAGAAAGTGGTAGCTGCCTAACACTTTTTGAGCCTACTGCCAGCCTACCAGGCTTTGGAAGGATTTTTTATATTTTTCTATAATCTGATCATGCAAATATGATCTAGATTTTATAGGAATTAAGTCTTGGATCATCCAATTCCAACACTCAATTAAGTTTTTATAAAATTTAAAATTCAATGGTCTACAATTTTAAAAAATATTCAATGCTTAAAAATCATCTTTTTCATCAAAAAAAAACATGATGCAAGTGTCATTTCCTATCAAATCGACCATGTTGAACACAACTGCAGGGTCAGATTTGTGAGAAAACAACTCCAAAACCCTTATTCACTGGTGGTAGGCAGGCAGTAGGCTTAAAAGGTGTTAGGCAGCTTCCACTTTATATATATATATAACGGAGGTGCTTGATGGGTTTTTCTGCTCTTTAGGTATTTTTTTCACAGTTCTGACTCTATAAATGTGTTGGGCATGGTTGATTTACTAGGAATCCACACCTGGATCATGTGTTTTTAATGAAAAAAATGATATTTGGAGCCTTAAAAAATTTACAAAGATTTTGGACCGTTGATTTTTTGAACCTTATAAAAAACCCACCTGTGTCGGAATCTAACACTTCAAGAGCCGATCCCTATAAAAGCAAGTACATATATAGTTCACATCTGTACGATCAGAATTTAAAAATAAAATGAAAAAAATCTGAAAAGCCCATCAAGTAGGTATCCCAAGCACCTAACCCTGCATATTGGCAGGCCTCTGACTGGTGAAATCCTTAAGGTCCCCTTTTTACCATAGAGAGTGTACCCATCTTAGATATTGTTGTGGTAAATGACACTTTTCCTAGGTTTTGAATCATATGGTTGTTCTACCATGGTTTCCCTTAGCCAAGAAGGCAGAACTCTTGCTGGGCAATCGAGGACATGTTTTTTAGCTTTCTAAAATCTGAACTTTGAATATAAGATGAAGATAAGCTTCTAAACAAGGCCTCAGGCAAAGCTTTTTTTTAGTTTTTTTTATATAATCTAAGAAAAAAACTCATTAATCACCGACTGCACATTGGCTGACCTTCATTTGTTTAAACCCTTGAGGCCCCCCTTACTCACCGGGGAGTTCACCCAGCTTCAACCTTATGGCAAAGGACACCACCCGTGGGTTTCAAACTTGTGACGTCCTGTCAACTTGGTGACATTTCCAAGTCGCCCCTCAAACATGAATGGATCCTTTTGGGCAGTTTTTTTTCTAGTTCTAATCGTAACGAGTAATATGGCCAAACCTAACCTGTCCTTGCCTAGAAAAAATATCTTCAATCAGGAATAAGTCAAGATCCAATATGGCCAAATGCATAATTGATACCTATCTCCAAACAGTGATCATCACCACAAAAAAAAAAAAGAGAGAGGATGACAATCTAAATTCAAGCATGAAAATTTTGAAAAAGTCCACAGGAGGACAAAACCAAAAATATTGCTAGTCAATTTTTCATGGAATCTGAATGAGACAACTCAGAAAAAGGCAAAAAATTGAATTTTCGTACACAGACAACTTGGAGGCTTCGAGAAGGAAAACAGCAATTGAAGTCCCCACGATGAAAATCACCTCAAACCTTGACGGACTGGTTCACACAAGTCACACCATTAATCCATGAGCTATGCCTAACTAAGGCTTAGTTTAGAAGCTGTATTTGAGAGGAAGATGAGGGCTGAGATGGGGATTCAATCAAGTGCTCACATTATATGCAATGATGCAGTGCCGACACCTTGGCATTTCTTGAGATAGGGTGTGGTCTTCGACTTGGGAAATGTTGAGATGGGTGGCTGTCAGCGGTGGTGCATCTGGCTGCATAAAAAATAGCCTCTTCACTAAATTCCTTATAGCACCTGATTTTTTTGGGTCTCCGGTACGAGAGATGAGAGGGAAGATGGGATGTAATTTAGCCTTGATCTCTCAATTTCAACTGCACCCTTGCAAAGATGTAGTTGACAAATCCGCTCTTATAACCTTCAGGTGCCATCACACGGCACAAATTTTTGTACCTTACTCACCTGATTACCTTTCATCTTGGGGATAGGATATGTCAAGTGTGGGGCTCATGACTTGATGGAGGGCGATCAAGTGTCTAAGGCACAAAAAATGTGTCATGTGATGGTATTTGATAAATAAGTATGAGCCAAATAAGTAGAGAAAGAATGTTTTCACCTTCTTATCCACCCTATTACCTTTCTTTTCTTAAACACGCGGTAGTTTTTTTTTTCATCTTTTCACCCTACTGTGGTGGCTCCTAAATCATGAAAACTTGATCATTTGGCTTCCGAATGCATCATTCTTTCTCTATCAAATATATATTACATAAATGTTTAAAATCTCCTTACCGTTGTCTACTCATTGGCTTCTCATGGCACTTTAGTATAGTGATTCATGTCACGTCCTTCAACGTGATGGTCATCTAAAGATCTCCGAACTGAAATGTGTTGGTTGTCGGATTCTAAAATTATACAAGTGCCTCTAAGAAGAGGTGACTAATGTTCCATGGTATGATCTCCAAGAATTTGCGAAAATGCTTATGATCCAACAACCCCTTTGCTTCCTCCATTAGTGTTATGAGCCAATTGTGTGCTTGGTTTTAGTAGAATCGGTGCATACGGGATGTTGACTCTTTTGAATCAATTGACTGCAGATTCTGTAATTAAAATTATTATTTTTGGAATCAATGAATTGCACACATACAAATATATATTTTTATATGTTTCATATATACATGACAAATTAATCAATGATTGAATATATATATTTGACAATTTAATCAATGATTGAATGTAAAATTGATAGTTATTATAAAATAACAAATGAACAAAATACATGTCCACAAGCATCGGACCATATTTTCTACTGAGACCTCATCTTCAGAGCTTGCACTTTCTCCTCTGCAACATCAACCTCGAACTCCTAAAGAGGGTCCACATTAACCTCAATCTTAGTGCTCGCATCCAATCCAACCACATGACCCCTACTCATATCTACTTTCCGAGGAGGATCCACATTAACCTCAGCCTCTTGGTGAGGTACTTCATCTGTCCTCTCCATCTTCATCTCGCCACTGCGACTGCAGGTGACTACATCTTCAGCTTCATCTATCTGAGCATTAAGGTTAGTAATGACCTCAGTGCAAGCCAATGGGTCACTCTCCCCTCATATGCTTCTGAGATGGGAGATAAGAATGTGCCCACAGATCGACAAATCTTTTTTTGCACATGTTCCCTTAGATATAAACTATTTTGAAATTTGTAGTTGTTTTTGCTCCTTGTTGTTTGAACGCAACTTTCTATGTTTATCGATGGTGCATTTTTTGTGAAAACATCGAACACCCATATTTTTTGCTTTGGATGTAGCTCCATCTCTATCCACTTGTAAACAGTAAGTCGTGTTTGTAAATGATCAAGATGGCCCAATTCGTAATTCTTTGTTGGATTTTATTGTTGTGCTCCAACACTAGAAGATGATGTGGGTGTCGATCCCTTCTACACAGTCTTCTCACTGGCCATATTGTATTAAAAAAAATCAAAAATTTCTACAATAATAAGACAAGGAATATTGAAAAGCATTACAAAAAATAAACAAACTAATTATGAGGATGAGTAAATCCTCTAATAAAACAATGTTCTAACGCATGCTTATAATACAAGTTATGTAATGTATAAACAAAAAAAGAATGTAACCAGATTGGGGACCATTGATCAAGGACCACTGGTCAGGGAACACCGTTAAAGATGTGTTTCCTAAAAAAAAAATCATTGATGGTTCAATCATGATGAAGTGCCACCTATGAATAGTTACCAAAAATAATCGCTTAAGAAAAGCAGGTTGGGAACCACAAAAAATCCTAGTTTAAGCAAAAATAGCCTTGGGGTGCGGACAATGAGTTTATATATGATTTGCAAACTCTGCAAAAAAATAAGAAATATTACATATATATCATAAATTCATAAATATTTAAGTAAGATATTTGTGATGTTGTGACGTTCAATTTAAATTTAAGTGGAGCTTCGCACATGTTTATGCGAATTTATGAAGTATATAAGAATAAGTAGGATATTTGCAATGATAGGTTTAATTTTCACAACAATATTTATGTGAATTCGTGAAGTATATGCAAATAAGTAGAATATTTGCGATTTTAGTGGTTTCAGTCTAACCGGATGTGCACAAATATATTTATGTAAATTCATGAAGTATATGCAAATACATAGGATATTTGTGATTTTAGTTGTTTTGGTTTCACTGAATGTTCGCAAATAAATATATGCGAGTTCATGAGATCCGCATAAGAAAATGTGCAATTCGAGATTTAAGTGGGAGTTTGCACTAGTTGACAAGCGGTACAATTTTATTGCAATAACCCATCAATTCGTAATTGTGAACGGTAAAAAAGTCCTAACGAGTTTGGGTATTTGCGATTTTGAACATCGAGAGAGTAGCAAAAATTGTAGGTTTTTAAATATACGTGTCAAATTAATTATACGATATGATCATTTTTTCAAAAAAGATTTGTAAAAATGATTAATATTTGCGAGGATGAGGAAGTCCCCAAATCTTTTGTGAACTACCTTATCCTCGCAAATATTGGTCCTACTGTTTGCAAATTATTTTTTGTCCACTTCCTCATCCTCGCAAATATTTGTTATTTTTCACAAATATTTTTTCATAAACTTTCTCATCCTCACAAATCTTGATTGTTTTTTGCATTTTTTTTATAAACTTCTCCATCCTCGCAAATTGACAATTTTACCTACTAAATTTAAATTTATAGCATTTATATAATTCACTTATTATATTTAAAATTCATCTGCTCAATTCAAATTTATAACATTTCACACAATTCATTTGTTTCATTCAAGTTCACTTCCTCAATTATAATTAAACATGAAATGAAGTTAAACATACAAACATGTTTAAAGAACATCCAAAACATAACGTACAGAACATCAAACCCGAGTCTGGTATGAAATTTTATAAATCATACTCGGCTCCATATATTAATCGAACCCTTCAAGTCTGACCCAGATTATAATCGAGCCTTATTTATCACCAAACCCTGACCCTATAAGGTTTGGTACAAGTCAGGTCCGGGTCAAACCCGACCCATTGACAACCCTACGTACTATAGAGGGTAGCCAGTACTCTCTCTCCCTCCACACACACACACACACACACACACACACACACACACACAGATATATATATATATATATATATATATATATATATATATATATATATATATATATATATATATATATATATATATATATATTGCATTTAGATGCATATTTAAAGCCATAAAAAATTGACAGCTCATATTGCACCAAAACCTGGTGAACTAGTAACCACGGTTTCTCATCAAATCGATTCTATCCAAAGCTTGGCTTTAGTAAATAAGCCATGATGAACACAGCTACAGGTTAGGCTTAAGCAAAAAACATATGAAACTATGCTTTTTAGAAGCATTTAGGATGGTTTAGAACATACTCATCAACACACACACGTACTATCTTTTGAAAATTTTCTGTCTGCAGGTGTGAAGAGAGTAATTATCAGAAGTTGAGACACTTTGAGGTTGAGATGGACAAAATTCCATCAATGACTCCTTTCAGATTGGCCTGTAAGACCTAGCTAAGGAATTACATGTCCTCCAACTCATCTTGGTTCAATAATCTGTGTGGTCCAAGCAGTAGACGGAACTATTATGGTTCGAGGTACAAGGTACATATGAGTTGGTTCTGTCGTACTGGACGAAGCTGCCTTATGAACTTCCAAAATGGTCTAAACATGAACAAGTATACACGGTTCTCAACTCTAGGCTTACCATTTTAAAGGTATATTTTTCTACATTAGAAGCATGAGAATCAAATGGTATTTCTGCATTATAATTTCCCGGGAAAAGTCATCAGAATAGCTTGTTCAATTCTAAAATGTACCAAACTAGCAAGGAAACTCATGCTACCCACTAGCCTTCTACAGTCCAAGATGCTACAAAGGCTTTTTTAATCTAAAATAAAAGAGATGAGATTGCATTCCCAAGTAGCATCCAATTTTCAGTCTTCCGCCTTTAGATTCAATAAATATTTTATCATCCACATGGCTACTTGGCAAAAACAATAATAAATAAAAAATGAAAATGAATATAATAGACTGGGAATAATGGGGGGCCGTTGCCATGCAGTTTTCTCATTTCCACTAGTTTACAATGCTCTAATGTCCAATGTACATTACAATGTGGAGCCATCACTGGATTGATTGTTGGAATTGTCCACACTACCTTCCATAGTGGCCTCGCTGTCGATTGTTGAATGCATAGGAATTTGTGGAGACAAGCTTGAAGGAGCTTCGCTTGCGCGGCCCTGCAATCCTGTGAATCTTGCAAGGTCGATCCATTGCTGTCAAAATTAAGAACTTGGTAAGTCAGTCAGAAAACAGAAGCATGAAGTAGACAGTGCAACTATTTGTGCTAAAGCATATGTAGCAACATTATTCTGCATTCCAAGTGCAAATTTCTTAACAACAGTGTCTGATCAATGTAAAAAAAGCATACATCATAACGTGCTTCCAAACTAAACATTTAGACCAACTGAAACCATGGCCTTGCTCAGAAATCGTTTCTAGCAATTTATATAGCTCAGTCTGAATTTTTATGGAATTGGTGAATTTCATAGGTTATCTTTACCCATTCGTGCATCAGGCATAGCAAAATAGTTGATTAAGATTTGTTTAAAGTCAATTTTATCTTTTGTTAACAACATCAACCGTCCAAATCCAGGCCCTTTTTGTATGTAGGATGGGCTTCACATTGTATTTGAGCTGTAAGTTTCTTGATCTATGTCCAAATGTATTCTCATTAGATCAGATATGATCTTTGGTTGATACTTGAACAAAATAACAAGCTGCTTGAATTCATTGTTAGGTCCATATCATCTCTAAGCAGTTGAATCTAGGCCAGAACCTGTAGGATTGAACCAAGGTTACCAGACTAGGAAGCGGAAGTGGGAAACGATACAGGAAGCGGAAGCGGGAAGCGATGCATTTTAAAACATATAGGAAGCGGGAAGCGAGGAATGAAAAAATAAATAAATATAAGAATTAAATGGAAATCAAAATGAAACCCAAAAAAAAACTAAAATAAAAGTGAAAATATTAAATTTCATGTTTTTTAGTGTAAAAATTAAATTTTTAACAAAATCTAAAAATAATGACTACCAATTTAGAGAAAACACATAAAAAACAAGAAAAGTTAAGAGAACATATAAGAAGAATAGATGAAGCGTGTGGAAAGCATATGAGAAGTGGGAGAATCGAGGTTCTCATCAAGTTTCGGAAGCGAGGAGTATTGCGCTTCCCAAGCGAGCTTCCCTCCTATCTAAAAAGCTTCCGGTAACTCTGGATTGAACCTGGATGCAACTACAGGGTCATTATTATTTGATCAATCAACAGGTACTACACCAAACCAGGTTCATTTTAAGCTTTAACCCAATGATTATTTAAGCACAGGATTCAGCCAACTATGTTGGAGAAACCAAAGGCAAGCTTGCAGATCACCCCATTCAGAATCAAACCTGATACCCTTGGTTTATCATAGTGTGACCCAATATACCACCAGTTTAATCAATCCTACACACACACATTATATATAGATATATATATATATAGAGAGAGAGAGAGAAGGGGGTGAGGGGGAGGTCGTCTTGGATAGAGGTTTACTAAGTTACTACATTATAAAATAAGATATTTTAAAGAATGGGAGGCAAACTGATGTACATTAACAACAATCCAATATTGTAGCAAAATGACTTAGCAATGAGGAGTAACTGCATCCTGGCTTTGAAAATTTCATGCTTTCCACCAAAATAATGAAGACAAGAGTCCCTTTCAAATAGAACATATCAAGAAGAAAAAACACCCAATGAAACTGCTGAAATGAAACCGTGATAGATTGAAGAAGATACACGCTACCCTCATTTATGGACAGCAACTAGAAGAATGAAAACTTGTAACAAGCCTGTGGTGTACATAGATATTGCAGTCTTGCAGAACTAGGTGTTATTGTGGAATGGTGGACAATGGTTTTATTGCTGTACGTGGAGAGGTGGTTTAAGATGATAGTGGAAATTTATGGCTTAGTGCAAAAAAAGTGAAGAGGTCAGTTATACCTTCAAAAGGAGAACCGGAGGTCAAGCTATCCTTTGAAAAGGAGAACCAAAGGTCAGCACCAATATTTCTGTCTGGAAGAAGCTACTCTCAAGCCCTCTTGCTTGAAAGTCAGAGGAAGGTCAAGCTGATCAAAATCATATACCAGCAGATAATCCTAGAGATGGGGTTTAACCTGTTTGTGGAATGTTTGGGAGCCCAAATGGTGTATGCTTATATTTAAGCCCTTGCATTTAACCCTAATTCGGCATATTTGGCATGTTAAAACAAGGACATTCAAATGGACATGGGGGTCTAAATGTCCAGTTGTAAAATCTTACCATCAGGACCATGTTATGTGACATGGCATAGAAGTCCTTATGTTATTTGTAAATATGTCATAATTATAGGAACTTTTGTCATTTTTTTTTTTACTCAGCCCAACTCAAGCTGCTTGCGTAATGGTGCATTGGCCCCATAGACCAAGCTATACGGCCTTTCTCCGGTGGCATAGGACTCGTTCGAGTTTGAAACTGGATTCTTTTTTTATGACCAAAAAGACCTGGAAATTTGATGCTACCGTGAGAGCTCACAGTTCATGGTGTCTCCCCAACTTTTCTCACGTGGCTTCATTTGAGATGGCATTAGAACCGTGGAGGAGATAGGGAAGAGTTGGATTTGAGCTAGAAGGGACTAAACTTTATGTCGGAAGGCCATTGCATCAACTATATATATAGTTAGAATATTATAAAGATGTTGGGTTAGTAAAGTCTTTGTCCTTTTGTTGTTTTTCGTCTTTTGTATGACCTTTCCTTTAATAGGTTTTTTGTCTTTTATCCTTGTCTTTTGTATATTTGTATCTTTTGTTTTTTCTTTATTTTTTTCCTACCCATTAGAGGAGCTTTTGTGCTAGCCGTTACCTAATGGCTAGCTATACTAGCCATTAGGAAGCTCTAACGGCTAGTCTTCTTCCCTCTTGAATTTGTATGGAACTTGGTCCCCCTGGTAAATTATGCATGTTTTGTGCATTCTTGTGACTAATAAAATATTTATTTTTAACATTGTGAGTGTGTGCTCTTATTGTCTATATGCCTTTGTGAGTACCCCTTTGTGGGTTGTGAGTGTGTTCTTGCCCTAGTAGGCATTGCTTCTTGACTTATTGAGGTATCATTACAATGCCCAGGGCAGCTTCTATCGCACTAAGACGAGCATCATAAGGTGCAACTATTGTAAGGAATTGGGATGCGTAACTATTCTAGTTTGAAGAGAAAACTTGAAACGTCTACATACTCCACTGATGAACTTTCATTAAATTGCAAAGGTTAGAGACATTAAAAGATGCATAATAGAAGGCGTGAAGCAGCAGTAATGTGAAAAGGTCAACAAATTATACATTTGGCATGAGTTCATCTAAGCAAAAAAATGGAGCCTAGCTAAGGAATTGGACACATGAACTATCCTAGATTCAAGAAGAAACTTGAAACTTCTACATCCTCCACTGCTGAACTTCATCAAAATGCAAAGGTTACAGACATCAAAGATTCACATTAAGAGGCATGAAGTAGCAGTAATATGAAAAAGTCAACAAATTACATATTTGGCATGGGTTCAACTAAGCAAAAAAATGGAACTTAGCTGCAGACTGGTGAACATAATGTTCACACTTTCCTAACAAATCTTGTTTTTGTTTGCCTATAATGCAGTTGATAAGACACCTTTTCCCTCATCTGCCAGACTTTTAGTAGAATGATATACTTTCAAGTTCTAATGCATTTTTGTTTTTAATAATAATGAATATATCCACCATCCTAAACCAAATGTTTCTCTATTTTCATTATATAAAAGCAATGTTCAGTCAATCCTCAAAATTATGTATAAACACAATTTACAAATGAAGTGCAAAAGGAAAAAGTGGCCTTCTTTATACTTCTTGATCATTGTCTTACTGTCTTCAAATGTCCAAGATATTGGCAACATGTAACTTAAAAAGGAAAAATCTCAAGTATTAAACAGAGATCCAACTAAAAGGATTCAAACAAATCTAACCTGGGTTCCCCAATATGAATTGACTGTGCGAGCAACGAAAGATAACGCATTCACAAGAAATGGATCCGAAGATAAAAACTGGTTAGAAATGCGGTGCTCCACTACTCCAGCAATAATCTGTGCCAGAATTCACTAAAGAATGTTAAAATGAAGATCTACATAAGCATGTAAAGAGTAAACATGCATTAAAAAATTCATCATTTCCATTAAAACCTTTGCAAATAAACTCTCAAGCACCTGCACATCATCTGACATCAATTCATAGGACGATGAAGTACAAAAGATTACTAAATTCCAGTTACAATAAAGATGAAGTCAGGATTGAAACATGAATAGTCTCAATATTAAGAGAGACGGACCTGATATCGAAGATTTGCTGAGGTCCCCAGAAAACATGCATAAACAAGTGCTGTCTTCAATATTGGAGATCTTTTCTGTCTTACATTTCCTATTAGAGCAGGATTAAGGTACTTTCTTAAAGTGTATAGCGTGTTTGATGAAGCTACAGCCCCGATGCTGGATATAAATCCAACTCCAAAGAGTTTTGCACCTCCAATAAGCACAGATGCAACCCTATGATTCAGGTTCCAATCTTTTCCAGGAATATTTGTCTGAAAAGCATTATCAGGGATTGATCCTAGAAAGCCTTTTAACATATCTATGTTCCCTGAGCCAACAATGCTATCCTCATATGACAGAAATGAGAGGGTTGGAGCAGGAAGCCACACGGTAAAGAAATCGACAACCGAGCCCCTGACTGTATCAGTCACAACGTAGTCAATCTCCTCAAAGAAACGCTCCTTACGTCTTTCATATTGTGCTAAGAGAGTGGTAGTTATAGAAATTGCCTCTTCTATTGCCAGTCTATGTAAGAATTTGGGGTCGGCCAATAATCTTTCGCGAAAACCCTGCAATAGGAAGAAAATCAAATTTGCATTCAAAGGAGTGACCTTGCATCACATAAGTTCTCAAGAGTCAACTCTCCATTTTCAATGGTATGAAAAAATAACTGATTTCAATCAAGAAATCAGAAACCATTTAGTAATTAATGAACCAAATTGAAAATCCATGAAAAAAATTAGCACCTGTCTGTATAATGTATCTTTTAATTGATAAAAAGAAAAATATCACACACATTAACACCTGAATAACGAAAAAAAAAGCAAGATGAGAAGTAACACACGAATGCATTTACAACACCGTATAAATTGAAAAGAAAAAAAGTTGTAAGTTATACAAATGAGTTACCTGAAATTGTTTTGTGAGTTCTGCAATAAATGGATACTGCTCCAGATCAAAGAAGTTCTGCAATACTTCTGGAGACACCACACCAAGATCAAGTCCTCTTTGGAGATCCTGCAGAAAATGGTTTCAAAATGTGCATTATGCATGTGTATACCCATGGTAGACTTGAATCCTTAACTTCAAAATTTTAAATGAGAGGAACGTTCAGTAGAATAATTTCAAGAATTCAGGATTAGGATTCAGATTTCAAGATAATAGAACAAACCCATTATATAAAAGATCCAAAATGTGTTAAAATAGTCATGTATTATAGTGTTGCAATGTTAGAGTCAAAGCAGTCGTATTAGTGATGGACTAATTAGTCCAGATTTGTAAGTTTAAGTCTAAGTTGTAACTATTTAAGTTGTCAAGGGTATTTTAGGTATGCAAAAATTGTAATAAGGGGTGTCAACCGCTATATGTTGTGTTAAAATCTGTATCTATATAGTTATATATATGTATATAACTATATTTCTGTTATGTAATTTGTATTGCCCATCAGGGCATTTTGGTCTTTTTACTCTTGTAATAGGTATTGTCCATTAAGGATGGTTTCATCTTTTGCATTTACTTTTTTCTTATTTCTATTTTATGTCTTTTAGTTATTGTGTAAGGGCTCTACCATAGAGTCGTTGGGAGCTCCCAATGATTCTATTGGGAGCTCCCCAAGGTCCTCTACTTGTATATAAAGGGGTTGTTTGCCCCATATTGTTATCCATGCTTTTGCTAAGCATGTTGGTGATCAATGCAATACTTTTTTTTATCTCTTTGTGTTCTTGTTAAGCTCTTTAAAGCTTTTGTATGCACTTTGTGCTTGTGTAGTGCCTTAGTGCCTTTGTATTGTCCCTTAGTGGACTAGTGTATGTGCTTGTTTCATTACATGTTGAACCCCTCATTTTTCAATTGAATCGAACGTAGCTTCTTCTCCATTGTGCCTCTCTTTTCTTCTCACCATTGTTGAACATAGTATCAGAGCCATGTTGGTGTGATAAGTGAGGATTTTAGCAGCTTTGGAAGGAGGAGGAAGAGCCAGCCTGTTGAACCAGGGTTGAAGGACGTGACTGCCTGTTGACGTCACCCTAGGAGCTCACGCCCAACCTGGTCTGGTCTGTTTTGAGTTGTGCGAGTTAGAGCTTCACTAGATGATGATTTTAAAAGGCAAACAAAACAAATTTTGTGTCATTTGGTGAAGTATTGGATTTTATACAGAATTTCTAATATTTCCTGTTTTGAGACCGCGACTTGATTCAGATTTGAGTATTCTTGATTATCTGAGCACTCGGTTGAGGTTTACTGCTTCCAATTGGTTCCATCTGGGTTGTTTTTCTTATTGGGAAATATTGGAAGTGATTTTGGCTCATTTGGTGTGGCATTTTTGAGTTTATGATGTGTTTCTCATAGTGGAATGTGGGGCGGTAACCCTAGTTACGAGTTATCTCTCTTGGTCATTGGGTTGTTTTGAATATTGGCTGATTTTATATGAAAGAAGTTTGAGAACCATATTTTGTGAAGTTAGGTGTTGATTGAAATGAAATGGGGATCTTCGAAACACGAGCTTTGATTAACAAGAGCAAGTGTCAAGAATGACACTAAAGCATAACCCTTAAAAAGGGTATAACTGGAAACAAAATAAAAATAAAAATGTATTCTTTATTGATATGAAAAACCAATTGCTTAAGAAGCATTGGAGTGAAATACAAGAGGGGCTGCACCCCTTTATATACACAGCTGAAAGAGGACTCAATAGAGCTGTTGGGCACAGTCCAACAGCTCTATTTAGAGCTGTTGGAATGTGTCAGTCCAACAGCTCTATTAAGAGCTGTTGGACTGTGTCAGTCCAACAGCTCTATTGCTAGTCAAGTCTGGACAGGACTTGACTAGCAACAGTCATTCTAGTTCAAACTGAACTAGATGACATAAAGACAAAAAATAAAAATAAAGGAAAAAAAATACAGAAAAGAAAGAAATTAAAAATGTATTTATATATATATATATATAATAATATAATATTATTATATATACATATATGTACAGTTTTACATTTTAACACTCCCCCTCAAACTTACGGTACAATGAGCGAAAGTTTGTCTAAGAGAAAGTGAAATCGGGGAGCAGCGAGAGGCTTTGTAAAGAGGTCTGCTAACTGATATTCTGAAGTGACATATGGCAGATCAATTATCCCGTGTAGATATTCCTCTCTGACGTAGTGACAATCCATTTCGATGTGTTTGGTGCGTTCGTGAAATGTTCTGTTACTGGCAATGTAGATCACACTTTTGTTGTCACAACACATTTGTGAAGCCTTTGTTGCTTCAACTCCCATGTCAGCAAGCAGTCGTCGGAGCCAAACTACTTCCATGGTCGTGGTTGCCATGGCTCTGTATTCAGCTTCGGTGGATGAGAGAGATACCTTCTGCTGCTTTTTACACCTCCACGAGATTAATGATTCCCTTAAAAAGACACAAAAGCCAGTGGTTGAGTGTCTGTTATTGGGATCACCTCCCCAATCAGCATCAGTACATGCAATTAAATCAAGAGAAGAGGAGGAAGATAAGAAAAGTCCTCGTGAAAGAGAGGACTTGATGTATCTGATAATACGCATGACTGCTCCCATATGAACAGAAGTAGGAGCATGTTGAAATTGACTTGCTGTATGAACAACATGTGCTATATCTGGTCTGGTAATGGATAGATAGGAAAGTGCCCCGACAAGCTGTCTGTAAGGAGTAGGGTCTGCAAGAAGTTCTCCATCATCAATCTTCATTTTAACATTAACAACTTCTGGAGTGTCAACTTTCTTATCATCAATAATACCAGACCTGAAAACAATATCAAAAGCAAATTTAGTCTGAGATAATAAATATCCTCTAGGAGAATAAGCAACTTCAATGCCTAAAAAATATCTCAACAAGCCCAAATCAGTCATTTCAAAATGAGATTTAAGAAGTGTTTTGATTGTTTCAACTCCCTGTTTATCGCTTCCGGTGATGATCATATCATCCACATAGAGAAGAAGCACAATGATCCCTGCATCAGAATTCTTAATAAACAAAGCAGTGTCAGTTAAACAGAATTGAAAACCAATATCAATCATAACACGATTAAACCTATCATACCAAGCTTTTGGTGCTTGTTTAAGCCCATAAAGAGCTTTTTCTAAGCGAAGGACTTTACCCTTAGGAATACTTAGACCAGGAGGGGGTTCCATATATACTTCTTCAACTAGCTTTCCATTTAAAAAAGCATTTTTGACATCCATTTGAAAAATAGACCATTTTTTGATAGAAGCTAAGGCAATTAAGGTTCGGACAGTAGTCATACGAGCCACCGGAGCAAAGGTTTCTTCATAATCAATCCCATATTCTTGGGCATAACCTTTGG
Organism: Nuphar pumila; assembly: GCF_984573655.1. NCBI lineage: Eukaryota > Viridiplantae > Streptophyta > Magnoliopsida > Nymphaeales > Nymphaeaceae > Nuphar > Nuphar pumila. Next base: position 12,752,936 of record NC_143252.1, read on the forward strand.
CTACTAAACGGGCTTTATATCTTTCAAGAGTACCATCACTCTTGGTTTTAATTTTATAAACCCATCGACATCCTATAGTTTTCTTCCCTGGAGGAAGATCTTGAATATTCCATGTAGAAGCCTTTTCAAGTGCATTTAATTCAACTTTCATGGCTTCTATCCATTTGATATCATTTTTTGCTTGAAAATATGTGGATGGTTCTTCATATGAGTGAATTAATGCAATAACTGCCCTATATGTGGGTGAGAAAGACTCGTATGATACAAACTTTTCTGGAGGCCTCGAGATCCGGGATGATTGTCTAGTTGGAATGTTAGAATATTTCTCAAGTGCACATGGAGTATTAGACTCTTGTCGCCTGGAATATTGAATACTAGTATCTCTATGAACTTCTTCATTTTCAACATTAAGATCAATAATTCTTGGATCATCATCAAAGTTACAATCAAGGTCATATTCATCAGATGTTGATGTTAGATCTAGCAAAAAGGAGTACTCAGTGACGTCTTTTAATTTTCTAAAATCAAAGAAGCTCTCCTTTTCAAGAAAGGAAACATTTCTAGACACATATAGTTTATTATTTTTGAAGTCAAAACATCTATAACCTTTCTGGTTTTCAGCATATCCTAAAAAGGCACAGGGAATCGCACGAGGGGAAATTTTATCATTTTTGTCAGTAAATATGAAACATTTGCACCCAAATATTCTTAATCTAGAGTAGTCTGGAGAAATGTTCATAAGTTTTTCAATGGGAGTGATATTTTGTAACGAAGAAGATGGCATCCTATTAATGAGATAGGTGGCAGTTAAGGCAGCTTCTGCCCAAAAGTCTTTACGGACTTGATTTGCTATTAATAAAGTTCTAGTGGTTTCTATAATATGGCGATGTTTTCGTTCTGCCAGTCCATTTTGTTGAGGTGTATAAGGACAAGATCTTTGATGTGTGATGCCATGCAATTTAAGATAATTTTGAAAATCTGTGGATAAAAACTCTCCCCCTGAATCTGTGCGAAAAATAGTAATATCATTTTGAAATTTGTTTTTAACCATATTATGAAAAGTTTGAAAGTATGAAAATACTTCAGACTTATGTTTGAGAAAATACATCCACGTATGTCGGGAGAAATCATCGACAAAAATAACATAGTAAACAAATCCTCCTTTAGAAATTACTGGTGCAGGACCCCAAACATCCGAGTGTATTAATTCAAGTGGTCTTGAAGAGAAAAAGGTTCTGTTCTGAAATGATAATCTTTTCATTTTGCCGAGAATACAATCTTTACAATCAAATGATTCAGAGTTACAAAATTTCCCTAGATTTGGAAAATGTTGGATTTTGGCTATATGTGGGTGACCAAGTCTCTTATGCCACAGTTCCAACTCTATTTTTTGAATATTATAACAAAAAGCTTTCTTCGGTATTTCCAAAAAATCCATGTAATAGAGTCCTCCTTCTCTATGGCCTTCCCCAATCAGCTTGCCTGACTGGCGATCCTGTACCCAACAACCATGAGAAGAAAAAGAAATATTACACCCATAATCAGAAATTTGAGATACAGATAAAAGATTTAAATTTAATTTGGGAACATGTCTAATTTCTGGAATAAAAAAGTTTTTTGTTTTATAAATTTTTTCAAAATCTCCTATTCCTTCTATTTCAAGAGAAGTCCCATCAGCAGTAAAGACCTTTGACACACTTGTTTTATTTTTAACACATTTGGATAGACTTTGATTATTTGGGGTCATATGAAAAGATGCACCAGAGTCAAGAAGCCAAGAAATTTTACCTAAATCAGAAAAAGATGAGGCTGCTGCGCCGATTGAAGCTTCAGATGAGGAAGAGGCACCTTTGATGAGAGGCTGAAGGATCTTCATTAGTTGGGCCAGAGAAACTGGTGCATCCTGATCTTTAGGCTCCGATCCAGCAATTGCAGCTCTTTTTTCTCTCAGCTCCTTAAGTTTGGGACATTGTGGCCTGTAGTGTCCCGGTTCATGACGGTGATGACAAATAACTTTCTTCTTATCATAGTCACCATTTTGTCGATTAAAGTGAGGAGGCCTATATGATCGAACATGATTCCCTGGTCTAGACACGGCTAAAACGGAATCATCTTCAATTTTTAAAGAACCTTTCCGGAGACGATTTTCTTCCATTGTTAACTCTTCAATAGTTTCAACAATAGAAGGAATTTTTCCCCGGTGAAGTAGGGCCGATTTAGTGGTTTCAAATTCCGGCCTTAATCCAGTGATAAACTGGTAAAAATGTTCAACATCGAGTTGTTTCTGACGAAGCTCGATGTCTTCGGCACAATGCCACTTTGGTTCTAAAAGAGAAAGTTCTTCCCAAAGTTCGGACAACCCATTGTAATATTCACGAATAGTTTTGTCTCCTTGTGTCATCATTCGAACTTTTTCTTGGAGGTTGCACACGTGTGCAATATCTTTAAGGGAATACATATTCTTAAGGTATTCCCATGCCTTATTGGCATGATCAAATTTGGCAAGACTTGAGCATTTTTTAATGTCAACGCTATTGATAAGCCATGACATTATCTTCGCATGAGATATTCTCCATTCTTTCCATTTCTTCTCGTATGAGGCAATAGCCTTGATTTTCTCTTCTTCCGATAGAGGGACGTCTTTATCTCCCTCCTTTTTAGTAAGAGATAGCTTAGGTTCCGAATCGGAACCATCCACAATCCCCCATAAGCCTTTTCCCCATATATGGTGCTTCATGATTGAAGCCCATGTTACATAGTTCGTATCACTTAGTTTCATAGGCATGATGGTGACTTTATCATTGTCATCCATCGATTACAAGGAGAGAAAGAATAGGGATAGAAGAGAAACAAGAAGGAAAATGAGAAAGAAAGAAAAAAAAAACAATACAACAAGATGTGAAATCTTCTCCAATGAAGTGATAAAACACTTCTCTTCAAGTGGCGAACACTTTTGCAAACGGGCACGGAAACCGAGGTAGCTTTTCCTCAAGATTTAGTACTTCCGCGGCTCTGATACCATGAAATGAAATGGGGATCTTCGAAACACGAGCTTTGATTAACAAGAGCAAGTGTCAAGAATGACACTAAAGCATAACACTTAAAAAGGGTATAACTGGAAACAAAATAAAAATAAAAATGTATTATTTATTGATATGAAAAACCAATTGCTTAAGAAGCATTGGAGTGAAATACAAGAGGGGTTGCACCCCTTTATATACACAGCTGAAGGAGGACTCAATAGAGCTGTTGGGCACAGTCCAACAGCTCTATTAAGAGCTGTTGGACTGTGTCAGTCCAACAGCTCTATTGCTAGTCAAGTCTGGACAGGACTTGACTAGCAACAGTCATTCTAGTTCAAACTGAACTAGATGACATAAAGACAAAAAATAAAAATAAAGGAAAAAAAATACAGAAAAGAAAGAAATTAAAAATGTATTTATATATATATATAATAATATAATATTATTATATATACATATATGTACAGTTTTACATTTTAACATTGATTGCTTGTGTGTGGTGCTGCCCCTGTTTGGGTTATATTCTGTTGGTATTGTTGTGTGTTTTGCTGTGGTCATTGGCTTGTGTGACAAGTTGATATCATATTTGGGGTTGCTGAAGGAATGGAGAAGGGTGAACTCATTCAGCTGATTCCTGTAAAACTAGATGGAAGCAAGTATGTTTATTGGGCCGTGTTCATGATGGCAGTGTTAGAGGGACGTGGTCTTAGTGGGTACCTATATGGTACTAGTGAAAAACCTAAGCAATGAGTGTTAGTATGATAAGTTGATGAAGGGATAGAGGATGAACAGCGCAAAAGTGAAGTCACGGATACTTGGCTTAGTGGAGCAATTCATTGCTATGAATCTTGCCAAATTCTAAGAAGCAAAAGATTCAGGAGCCTTCTTGGAACAATATACAAACAGGAGAATTGGATAAGAGAATATCAGCTAATGCAAGAGCTTAGAGTTCTTAGACAGGAAAACAAGTCTATTGAAAAATTCTTCTCAAAAATTCAATAATTGTGGGGCTCTCTTGCATTGATTGGGTCTAATGACAGGTGTACTAAATGCAAAGATTGCAAGAAATGCATGGAGTTAAGGAGCAAGACTAAAGAAAGGACACGTTATTGAATTGTTGATGGCCCTGCGACCTTAGTATGACAATGTGATAAGTGTCATTCTACATAGTCTCTTTACCTAATCTCACTCAGACCCTCGCTGAGCTCATAACTAAAGAGACCAAGATGAAGTCTCTTGGCACTCGTCCATCTGAGTCAGTATTGGTTGCTACTAAGCAGAGTGTAGTTCGAGGGGGAGTACGTACAGGTTCAGCTGCAGCATTCAGATGAGACTAGAGTGGTGTGAGATGCCACTATTGCAAAGAGTTGGAGCATATGAAGAATATATGCTCAGCTCTCAAGAAAAAGTTTGTGGCAGCTGCTGGTATTTTTGTTGCTTCTCGTAGTTTAGGAAGTGAGAGAGCTCCAGCAGGAGAGGAGAGGGTTTTCTCAGTTGCAGCTACTCCTGGTCCACAACAAATTATTCACTCCCAATTGTTGGAGATGCAGCAGATTTGTCAGCTCTTAGCTCAGCCATCCATTTCAGCTGCTTCTCCCTTTTTTGCTCAGTCTTCCCATGCTTCCTCTACTTCTGGTGATGTTTTTGCAAGTAGTTATAACATACATTCAGATTGGTTCATAGACTCAGGGGCGGCATGCCACATAACTGCCAACGAGTCCTTATTCACCAATTGTAGACCATATGGTGGAGCATTTCACACTGCCAATGGGTCTATAATGAAGGTATCAAAGATTGGCTCTATCATTTCTTCTATTGATTCCAAAAATAAATTGAAAGTTTCTGGAGTTTATCTTATTCCTTCTCTTGCCATGAATTTAATCTCTACTGATCAAATTACCCAGCAAAATTGTGATGGTATCTTCATTCTTGTTGATTGTTATGTGCAAGATCAGTCCACAAGGAGGAAGATTGGGACTGGGAGTAGAAGGGGACACCTCTACTATGTGGATCACCTTGATATGAGGCCACAAAAGATGGTGGAGTCGAGTCTTGGTGCAGAAGTTTTGCATCCTATAGTTTTGTGGAATTGTCGGTTAGGACATGTTTCTTGTTCTAGGCTATAGTATGTTATGTCTCATGGCATTCAGGGGGAGTTTGAACATTTAGAGTTAGGGGTGCACAATGAATCGAGCTAGCTCGAGCTCGGCTTGATTAAGCCCAACTTAGACTCATCCGGGTAAGTAAATGAGCCAAGCTTGAACCAAAACTTAGGTTCGCTAAACATAAACGAGCCGAGCTTGATCAGATTTTAAAAATCGATTAAGCTCATTAAGCATGATTAATGCAGTAGTATCATGACAAGTTTTACCATATATTTTGTTGCATAATAAGCTCAAAAGTTGACTTCACCCAAGTGGTTAGGGCGTTGGGTGTGTGAGTAGCGGAGTTTGAATCTCGCCCTTTACACACCCGTTACAAATACTTTGTTAAAACAAATCAACTCAGCTCAAGCCGAGCCGAGCCAAGTTTGTACACAAGGTGTTTAAGCTCGGTTCGAGCTCGAACTAAGCTTGAACATACATTTTTTTAATGGGCCAAGTTTTTTGAGCCTAAGCTCGGCTCGAACCTGGCTCGTGTGCACCCCTATTTAGAGCATGATCAGGTTAAGTGTTATGAGAGTTGTAAGATGGCTAAGAGTCATACTCTTCCTTTTGTATCTAGTGAGATTGAGTCTAGTAGTCCCTTAGATCTTGTACACTCTTGATGTCTACGAGCTCTCTTTTATGGATTCTAAAGGGGGTTCTACCTATTTTGTTACTTTCATAGATGATTATACGAGATTTGCTTGGATATATTTTATGAAACACATAAGTGAATTACCTGAAATATTTACAAAATTTTGTATTCTTGTTGAAACTCAATTCTCTACTAGGATCAAAAACCTATGTTCAGATTCCAGGGGAGAATACATTAGTCATACTTTCTAAAACCTTTTGTGTGAAATGGAAATTGTGCATCAAAAATCATGCCCATACACTCCTGAGCATAATGGTGTTGCAGAAAGGAAAAACAGATAGATACTTGAGACTACTCGAGCTCTTTTGTTTGCTAGTTGTGTACCTTGTTAAAATGTAGTGATTCATATATGAGTGTGTGTGTGTATATATATATATATAGACACACACATACACACTCCTGAGTATAATGGTGTTGCAGAAAGAAAAAACAGACAAATACTTGAGACTACTCGAGCTCTTTTGTTTGCTAGTTGTGTACCTTGTCAAAATGTAGTGATTCATATATGAGTGTGTATATATATATATATATAATTTCAAACTGTTTTTTTATTGTAATAGGTTTTTGCCCTTGTAGGGGCATTTGTCTTTTTACACCTATGTAATAGGTACTGCCCATTAGGGGCAGTTTTGTCTTTGTATACATTTTATATTTTTTGTCTTTTCTCTTTTGTATGAGGGTATATTGGGCAGTCCAATACAATCGTTGGGATCTCCCCAACGGCTATATTTAGAGTTGTTGGGAGCATCCCAATGACTATATGGCTTCTTGTAATACCTATATAAAGGGGTTAAAAAAACCCTATTGTTTCTTAATGCTTTTCTAAGCATTCTCTCATAATAAAGATCATATTTTTTAAGTGTTTTGTGTTCTTTTGTATGTCCATTAGTGGCTGTTGTAATCTTTTGTATTAGCCATTGTTTGGCTTGTGTATTGTCCCTTTGTGGACTTATGTTCGAGCACTCTCTTGTTGTTTATTGTATGCCCTTGGTGGCTCTTTTTGTATTCCTCTTGTTTTCATTACATGGTATCAGAGTCAAGATATCCATCTTGGCATTTGGTTTCTTGTGATGGATTCGGGATTCGTTGAATAAGGGAATCTTAATCCAGTAAGTATTTTAAAATCTTTGTTTGTTCTTGCTTTTATTGCCTATCTCATGCATTTTGTATGAGAAAGCATTTGTTTATGGCTTTTAAAAGGAAAATTATAAAAAATTTGTTTGTTTGTTGTTTCTTTGAAACATTTTTGAAATATTTTTTGTTTTTTGTTGATTATAAGCACATGATTAAGCGCTTTGGAATTTCTTTATATATGTTTTCTTGTTTTCTCAAAGGTTATTGTGTTTTTATCCTTATCTTGGACTTAGTTGAACTCACATTGGTGGTCTTTTTTCAATCTTGTTAAATATTTTAAAATGATTTGAAATATTTATTTTAATCTTGTATAATGGTTTTGTGTGTTATTAACAGGCACACGTATGATCTTATGAGATTTTGCTTAACTTGTGTTTGATTTTTCTTTGATGTACTCTTATGTGAAACCTAGAATACTTTATGTATCTGAAAAGTATTAAGATTGTATGTGGTTGGGTCTTAGTGATCATGAATATCTTTTTTTTTAATTTGAATGCATAATTTTTTTTCCTATTAATATATGAGATGCAGAGAGAGGGAAAGACGAGATACAAAGAGAGGGAAAGAGAGAGAGTTGAAATGCAGAGAGAGGGGAGGCGAGAGAGAAGAGGGAGGGGCGAGAGGAAAGATGCAAAAAGAGGGAGAGGCAAGAGGCGAGAGGGCCCCAAAATCTTGGTCAAATGGGGGATTTGACCCCCATTTGATTTGAGTTAGCTGAGGCGCATGTCTCACCCTGAGGCGTGCGCCTTAGGGCCTTTACACTTTTTACCTGCGTCTTAAGGCACAAAGGGCCTCGCCTTGAGGTGAGGCGCGTTTTTTTCACCTTGAAGCGCGTTTTTAACAACATTGTCCATGATTGAAACTCAATTCTCAACTAAGATTAAGACCCTTTGAACTGACTCTGGTGGTGAATATGTCAGTTTTGTGTTTGAGAAGTTCTTGCAAAAAAAAAAAAGAATAGATCATCAAAAATTTTATCTTTATATTATTGAGCAGAACAGAGTGGATGAAAGGAAGAACAAACATATTTTGGAGATAATGAGAGTTCTTCTCTTTGGAGGTTATGTGTCGAAAGCTTATTGGATTAAGGCAGTCCAGTCAGCAATCTATCAGATAAACTGTATGCCATGAAGTATTTTTAAGGGTACACCACCTTTTCAAAAGTTACATGGATGGTTCCAAATTATAGAATGATGAAGGTATTTAGGTGTATCTATTTTGTACTTTTACCTAATAGATATAGACAAACTATATCCCAAAACTGTTAAATGTCATTTTCTTGGTTTTTCAAATGGTCAAAAAGGATATAAGTGTTATGATCCGATTGGAAGAAAAGTTTGGGTACCTAGAAACGTTCTTTCACAAGGATACACCTTATTTTAGTCAAATTATGGATAATGTGTGAGATGAATCTGATTTGTCCTTTTTAGTGCATTTTCCTGAAAAAGAAAGAATGAATGAACATGTGGAGGTTCAGGGAGAGCAAGTCTATTTGAGAAACAATAGGTTTGGACAAACCTATTTTAGAAGACATGAAAATAATGTTGAGATTCTATTCTTGGATCAAGTGGGAACGGAGTAAGTAGAAAATATAGAGGCCAATCATGATCCAATTCTTTCTTCAGTTGAACCTAATCACACAAGCTTAGATTCACCTTTCACTTTGTTCTCTCCTCCTTTGTCTCCTCCTCAAGTACGTCAAAGTTCTAGAATATTTATTCCTCATTCTTGCTTTGTGTCTTATGAGTCTTTCTCTCCTAGACATCATGCATTTTTTGCATTGATTCATTCCTATGTTGAGCTTGAGTCATATTCAGAGGATGCTTCAAAAGAAGAGTGGCAATAAGCAATGGCGAAGGAGATGAATGCACTGGAGAGGATGCATGCATAGGAGTTGGAAAAGCATTTGGTAAAGCATCCACCTGGAAAGAATATTTTTAAGAGCAAGTGGGTTTATAAGATCAAGACAAAGGTTGATGGATCAGTTGAGAGATACAAGACAAGATTAGTAGCAAAGGGCTACATTCAACAGTACGAAATTGATTTTACATGAACTTTTGCACCAATGGCTCATATGACCACTATAATGACTTTGTTAGCAGTAGTTGTAGTGAGACAATGGAACTTGTAGCAACTAGATGTGAAGAATGCCTTCTTGAATGGTGATCTAGATGAGGAGGTTTATATGGAGTTGTCACAAGGGTACTCAGATCATGAGGGTAGAGTTTGCAAGTTGAAAAGGACTTTGTACGGACTCAAATAGGCACTTCGGGCTTTGTTTGAAAAATTCAGTTTTGTTATCAAATCTCCTGGTTTTGAGCAGAGTTATCATGGACCTTGTTTGTATCATCCTCCATAAAAGAGAAATGCAAATTACTCTTATATGTTGATGATATGATTATTACAAGAGACGATTTGCAAAAGGTAAATGATACCAAGAAGAAACTGGCTAGTATTTTTTAATTGAAGGATCTAGAAAATCTAAAGTATTTCCTTGATTTAGAGATTGCATACTCGAAAAGAAGTTCCTTAATCTCTTGAAAAAGTAAGAAACAACAAAGAGTTGTGTTATCTACAATTGAAGCCTATGACTCAGGTTACAATTGAGATTGTATGGATATGGTGGCTATTGAGAGAGTTAAGTGTTCTTGTTGATGGTCGAACTTACATTGTGACAATATAAGCGACATTCATATTGCAAAGAACCCATTGTTTTATAAAAGAACTAAGTGCATTGAAATAGATTGTCACTTTATAGGGAGGGCCTGTGAAGATGGAGTTGACACATTAAGATAGATTGTCACTTTATAAGGAGGGCCTATAAAGATGAAATTATCTCACTTGAGTGTGGGCTCTAAGGATCAGATTGCAGATGTAAGAGTCTTGCTTCTTTACATTTTAGTTCATTCCTTTCCAGAGTTACCGAAAGCTTCTTAGGTAGGTGAGAAACGTGCTTCCCAGAAACTCACTTTGGAAGCGCGATACTCTTCGCTTTCGAAACTTCATGAGATCTCGATTCCCCCACGCTTCTATGTTTCTCACACATTGTTTATGCTTCCTATATGCTTTTCTCATGTTTTTTTTCATGTTTTTCATGTGTTTCCACTCACGTTTTCACTCACTTTTCATGTGCTTTCTCTAAATTGGTAACCATTGTTAGATTTTAACAAAAATTAAATTCTTTTATTGAAAAATCATAAAATATAAGAATAATCAATTTTATTTATTATTATTTGCTTCTTGTTTGATTCCTATTTAGTTCTCATATTGCTTCCTCTTTTATTCCTATTTTACTTTGAAATTGATACTTCGCTATGCCTCACTTCTCACTTTCTCTTCCAGTATTGTTTCCCGCTTCCGCTTCCTAGTCTGGTAACCTTGTTCCTTTCCAAGCCTGGGATGATTCTAGTTGCATCATCTCAAGCTTAAGGGGGAGTGTTAGACTTATGTATTATATATATTACCGTTCTTGTGTGCTACCCCCTTTTTGTATTTATATGTACATAGCATTCCTTTTAGGGGTATTTTTGTATTTTCTCCGGTAGTGCAAAGTCAACAGTTTTTGTCCTGTAGTGGGGTAGGGAGATGTCCCCTTATATGAATGTATTCTTCTCATTTCAAGGTCAATGAAGTTTTTTTTCTCGTCTTCTTTGATATCTCTCTCATGGTTGGAACTCTATTGCTTTGATATATAACATATTTTTAAAATGAAAGTTAATGAATAAAAATATTCAATAACAATCATCCTAATAGTGATGAGACTACATGAAAGGTTCTTTGAACAACATGACACCTCATTCAAGTTTCAGAAGGATGTGCATTACAATAAGAAATCAAGGAAACAACAAGATTTATGAAAAGAGCATAATCATCCAGAGAAATACATGATATCAGATACCAAATGTCGCAGCATAGGTTCCAATTAAATGGTAGAAACTGTTAGAAACTACACTAGTTCAGAATAAGGAGAAGTGTTTAGAACTGATTTTAGCTATTTCATGTGATTAAATACTGGGAAAAAAATCTTTTGGGTATTCACAATGAACCCTAATGGTTGTTTTCCACTTGATGAAAATCTGGGTTAAAAAAAAAAAGGTAAAGAACACTGATACTGGGTGTCATATACTCATATGTATAAATGTAATCTTGCATGAGATAAGGTTTCACAGTATATTTAGTTCCCACGACATCTAAAATACAACTTACATATAACAATCACCTTTATTTTTAGATTACAAGAGAACTGCAGAGGGAACCTTCTGCGGATAGCATTGCAGCAGAAAACTCAACAGTAAAGACTGCTCAAATTTAGATCAAAGCAATAGATATACACCAAGTGAATCAAATAGGATTCATCATAACGAAGTGACAGCAACAATAGAGAAAACAAGGATGACACAAATAACATGTATATCCCTGAAGGATTATAAAAAAAAAAAACTAACCTGGGGTAGAGCATCTCGCCTTCTGCTGGCTGCATTCATTACCCGTGCAATTTCGGCACGGTCAAAACAATTCCTAGTGCAAGGTCTAGCAGCAGAGTACCACAAGAAATCAGCAATAGGAACCTCTCCTTCTTTGCGTATATCTTGCCTTTCTGGATTAAGTAATATAACAACTTGATTTTTCTTTTGAAACTTCTTTGAAATTCTTGCAGGCAACCCAATACCTCTTGACCCATGCACAACATGGCTGGCACCTGTTACAACTACTAGCATGCCAACAGAACCTCCATCATTCAATGCTTGCATGACAATCTGTGACATTGTGTAGTCTTCAACAACTCTTGATTGAGCAGATAAATAAGAACTTGGACCAAAGGGAATGGATGGATTTGAGGAACTAATATCTGTTGATGACCTACGGGAGAACCCGCTAACAAACCCTCCACCCGCTGGAGGAGTGTAAGTTCTACGCTCTGCAGCAGTAAGGCCTCTAATACCTTCAGCTTGAACAGTCCTCAAGACCTATATCAATTCGAGTGCAAGTTAGAAAGAGCAGTTGTTAACAGATATCCTGACAGCAGATAAAGCCTCATATATAAGATACAATTGGATCCTAAAAAGGCTCAAAAAGAATTTTCGCTACCCAGAATCCTCACAGTATGAGACTGGCCAACGAAATAAAACAACATCCAATTTGCTGCAGCAGTGTTAGGAAACATGAAGAAATGTTCAACTTCTATTTTATGTCAAGTCATTTCTAAACCGACATGTCACCTTCATGAAGATTAGCAGTTTAGGACATCATTGAACCAGAAAACATGACATGGGAAGTATGGTTCTTGAATAAAAAAAATACATAATATCAAAAATGGAAAGATTCATCTTTAACAGTGAATAGTAACAAAAGGTCAAGCTAAAAGCACACTCAAGGAGGAAGCCCTCAGTCCTCCCTCTCAAATAACAAACTTATTTGATTTGTTTATTTTTAATTGAAATTTGTAAATGGACTGAAAAGAAAAGGAAATAGCATTTCCCAGGAGAAATAAAAGAAGTGTGACGGCAGTTTATGTTTCAGACTGCTTTCAACATTTTTTTCTTTTAGTACTGGTTGAGGCCACACATAGCAAAAGCAGCATATGTTTACACCATATGTATTGCCAGTGCTAAGAAACTTGTACATTTTCAGTATTAAAAAATTTAGACTTTGCCACTATTGGTGGGGTGAGGATGGGGTAGGTTTATGTATGCATGTGTGTTTCTTTAGGCCAATTATGCCACTTTATTCAAATAAAACCCAAAACATATTAGCTCATATGATATGAGGAAAAGACCAAATTTGGGTAACAAAGCAACATATTTGTTGAAGAAACGTAATGACCAAGTTTAATTTCTTTTCCAAATGACATGGATGGATTCTTGGCACCATAAATGCACATAACTAAAATCGCAGCAACAAAATTACAAACTTATGAAAGATATCATGTTTCACATTGATTGCATGTCTGCAAGGGCCTCCAAGAGTCAGCATGTTTATCCTTTATAGAACACGAGTATACAAAATTTGCTGTAGTGTATTGCACCCAATTCATGTGATAGAATGCACCACTCAGAAAGAGATTATTTTCAAATGCTAACCTGGTTGGGGCTTGGGAGTTGGGAGGGCTGTCTGATAAAAGCTTAAAAAATGTTGAAGCATTAGATTTCTTCCCCAGAGTTTATGTGCATATGCAGATGGTTAACATGAACAAATAATATGTGGTCTTTCCCTTAGTACATGCAAGAACACAATCAGATAGCCAAACATTCAGTGATAAGCATTTCTACATGAATGAATATGAGCATGAATATCATCACTGATAACAGGACGTACCTCGAGAGGTGTACCACAAGCTATAAGGCGCACTCCGTTGTCACGACAATAATTCAGGAGAGGTTCATATTCCGACCAACGTTCAGGTGGCCAGTGTGACACATAAGATCTTAAGCTTTCCCCGTCAATCCTGTTGATCAATATTCCCTTTATCTTTAGAGGTCACATATTACAGAATTTTTTAAATCTGCAACAAATTTTTATAAAGATTCCCTAGGTTACCAAGAACGTGAGCAATATTAGGTATACTACAAGAGTCTACCTAGATTCTTTCCAAAAAAAGGTAAATGTAATAATATCGAAGAAAATTAACCACAAACATATGTGATTGACTAGAATTCCCAAATATTAACTCTATGAGTGTGTCCTGTAAGAGGAATGTAGAACTGAACTATCTCTTTTAGAAAGCCAAAGTTCAGGCAAATCCTATATGAGGTTTAAAATCTATTCTCACATTCAACTACACCAGGAAGATGCAGAACATCCCCACGATGCTTAGTTCACATAGTATCCAGTGTTAGAATTTGCCAACAATATGATGATGCACTGTTTCTTATATTTTTTATACATATCTAAAAGATGTTATGGAACTCTTCAATTAAAAACAGAAGATACGTAACTCAAACACTGAAGGAAATATGTAGGATAAGGAACACTTTGATAAAAACCAGCCACAGCATGTCAGATTGGATCAGGAACTAATCAAATTAAAAAATGTGCATGCTAAAGCAGATCCATACAGTAAAACAGTGTTCAGAACCACATCAAGTTTGATTTCAGAATGATTTTCAAAATCCTGATATGCATGATTTAATCTATATAGTTCTAGTGTTTAAAAAGGATGTGTTTAACCCTCTTTAATATTTGACAAAAACCTAAATTCTACACCTACTATGTGGTGCATGGCATCATTCACTTGAGTGGAGAAGCAGGCTCCAGGTGCAAAGTGTAGTGGCAGAAGTGTGTGACATGTCAGGCTGGTACAAAGTATGTGAAACTGACATGCAGTGGCATGCAGTTAGCAAACAGTACACAACTGTGATATGTAGCACTACAGGGTATTTGGCATATAGCAGCATTCAAGAGGCATGCTGGCTGGTATGGAAGGGATGCACATCATTTTCCATGCAGTAACATAAAATGGACGCAACAAGATGTCAGTTTGCTGTGCACTTGGGGCATGCAGATGAGCATCCAGGGAGAGGACAAGTTCCTCGAAGGTTATTCAACTTTCTTCTGGCTGCAGAGGTTGCCACCTAGAGCACCTACATAATCAGGTTCCCCAATTTTGTCTGTACTTCAAAATGTGGTTTTGGTGACCAAAACAATTTTTGGGAATCATCCAAACACCGGCAAGCCATCCCAAACCTACCATTTCCTTTCTTTCCCATCTGTTTTAAGGAAAATTTTGTGTACTAGAGCCTTATATACTCATACAGTATATTTGTGAAGAATACAACTATGAAATATGTCCTACCCAAGCACATGCATAGGATCCTCACAATATGCACCCCCATCAACCTACCACAACCTAAGCAAATATGCAATCTAGCAAGGCTTCCTCTGTACATTGCTCAGAAGCTACCTTCTAGCTAACATCAGTGCATTACTTGTGATTTGCATCAAGGTCGTGCATGCTGGCATTTGGCACTAGAACAAGGCATCAAACATGACATAGTACTATTATCCAAAAAAGAGAATTGTATTTAATATGGGCATTCAAGAATCAAGCAATTAAATCACTAACTAAAACCTCACCTTTTACTCATATAATGGTTTAGCTGTTCTTGCAAATTGCAAGGAAACGCTTCAAGAGCTAGAGAAATAGAGCGCTGCTGGTCAAAGCACTTATTTCTTAGATTTCTCACTATCTCAAGCTCAAGATCCTGCATGAACCGGAAACATTACATTAGAAACTTCCAATCAAATCATAAACTGCTAAGATCACCATTACTCAAACTAGCATAAAAGAATAATGCATGGTTGCTTTTAACACAAAAAAGACATAATTAAAAGATTTAAAAAAAGAGACCGTTTGGATACTTCTAACATATAAAAGACATATTTGAAAGTATATCTTCAAGAATATACAGAAATTGTTTCACAAATATAATAGATTTTTTTTCGGATTAGCCAAATATAATAGAATTATAAAAGGCAAATTTCAATATATTCCAAATGGACCAGTTTAATTTTAATTCAGTTACAATAGAAGATGCAGGGTAATCGCTAGCTCGCATGAAACCTTAGGTCAATTTAGGTCCTTCCTTTATCATCTATTTTAGTACTAGCTAATAAATTTGAATGCTTTGCGCCAGCTTATCATGATCTAATTTAACACCATACACGCTTCAAACTATCTTAGTTGAACAAGAAGATCCGTTTTGTCAATTTGGTTATCCCGCACATCGTGAACCGTCAGTATTCTCTTTGTTCGTATTTGCAGATGCAGAGGCCTTTAACTGACCATCAATTTCCAAGATTCATTCCCGCGAATTCACGGTTTCAAACTCAATTTCCACAGATACTGAACAAAAAACGTGTTCGATTCCTCAATCCATTGGTTCCGCATTTCCGCAGCCAAGTAACCAAGCCAAGCCATCCAAAGAATCAATTGAACAGGCACATCGAAAAGAAACGCTAGAAAAAAAAAAAAACGACAACATAGAAAGGGGAAGGAAAACCGACCTTATCGTCACGGACGGGAACGTGCTCCGCCTCGCCCAAATAAACGACCCTGGCATTCAACAGCTTGTCCCAAACCCGGCTCTTATCCTTCCCGACAGCCAGAGGCTCCGCGATCACCGTCGCATCGTAAACCCTAGAAACTATAACGTCCTCCTTAGCCGGAGCAGCGGCAGTAGCCGGAGCAGCAGCGGTAGCCGGACTCGAGCTCGAACTCGCCGGTGTCGAGGTGCCGGTGGCAGCGGCGGCGGCGGCAGCGGCGGCAGCGGCGGCAGGGCGCAAAGCGAACCAGGCTCCTCCGACTGCCAGAAGGGGCTTCAACAAGAACTCCCTCCTGTTCCCCGTCATCAGCGAAGACTCCTCGCTGTCTCCCACCGGACCGACTTCCTGGCTCTGAGCAGCGAGCCGGGAGCCCGCCGGGCGTTCGGGTTTGGTGGCGAGGGAGAAACCGATCCGGAAGGGTCGGGGGCATCTCTCCGGCGAGAAAATGCCCGGAGAATGATTCCTTGACGGTTTACGGCGGCTGGGGTGGGAGTAGGTGAGTGGCGGAAGTGGGCCGTTAGCGGCCACGGCCATCGTGTCTGACGTGGGAGACCGAACACGGAGGGAAAGGGTGGGTGGGCGCTTAAACGTTGTTCTTGAATGTCTTTCTTGGTTTATTTGAGTTTGTGGTATTTTCATGGATGAGTACACGTGTCAAGATATGGATGGGAGACTTTTTTTTCCCCAGCGGCTCGGTCCATGAAACGAGAGGCTACAGTTTGGCGGTAGTGCGGGAGTCGACGTAGTCGGGTACACAACAAAACAAGAGGCTTGTAGTAGTTCTTATCCACTCGTAATTAACTCTTGATAAACACTTGGTATTCTGAGTATTTGGGCCAGTCCTTTTTTTTTTCTTTTTATTATTTCGTTAAAAAGTGATTAACAAGTTTTTTTTGTATTTAAACCTGTTTTTTGGGTCATTTTTTCAGCTATTGGGTGACTGTATGTGTAAGCTTGTTGAATAGTAATAAAATATTTTATATATATAATATATATATATGTGTGTGTGTTCATGTGTGTTATTTTAGAGTAGTGTTTGGCTTGCAAGCAATAAGTTCAAGTCTTGTTGCTTAAGGCTTTGGGATCTATGTATTTATAACAAGCTTAGCTCAGTAGGTTTTGAGTTTCAAAACTCAAATCATGTTCAGCTTTAAAATACTGTATTTTTGTTGTAAAAAGACAGCTGGTGCTTGGTTAATTTAAATCAGACTCACCATGAGCTCGAGGTCAGCTCGGCTTGTGAAATGAGTCGAGTTTGAGCACCTTTTGCTTGATTTGTTTGACTCATTTACCAGTAGTAAGTGATAAAAATGATATGTTTTTTTATGACAAAAAAAAGTTGAAAAGTTTTCGGTCATCCAAACAAGGAGAAAACCAAGTATTGGGCAAATTGAATTTGTCAAAAAATCTAATTGTCCTTATTTGGGTATTCTAAAGGGACTTGGTCTGATGTTCACCTATTGCCTTAGTCTGATGTTCACCATTGTCATATCCACGTTTGACACCTAGTCACCAAGATTGGGCACCATATTAAACAATGGGAGATTCTCAAGAAAATGATTTTTCTTGGCCAAGACACCCACGGATTGATGTTTTTATGTGGGCTTACTCTTTGCCCCAGGGAGTAGCCACACTTGGGCTTGCACAAGGAGTGACGCTCATGAGATTTGAACCTAGACCGCCTGCCTAGCTGCCTAGGCCCCAATCCCACTACGCCAAAACCCGTTGGGGCATTCAAAGTTGACGTTAGAAAGTTTTTTTCACACGAGGTCATGCAATCATGGCCACCAATGTTTACATTCACTAGTTGAACATTATTTAATTATTATTGTCTCTTTCACTGAGAAGCTTATGGTTGACTATTTTCTCAATCAACACCGCAGATCTTGTTTTTTGAGAAATGTTGGTGAGGAAAAAGCTCACTTTATTTTGAAAAATCCAGTTTTCCTTGAAAATTTTCAAGAAAACCTCAATATATATATATCAAATATCAACAAATTTATAAATAATATAAAAGCATCATTCAAAAAATTGCTTTTATTGCATTCTTATTGTGATAAACACTGTTTTTAAAAGAAAAAAATTCTAAAAGTATCACATTTGCCCAGTATATTAAGTTGGCATCTAAAAATATCACAATAAAATCATGGTATAAATTCTCAAAATATGAGCAATAGTTGTGACAACACCCTTAGCTCGATCTAACGAGTAAGAGAGATCTGATCATCAATAAAACACCTTACTATTTTATGGAAGAGACCAGTCATATGGTTTGTGTTCACAATTTGTTTTTGAGAAAAATGTCACAAATTTGATGATGTTTTTTATTATATGGTATTTAGCAAGTACAATAAACATTAAAAAAGAAATAAACAAATTGAAAAACAAATACTTTGAAAATACTAGTGAAACGGCCCATCCAAGAGGGCAGGCACTAACAAAGAGAAGTACATAAAGATGTATTTAATATTAAAATTTAACACTAAAAGGTAAGAGGAAAAATTAAAAATAAATAAAAAAAAGAATATCTTATACAATTAACATTGATGTTTAAATTAAAAGAGTATCACCATGATTATCCAACGAGAGGGCTCGATTTACGAGAAAATTACTTTGATATCAAATTGATGTAAATCGAGATGGCTCAATTTATGAGAAAATCACTTTGATACTAAATTGATTTAAATTGAGATGGCTCAATTTACGAGAAAATCACTTTGATACCAAATTGATGTAAATCAAGAGGGCTCGATTTATGAGAAAATCACTTTGATACCAAATTGATGTAAATCAAGAGGGCTCGATTTATGAGAAAGTTACTCTTATACCAATTGATGTAAACCGAGAGTGTCCTTCTAACGGCTCCAAAATCATCCTGAATATCTTTAAATTTTTTTAAAGAAGCTTATATATAAAAACGAAAATACATCCCAAGAATCTGGGGCACATCACATATTCGGAACCCACATTCCACCATCAAACCAACCATCTATTCTAAACCATTGTTGATACAAAATAGTTTAAATTCTTAATAAAAATTGAATAAATTTCAAATTTAGTTCACAAATTTTTCATTCAACCTATCCGCTTGAACACCCTATAATTCATACATTTGTCCTCTCCAACGTTAGTTCTGTCATCACGTGACTCAGCTATGTTTGAATCTTAAAACCTGAAAATTATGAAACAACGAGTGAGAACCACGATTCTTGTATGAAATTTTACATAATCTAACAGTATAGCATAAAACATAAATCTAACAAACATAACCTTAGAAAGCGTTAAGGTACATAAATAATTCAATTTTGTTTGCAATCACATGAGATATATAAACCAATGCATGATGTAGTGTTTATCATTCTTATTGACACTTTTGAATGCACAAGCATGATACTTGCAATCAATTTAAGTTTTCTCCAGACCCTACTGTGGGTATTGTTCATATGCAAAAATTGAAGTACAAAGCAATCTCAAGATTATATTTTTCATGCATAATTATATTTTATTAACCTATTATGCACCTGTCTATCGGGGCGACATAGGGATACAACACCCTAGGCAGCCACTTCTTAGTATACGAATATTGCTTAACAGTTGAAGCTCAAAACCACACCATTCTCGGATCTCAATTATGAAAAATATCCCCTACTACCATGGTCGAGGACAATAAGCCCCAATATCGTGCTTTTGAAAAAAGTTCTACGAAGCTCAATACCACCATATCCCCCAAGATAGTCATCTAAGGATCTTACCTTCTTAGAGAGCAACCAAGGAACAAAATTAGCACATTGTTTGGGTATCTTTTACATCTTAAATTTTCATACATTCTTTCCACAATGAACGATTTTGGATCCACAATATCCATATCATGTACTAATGATGCATGAGGTTCATCCAGCTCAAACATGCATATCATCTCATGCATCATTCAATTGGGTGATCTTTCCACTCGGATACAATAGTGTAACCATCATGTGCCAATATGTGCTAATATATGCAAATATGTGTCATTTATCATATGCATCATGATAGAATTTAAACTTTTCATTCAATATAATTTTCACAAATGATTGCACCAGCACACTGCCTCAATAAATTCATATATTTCTCAGCAACACGCCACAAAGTCCATCTGGTTTACTTCTGAAACTGTCACATGTATTCAAACAAAAAACAATTCACTCATAGGACTGTTAATGTAGAAATGTATCTAACGTTAGAAAATTTGTCATAAATTGTATAGAATGATTTAAGCTCAGAGATTTTAACTGAAGGCATTTAGATATGTAAAATTCATACCCTCAAAATCACAGACTTTAAATTATTACAAATCAGGAAATAATTTTTTTGAAACACAGACTGTTTTCTTATCACATAACAGACTTGTCCAATTATGTCGCTTAAAAGAAAATCAATTATAAATTGTTCAAGAAGAATTAGATGTTGGGATTTTTTTGGGTTATAAATCTTCAAAGAAAAGTAGTTATAATTCAAGAAGAAATCTCATTAATTAATTTTTTATGTTTTAGAAAATACTTAGTGTTATAGGATTGATTTACGAGAAAACTACCCACACTACCAGTTATTTAGAAAAGACAGAAAATAGATCTAGAAATACGAGAAACTCAATAAAACTATCGAAAATTACAAAAAATAAATAGAAAATTAAAATAACTGAAAACTAAAAAACATACTAAAATTTATCTCATCTTTAAACACTCAACTCTCAACTCTCTTCTCTACATAGGGCTCTCATCCTTTTATAAATGAGGTCTCTCAAATCTCAATCCAAGTAAACTACTTAATTTGATAAACTCCTAAAAATATAAAACTTATCTTAATTAAGATATAGATCAAGCATAAGGATTCAATATCCATTATAAAATGACCCAAATACGAAAAACGATCAAATTGATAAAAATATTTAAAAACATCAAAATGGATCCAAACGGATCTTTATGGACCTGGTTCTTCTGCTCCGCTCCTGCATCATTCTCTCCAGGTTGAAGAAGACTTACCCTCAAGTCTTGATCACGCTTACGCTTCTTCCAATTCTGCTCCACCTTATGGGTTATGGGCCCATAATATGAATTTTGATACTGATGTCAATCCACAAACTGAGTAGTCCAAATTGTTCTAATACATGCCTGAAAGCCTAAAATATTCTTTCTAAATCATCCATAGTCATATGGGTCCCAATACTAATTCATGTCAAATTGATTGAATGGTTCTAAAGCTAGTTTGATCTAATCTAAAGAAGTCAACAAACAAGCGATGGGGATCTCTTACTCCAACTAATCTTATCGAAGTGTTTCAAACATGTTTGGGTTCTAGGACAAGCTTGTTTTAGGTGGAGTGGGTACATATGAAGTTTGGATCTAGATAGAAGGTAAGGCATGAGGTGGTTCTTGTGAAATTAAATGGGTCGGTTCAAGATGATGGGATTGGTGAAGATCCAGTTAGATCACGATCGGATCGGGGATATAGTGGTTCGTCAGACCCAGAATGAAATGGGTTAGATACTAGATCAAAGTTTGATAGGGGTATGCATGTTTTAACTCTAATTTAGATCCAAAATATGTATGAGTTTGGTCTTGACCTAGTTTGGTTTGGAACTGGAGCTTCATTTAGGTATGATTGACTTTAGTTTGGGTTTCGGTCTAATTATTTAGACCAAAATCAAGGGATTGGGCCCAATCTAGAGGTGAGACTCCTTGGATCAGACAAACAATACCAAAAACTAGAGCGTTATGGGTCAAAATAAGTAGAAATCGGCCCGAATTTGGACCCAAACCTTTGAAACTGGGTTCTACACTTGAAAAACGGGTTTGGAACCCGTTTCTGAGCCGAACTAGTTATGTGAACCGGTTGTTGTCTCACAAGATTCCCTACCCATTTTAGAAAACCACAGAAGGGCTTCCTGAAATGGGCCGAGTAGGTGGTGGCTCCTGTCCACTATCGCCAGTACCAAGGTTGTTTCGGGAAGGGGCAGTGTCACCGACCTGCCTCATCCGACAGGAACCCGTCGGATGGCGGTTGGCCATCAGTGGGGACTCTCATGAACGTATGAGGATGGGTGTATACAATGGTTCTCGTCCATTGTCGTCCACCTGCCCCCTGTCAGCCTACCTTGTTCGACAAAAACCCATCGGATGGTCTCTAGTTGCCCTTGGGTGCACCCACAAAGGTGTCTTTGACTTGACTAAGAATGAGTGAGGCAATAGGCTGATGGTCATCACCGACTGGCCTCGACAGCAAGGCTGGTCCCTGTCAACCCATGCCCACGACAACATTATGTTGGGTGCGTCAAAGGTTGCAAGAACATGAGGGAGGGTAGGTAGACATGGATGGACGAACAATGGAGGTGAAAAGGGAAGGGAGGGTGGAAACCCTTCCTCGATGTTTTGTTTATCTTGCGATGACTCGATCAGCGATGACACACCGTTGTTTGGTGGAGCCTTCTCCTTGCTGCATACCGACTGATTTACTACGACCATTGGTTCGTTGCCACTGGCTTCTTGATGGGGGTTTTCCTTGGGTACATTCTCTTCGATGGGCTGCTCAAACCCCTCAAATTGTCGGTCTATCGCCTCAAGTCGATGATTTATCATCCTCTAGTCACCTTCTATATCGTCTAACTTTCTCTTTATGGACACAATATCATTGTGTAGGCAACGGACCATCTTTGTCAATGAAACCATGTTCGTTAAAAGTGTTATCGATGCATCTTTGCATTCACTTCCTAACATCATAAATACAATCAAGATTTTAGCTCTAATATCAATTGATGTAAATTGAGAAGGCTTAATTTATAAGAAAGTTGCTCTAATACCAAATTGATATAGATTGAGAGGGCTCAATTTACGAGAAAGATGCTCTAATGCCAATTGATGTAAATTGAGAGTGACCCAATTTACGAGAAAATTTCCCACACTACAAATTATCTAAAAAGATAGGAAATAGATATGGAAATACAATAAACTCAAGAAAATTGCAGAAAATAAATAGAAAATTGAAATAACTGAAAATTAAAAAGAAATACTAGTATTTATCTCATCTTCAAACTCTCAACTCTCTTCTCTACGTAGGGCTTTCATCCTTTTATAAATGAGGTCTCCCAAATTTCAATCCAAGTAAACTACCCATTGTGATAAACTACTAAAAAAATAAAATTTATTTTAATTAAGATATATATCAAGCATAAGGATCCAATATCCATTACAAATGATCTAAATACGAAAAAAGATCCAAATGATAAAAATATTCAGAAACATCAAAATGAATCCAAACGGATACTTATGGGTCTGGGTCTTCCTGCATCATTATCTCACACAAAAATGTTCATCTTTTATATTAATATCATTTATCAACGGAAGTTGTATCTTCCAAATTGATACTTTCATTTTTCAAGCACATTTTTATACCCTAGTTACAATATACCTTGTATAATGAATTTGATATGTCTTTTTTTTCACGATACAAGAAACTGACATACCTTTGTTTGATTTGATAGCTCATGTTGTACAAATATCAAAGTTTTGTCATACAATATTATTATAAAATATTATATATTTGTGTATTACAAAGAGAACATATGTTAAAATATGCATATCTAAACATGTTTGAGATGAGATTATCATGATATATATGAATCTGAAATACAAGCATGTTTATCATATAAATATGAAATAGTAATCATGTTGATCTGTGACAAATACTGTTTCAAACTGTTAAGGACAGGTTGAATATGTAGAAATTAATGAACATAAATCAGAAAACCATAATAGGGCATATGAAAGTGTGCTGCATACAAGTTGAATATGTTCAAAAAACTAAATCAAGCAATTTCAAATGTGAGATAGCATAGCGTTGTTATATATTGCACATAGCATCCATATCCAGTGTTGATTACTAATCTACAAATATGTACACGTGTATCTTTTCATAACATTCTAAAAAATTATAGCTATAAACTTGCTGCTAAGTAAAACATTCAATTGGACACCAATATAAATAAAAAATAGTTTATTAGTTACAATCAAAGTCAATACGTGATTAGATATCAATAGATAAAGGAAAACATACCCACAAGCTTGGATATCCAAACCAAATACAAAACTTGATATAAGGAAGATTTTACCTTTCATATGCTTTTGAATCAGATCTATGGTTGGAAGTTTATCTTCTGCTCATTGCCCACTTTTGTTATGTAGTAGAAAGCCTGAAATTGATAACCCCTACTTTAATTGAAAATACAAAACCCTGAATTTAAGATTTTCAAAATTCTCTTGAGTGAATCCTAGTGGTTGACTAAAAGAAGGGGCTTTCACTTTTTAGATGATATTAGGATTGGTCTTACTTGAGACCTTCTTCCTGCTTTTTAACCTTAAGAAACTTAAGGCTTAGAGAAGCCTTAATGACCCCTTTTAAAACTAGCAGTAGTCTTTAAACAACTGGTCTTGAGCTAGAGGACCTCTCTCTTGCAAAAGTATTTGTGGCTGCTCAGATATAGAGGACTGTCGTGTTTTTTTTAATCATTTTTTCTTGATTAATTTCTTATTGTCTGCATTGCTTGACACATTCTTTCCTCTTCCCTACAACCTCCTGTAGGGATCAATCCAAGGTGTCATAAAATACTTGGTTTTGGTCCAAACCAACTTGGTGTTGTCTACAATAATCACAAAACTAATCCAAAAATAAACCCATACATTTGATAAAAAAAATCATAATTGTACCCAAAATCATGCTATATTTGCTATTTTTTGTTAGGAAATTAGCCTAGGAGAAACGGCTATACTTGGTATTGTAATTGGATCTTGGTGTGGACTTTAGATTGATGGAAAAAGTTTTGAATTGATTATCAAATGATTGGCCAAGATGGCAAAAAAATGATTTAAATGATGGATTTAGACTCAAATTATTAAATTGATTTTGTTGATAGTGGATAGTGTAAAACTTATAGAGAACAATTTGCATCTTTTTCTGTTGATAGTGGGTAAGTATTAGTTTGTATCTTTTTTTCTTTGTTTCTATGTGGATCAACTTATAGCAAACAATTTTTTTTCCTAGTTTTTTTCCTTGGTTCTTTGTGGAGAAAGAATAGTTTTCTCCGAGTTTTCATGAGAAGTCTTTTAATGATGCTTATGTTACTTATTTATGATTTCAAAATATTCAGAGCTACGCACTCTATACTTAAATGATGTGATCTGATTTAGTTTTTGCACACTAAGATTGGTTATCTTGTGCTTGAAACCATTCAAATTCTCTGTGATCTTAATATATTATATTTCAATTCGGTACTTAGTTTTGCATATTTATCCAAACTAACTTATCAAGGCATGAATGTTGATAATGTTGAGACGTAGATGTGTAAAAATATGCAAAAAGTAGATCATACTAGATTCTTGTGATTTTTATTTTCTAATAACATATTATGACTTTATCTTTATGTTTTACAAATTTACAGATGTCTCACTTAAATTTCGTCAGACAAATAGTTCATAACATTATCATAGTCATGGCAATGGTTGTGTATAATATCATGGATTGCTTCCTGCATGAAATAGGGATATATACAGACAATACTACACTAATGAAATAATTGGTGTAGGTGATGTGGCGTGTATTAACCAACTCAGAATGACCACAGATGCCTTTTGTCGCTTATGCTATCTATTACTTGAGAAGAGATTATTATTTGATTCAAGAGATGTAATGTTGGAAGAGCAAGTAGTGATGTTCTTACACACTCTCGATCATAATGTTCGGAATGTTATAAGAGGATGATTTTTCAGATATGGGAAACAATTAGTCATCATTTTCATAGAGTTTTAAATGAAGTACTATAATTATATCCTGATTTTGTAAAAGAAGCAACTTCAAAAATTCAGAGACAATGGCCAACAATGTTAAATTCACTCTATAAAAAAATGTGACAAAGAAATTGTAACTTAAATCTTTAAAAGGAGTTGTTTTATGGTGCTATAAAGTTTCTTATTGAAAATAAGCACTTGGCGAATATATTCCTATCTTTGCCTACAGATATAAAACGTGAATAAATACTTGGAGAGATAAGACTAAATGAAGACTAAATTAGATATTTTTTAATGATAGATTTTGTGAATAAAGTGATTACACCTCATTGTAATGAACTTTTATTTTTATGTTCATGCTTTTGGACTTATTTTAGAATACTTAAGAACGTAGTGAGTTTAATTAACATTTATGTTTAATTTAAATATTAATTGTTTGTTAAAATAATTAAATGTCAATAATATAATTAAATATGATATAACTTTTCTATACATTCTTTGCTACTCAAATACCATGCTACTGGCTTGAATCTTTGAAGGAGTTATTTATGCTTCCAAACAAAGAGTCCACAACTCCTCCCAAATCCAAATGGACGAGGGAGGCCTCCTAGTTTTGGAGATTAGCCATCCATTAAAAGCTCCATGAAGTTTTTATTTTGATTTCATGAAGGCAACCCATGGCATGGTTGATTGCCGATAATGATTTTCCACTACCATTTGCATAAAGATCTATATTCGTGAGGTGCCCAATCCATCACTATGATTGGGAAGAGTCATGACCCACTCCAAAGAAAGTGTCAAATGATCTTTTTTTATTTGTTGTTCAACTTTCTTAGGTAAGATGAAAATTGGCATATAGTAACTTGGAATTGAACAAAGGGTATGCTTGATCAATGTTACCTAGCCATCAAAGGAGAGATAGCACGCCCTCCAAGACTGAAGCTTTGATGAAGCCCAATCAATTACCGGTTGGCAAAGCTAAGAGGTGATCCTGGTCTTGTTGAGAGGTAGGCCTGAATACATCATTAGAAGGGAGCCCCAAGAGCATTCAAAAATATAGAAGCTGCTAAGTTTGTGGGTTGTCTGAATTAAAGGTAGTGATAGAGCATTTTGACCCATTGATATTCGGTCCCAAACACCATCTCAAAACTCTTCATAATGAGAGCCACCTTCATTATTTGTGAAATTGATGCTTCCTTGAATATCAACAGATTGTTGGCAAATTGGAGAATATTGGAGTTTTGGCCATGAAAGGAGATTGGGTTGATGAACCCTTTATGAATCGCACTCATAAAAATTGTGGCCAAACCTTTGACCGCCATGTTAAAGAGCAATGGGGACAATGGGCATCCTTGACAAAGGCCTCGATCCATCTTGAAGAGCCAACTTCTTGACCCATTCACCTGAACCACAAGCATGGCATTGAAAATGAGCTCTACTATCCATTTCAGCCATCTGTCATTGAAGCCCATACTCTTTACAGTGTCAAGGACAAATACCAGGGAAATGGAATTAATTAGGCCCTGTTTGGAAACTAGTAGCTAGGATGAGAAGTGACATTTCAGGATTTGGCAACTGCCAAATCCTAGAGGTGGTAGCTGCCATGCTTTAGTGTGAAAACAATGTCACTTTCCATCCCAAATGCATTAACTCCCATCTCAGCTACCAGTTTTCAAACAGCCACCAGGTGGTAGTTTGATTAACTTTTTGCCAAATGCATTAACTCCTATCCTAGTTCCTAGATTCCAAACATGACTTAAAAGGCTTTAGAATAATCGACCTTGAGCATAAAATATGGTTTCGGGAGCAGACATGTTGTGGACGATCTTATTAGCCAACATCGTGCACTTTGAATTCTTCTACCAAAAATAAAGGCCTTTTGAGTGTCACCCACTAACTTGTCTGGAGGTGCTGGTTGTGTTGGTACAAATGGTGTCCAAAACAAGAATTTGAAGAATCAAGATCTCAAGCCTAGAGGCACATTCTTAAGATGGCTATCTTTAGAACTTCAATCGCCCCACTTTAAAAATTTTGAAGATGCAAAAAAAGTTTGTTCATGATTGAGTTCCCAAGATACAACTAGGCTTGGACCTCAAGAGCGTCACTGCTTCGCAAGATTAAGTGACCACTCCCACACTTGAACTTGGCAAGCCAAATAAAGAACAAAAAAAATAGGAGAGAAAGTTTGAGAAATAGAAAATCTAATGATCTTAAAGACGAAAATGAAGAAATTTATAGACTTTTGGAAGGCTAAGGCATTTTTTTGATAAATAAAATTAAAGGTCATAAATCCAACAGTTTGAAAATTGGATAAAATTGACCTTAAACGGTCACTCGCCTTTGACTAACGATCAAGCACCTCCAAAATCGTCCAACAGTCACAAAGCCCCACAAACTCTATATAAATGCATTTTTAAAGTCTTTCAAACGGCTAAACCATTCAAGAAAATGCAAAGTCAAAGACGACTTGGTCAAAGCAAACCTCGGCACCTCACACATGCCTCGCACTATTGTGAGCATGCAAAATGCAAAGTGCGCCATCAAAATGTCATATTGTGCCTCAAGCACCCTTGCATACACATGTGTGTGTGTGTGTGTGTGTGTGCGTATGACACATTGTTCATGAGCAAAGTGTAACAATGTCTACAAGTCACCCTAACATACAAGGTTTACCAAAATAAAGAATAGAGAATAAACACTCTATTTAAACCACCAGAAAAATTTCTCCCTCTTAGATATTGGACTAAACATTTTCAAAGCACTTTTGGTAGAAACAATAAAGCACCAAAACTTTACAAAATGTGCTATATTTTGAAACTTTTTTCAACAATCCCCCACTAGTTTCAAAATATATTTGGCATGTATAGAAAACTTATGCATTAGTGAAGGTGTTTACAAGACTTGAACCCCCACTTAGTGAAAGAAAACCTAAATTAACCAAGGTTATAAGTGAACTTACCTTGAACTTAGCTCCATATATTGCTAACCGGGTTTTCAATCATACATAGGTTTTCAAAAGTTCAATTGTGTGGATTTCAAGTTGGCACATTTAGAGCCTTGTGCTTGCCTGGATTCATAAGTAACCTAGAAAATTGTCAATTCTCATAAGAAGTGTCTCACACTTCTATACTCACATAGATGAGTTTGTTTAGGTGTTCTGTAATACACACCTTAGCCTTAAGACCTATAAACTCATTAAGAGCTATTAACTCAACCCTCACATTAGTTACAACTCATAAGCACACATCAGGAATGAGCTCACATAAATATGCTCAATACTTGTCATTCATCAATTTGTTTCCTATTGAACCAAGGCATGTGGGATCTCCAACACTCTAGGTTGGGTATCCTTAGATGATGACTTAATTGACTTAATTATCATTCTTCTCGATGTTTTAATGATGACATCTCTTCAAAGGCCTTTCGTAAATGGGTTTGCCAAGTTTTGTCATGACTTCACATATTTCAAAGATATAATATTGTTATCAATCATTTATCTTATAAAACTATTTATTAAACTAATATGTCTAGACTTCTCATTGTATTTTATATTACCTGCTTTACATATAGCTGATTGGTTATTACAAAATATTGAAATAGCAAGTATGAGTTTCTCACATAGTGGAATATATAGTAACATGTTCTTAATCCACTCAACTTCTCTAAAAGCATATGCCAAAGCAAAAAACTCATATTTCATTATAGAATGAGTTATATAGGTTTGTTTCTTAGACCCTCATGCAATTACTCCTCCATCACGGGTAAAAACCCAACCACTTATAGATTTGGAATCTTCAAATTCAGTGTTCTAACTTGCATCACTATACCCTTCAATAATAGAAAGAAACTCGGTATAGTGGATTCTGTATTTTAAAGTATGCTTAAGATATTTAAAAATCATGTTCACAATATTCTATTGTTGATGTTTAGGATTATTAATATATCTACACACCTTGCTCATTGCATAGGTTACATCAGGCCTTGTGAAATTCATTGTATACATAAGACTACCTACAACATTGACATATTTTAATTGTTGAACACTTACACCATCATTAGGAGTCAATTTCACGTTTGGATCATATGAAGTTCATGCAGGTAAACAATCAATATATCCACACTTTATAAGAATTTTCTCAATGTAATATGATTGACATAATGCAATGCTATTATTATTTCTCATAATTTTGATTCCTAAAATAACATCTACAACACCCAAATCTTTCATACAAAACATAAAAGATAAATTTTTTTTTATTTATGCGCTCACTATTAGAACCTAAAATAAGCATGTCATCAACATATAAACAAATAATAATAATAGAATTATAATCAACTTTACTATAGACACACTTATCAACATCATGTATTTTGAAACCATTATTTACTAGAGAACTATCAAAATTTTCATGCCATTGCTTAGGGGCATGCTTTAATCCATATAAGGATTTCTCAAGTTTGTAAACTTTGTGTTCTTGCCCTAGCACTACAAAACCTTTAGGTTGCTTTATATATATCTCTTCATATAATTCTTCATTCAAAAAAGTTGTTTTTACGTCTATTTGATGGATTTTGAAGCTTATATGTGACAACCATGACAATCAAAATTCTAATAATAACTATTCTAGTTAAAAGAGTAAAAGTATTAAAATAATCAACACCATCTTTTTGTTTAAATCCTTTTGTAATCAAAGAAGCTTTAAATTTGTCAATTGTACCATCGACTTTTAACTTCTTTTTGAAAATCTATTTGCAGCCGAAAGGCAAGAACCATAACAACCAGATTATAGGTCAAAGTAAAGAGTGAAATTGGCCAGATGTTGGAAACCTCAATGGCACCAGATCCCTTGGGGATCAAGATGAGTAAGGTTTTGTTAAAAAACTTGAGAAGCATACCGTTGAGGAAGAAATCTCTGAAGATATTTATTAGATCATGGTGAGTGGTTTCCTAAAAAACTTAGAAGAAGTCAGTGGGAGGACTATCATGACCAAGGGGCCTTCATGTGAGAGAAAGGTTCCAAACTGCTTCCATGATATCATATAAGAAGAAAGGTACTTTCAGAGAGAACCTATTCTGCCGATAGAGTTTATTGAATAAACCATCACGAAGAGAGGAACTATGATGTTTGGACGGGGCAAACCAGTATTGAAAGTGCTATGTGATGCCTAAAATTGCTTCATCACCATAAAAAAACTTTGTCACCAATCTTTACCACATGAATATGATTTGATCCGATGACGCTCAGAAGTTGCTTGGTTGGTCACCCCACCCAAGCCAAGTGACTCAAGTTGGTTATTAACTTTCATAGTTTGATCAGATGAATCTATAATTATAAGAGTGAGCATGAACATATATAGCATTTTAATAATAAACATCAATAATACATGTTAATAATGTCACATAAATTAAAAATACAATATATTTTACTTACTGTTTCATTACATCATTTTTTTACTTGCACTTTATAGAGCACAAAAATAATGCATTGGGGCACCTAACTAATCAAGACGTTCTAGCAGACCCCACAAAGCAGGACATGACCTAATCATAAAAGGAGAGCACCATCTATATTAGACAGGTATTGCAACAATATATTTTCTATGCAATATGATCACACCTGGCAGCATGTATAGGCTATCAATAGATGGGTATGATGAAGGAGAGGAGTAGAAGACCAATAAGGATTCATTTGGATTCAATTTATATTTTTTGCATGATAACTTCTTTGTGCGAAATAAGAAGTGATGTGCGCAGTGTGATTCAGAAGCTTGATTTGACAATGAAGGCAATCAAAAGAATGATTCGAAGATCTGCTTTGTTAGAAAAAAGGTTCATGGAGTTTATACAATGTTCAAATGAAAAAAATAAAAAGCAAAATCATCCTCCGGTGATACGTGAGGAGCGTTTAAACCAAGAGGGTGGGTCTATAGCGTCGGTGTTCGTCGATATGCAACCACCACTATCTAGCATCGGATTTTCAACTCCCAATCTTGTTTCAACGATGACACATGAACATGAGGCCCACCCAAAGCAACCATTGTGGATGAAAAACACTTAATACAAACAGATTATGTTTCGAACTGGTTCGGTTCCTGTAGACCCCCAAAAAAACTAATTCAAGTTCCTTCTTTTGAAATAAAATCTGGTTCTCTTTGCAAAACCCGGTTTTCTTATCTTCCTCATTCAACCCACCTTATTTTGAACCCAAATCTAGCCCCAAATCCACCTAAACCTATCCATTCAAGTCTGAATACTATTTTAATGCTGCTTGGGTCAATCCAAGCCATGTTAATCTTACATCCCACCTTATTTTGAACCCAAATCTAGCCCAAAATCCACCTAAACCTATCCATTCAAGTCTGAATACTATTTTAATGCTGCTTGGGTCAATCCAAGCCATGTTAATCTTACATCCCACCCATATCCTTAATATATCCTACCCATTTGACCCTGGACCAAACATCATCTATTTAGATCTTATTAAGGTTGACTTGGATCTGATTGGTTCTAATTGAATCCAAGTGACTCATGTTCTATATGAAGATCCATTTGGTTATATGTGACACTAGCTGTTAGATAATTGGCATGCACTTCTTGAACATTCTTGTGCTAGCAGATCTATGCCTTTCAAAAGTTTTGACGGTTTATTATTTCTTGCGATTAGTTTGCAATTGAAAGAAGCATAAGCAGGATCTAGACTTGAAGGCAAGTCTTCTCCAACCCAAAGAGAATGATGCAGGAGCGGAACAGAATATCCGAGTTCATAAGGATCTATTTGAATCCAAATTATATTTTAGATTTTTTATCATTTGGATCTTTTGTATTTGTATCATTTTAGTGTTTGGTTCAATTGTAATAAAATATTGGATTATGCATTGAATCTGATATTTATATTTTATTAGATTAGGAAAAGTTTTATTTATGAAGTCCACTTGAATTAGAATTAGAAAATCTCATCTATTTAAAGATTAGTAAGCTCTATAGATGGATAGTTGAAGTTTGATGATTGATTTATTGTTATTTTCTTAAATTTTCTGCAATAATTGTGCCTTATCTGCCGCATAAATATGTAGGAGCAACTGATAACATAGAGTTTTCTTCGCTAATCGTGGATTCTATTTGCATCAAATTATCAAGGACATATCAAGTGCAATGTAATTGTACAAAAAAAAGAAGAAAAGAAAAATGTACTCTTTGCTGATTCAGCTATAGATCACAAAAAGTTTGACCAGTTATTCGATTGCATCAAATGGGTTTCATACAAATAGATAGGGTAGTACATTGTTTTGTGCGTTTACATTGGATTTGAACCATGAACTAGGTTATTTAAATAAGAAAATACTCTATGCAAATAACTGCTTTGACCAATGGTAGACTACTAATATAATTTGAAACGACAAAAGAAAGATATAACCATAGTCAATACACTAATAAGTATGATTTATCTTTAGTAACTGCAGATATTTATATGTTAAAACTACAAATTATGTAAAAATAAATACAGTCGATTTTAGTAGTATCTTAAAACAATATAGAGGGTATGGCTATATTTTTTGCTTTGTTAAGTATCTTTTCTTTGAATTGATAGTATAGTAATTTGGGACTTCTTAGATGATTCCACAAATTGATGATATTATTCTACTCATGAATTTTGTATTCATATTTCTTAAATTATCAAAACAAGCATATATGGTAATTCACACTTTTGAAATTCAACTATACATGCACAAGATGTAACTTTATCAACGAAGTGTCTTTTGAATAATAATTATTTCATTTTTTCAAGTTTTCTGTAAGGCTCTATTTGAAAACTGGTAGTCTGATGGTGATCATGCATTTGAAAAAGTGGCAGCTGCCAAATCTTGGATTTAACAGCTACTGAGGTGGTACAAAGGAGAGAGGACTTCACTTCCCATCCCAAATGCATAAACACCCATCCCAGCTATAAGTTTCCAAAGGTCTACCCCCAAGGTAGTTTGACCAAGTTTTTCCCAATTACATTAACTCTCATCACAGCTACTAGTTTCGCTCCAAAGGGGGTTGGTGTAGTGGGGCTTTGGCTGCTAGACAGGTAGTCAATGTTCGATTCCCATGGGCATCACCCCTTTGCGCAAGCTAACATGTAGCATAGACCTCGGGGTTAAGGTTCCTAGCCTCAAAATTTTACGCTGCCGGCATGACAACCATAGGTATTGCAGGCTGAGCCAGTGCGACCAGGTC
Organism: Nuphar pumila; assembly: GCF_984573655.1. NCBI lineage: Eukaryota > Viridiplantae > Streptophyta > Magnoliopsida > Nymphaeales > Nymphaeaceae > Nuphar > Nuphar pumila. Next base: position 12,786,967 of record NC_143252.1, read on the forward strand.
TTCATGCCGGGTGCGATTTCTTCGGGTTATAAATAAAATAAAAAAGCTATTAATTAGTTTCCAAACATAGCCTACATATCTTTCTAGTTAAATATGGTCAATCCAAATCCTGTTGTGTATCTCCATTATTTAACAAATTATTATTATAAGTTATAGTTAAAAATATATTGCAACATTATATGAAGCAAACATATCTTTAGAACTAATTCCATGTCCAGCAAAGCTTACACAATCTTCACCTGTAGTAATATAATCATATAAACCTTTAAACATATCTCCTCTTGATTGTATCTTGATCATTTAACATCCATTTAATCAATGTATTTCCATCTTAATATGTATAATCTTCCTTAATGTAGCAAGATAATTAAATTTATTAGACAATATGTGTAACTTATATATATATAATATTTATGATATATAATATATTTTAAACTTTTTCTTAAAAATCTATAAATTTTAGGATGCCATCCTACTTTACCTCTTAAAAATAATAAAGAATACAGTAATAGATCATAACATCCAACTATGTTACTAATAATTACTTTTGATCATATTTAGCTTGGATCCATTGTTACTATACAAAATTCAGCTTTACTTCATTAGAACATATTCAATTATAGATTTTGATATGGGTATAATATCCCTCATCTTACATGGGTTATCAAGGACTTGAGTTTGTGTTGGTTACCCAATCTATCCTGAATGCAAATGTCTGGATGTAAACATAAAAATACTGGCCTGAATATTAATCAAGTCCACCTGAACCCACCCAGTAAAATGTCAGTTAGGTCAAGTTACGATTGTTTGCTAGATCCAACCCGACCCTGATTCAGATTTTTTTCCTTTTTGAAAAATCGATTGTGTTTAAACTTTAAAGGCTTGATTCTGACAACATTTACCATATTGGTCCATATATATATATATATGTATTCTGATTTTCTAAATACTTTAACAAATATATGGGTCGAGCATGGGCTTTCATTTTCTAGACCCGGAAAAACCCAAAATCCGACTTTCTTTTATCATTTGGGCGGGTTAATGGGTTGAATACCCGACCCATCACAGTTACATGAGAGAGAGAGAGAGAGAGAGAGAGAGAGAGAGAGAGAGAGAGAGAGATGCTGCGCAGGGCAAGCATTTCGCTGTGGAGAGCTCTCCTGCCGTCGCCGGCTCCGTCCCTTCCGGCTGCCTCGCCGGCCGTCATGATCGCCCGCGCCCGCGTCAGCGGCACGGCCAAGGGCAAGACCAAGCTTAAGTCGGGGCAGCCTCTGAAGCGGTCCAAGATCACGAAGAAGAAGGGCCCCGCCGCCGCCGCCGCTCCCACAGAGGGCCGCGGCCGCTCCGGAGAGGCGGAGCGCCTCCGACGCATGGCTGAGTCCTGCCTGAACGCGCCCACCCCGATCCGCCACCTCACCGAGAAGCAGCGGCGGCGCGAGGCCGAGCGCGAGAAACTCGGCCTCATGAGCAAGGACCGCCAGCGCGAGCTCGACATGGCCAAGGCCAAGGCCAAGAAGAAGGACGACGCCGGATCGCCGGCGCCTCCGCCGGGAACTCGCGTCTCCTGGATCGGCACCCCCGGCTTGGACCCCGTCTCTTTGGGACTGATCGACGAGAACGACCTCATCAAGTACGAGCTCACCGTCGAGGACGGGCGGAGGCTCGCCAAGGAGTACAGCAGGGTCCTCATGAGGAAGACGAGGGCGCGGCAGGCCGCGGAGTCGACGCTGCTCAAGCTCAAGAAGGAGGCCATCGCCGCGCTTCCCGACCACCTCCGCGAGGCCGCGCTCGTCCCTGACCTCACGCCTTTCCCCGCCAACCGGTACATGGCGACGCTGACGCCTCCGATCGAAGGGTACGTAGACAAGATCAGGGAGGCCGCGCAGAAGCACGTTGTGAAGGAGAAGCTCCGGTGACATTGGTGAGAGAGACCTTTTTTCTTGGGTCTTCTCTCGCGCTTGTTTTACTTTTTTTTCTCGCCCTTCTCGTACTGGATTCCCTTGTTTTTGTGGGTTTCTTTCATGTGAGGTGGTTGCTTTTAGTTGGAAATGATGGAACGACTTGAATTTTTGGTGCTGGGGTTCGTGGGGATTGATCTCAAGATGATACTTTTCAATGTGCTACAATTTGATCATGGTGTTTGCTTGCAAGAAGTGTGAAAATTTGGGCTTGGTTGAATGGTTTTTCCGTTGATTGTTTATAGTTTTACGTAGTTATGTTTGTTTGTGTTACATCTACTGATGCTCCTTTTGTGCGGCTGAAATGTGCTTGTGAATCCATAATTTCATGACATTTTCTGCTGCACTTTTGTATGCTGCAATACATTTTGGATCAACTTTTCTTTCATGTATCAGTATTTAGTTTTTGTGTGAAAAGTATATCATGATTAAGCTGCTATAAAGTAATTTCGATCGGACTTGAAATCCCGAGAAAGAAGGCTGTTGAAGGCAGTAAAAAGCATTTGATATGGCAGGGTATTGACTGCTGATCTTCTTTCTGGTGTAAACTTGATGTCCTGATACCTGTACTTGAGAAGGATTATTATTCACATGGACAAAAGGACCACGATTTTGAGAGGCTTAAGCTTTGGCAAGGGAACATCGTTCTTGCACTAACCGGAATAAGTTTGGATCAGCAGTTATTTCCGTTGGTTGGACCAATGCTGAACCTAATTATCATTTATTGCATCATCATTGGAAAACAAAGAACTAGAATGGTTGCAAGGAAGAAGGAACTGAATCTGGATGGGCATCTGTAGATTCTCAATTGGCTCATGGTTAATGCTAACTTTAGTCGAAGAATGTATTGACATATTGATTATATCCTGAATATGATGGATGTAATCAGCAGCTTGTTAACTTTCGAAACTGAATGCTCATCTTGGAATTGTGCTGTCTCTAATTCCAAGCATATTTGCATTCCATGGGAGGTGGTGTACTTTCTCCCAGAGGCTCTATTTTTTTTGGCCTCATTCCATCTTATGTGAAGTCAAGCAAAGCTGTATCTATTAGGGAGTTTATCTGTCTTGCTTTCCACAAAAGTTTTTTGAGCATTTCACATCTGGTTTCCTGTTAAATTAAAGAGTGTGTCTGTCTTGCTTTCCATTGTAACCTCCATAGAAATCTTATCTATGAGGGAATATTTGGCTTGGGAAAATGCATCTGAGGAAGTATTAGGTGACCAGAATCCCCGTAACAAGAACAACTTAGTCACATATGCATTGTCTTCTTTGTCATAAGTAGACCGTCAATATAATTGATGGAAGGACGAAACAAACAAACCCACTTGTCCTGATTGGAACAATGAAGGCTTTTGGTGAGAAAGAGAAAGGTAGCCTATTTCGTTTCATCCAGGAACATTGTCGGAGGGGAGAACTAGTAAATAGCCTTTCCATGGAAGGTAGTCTATATAAAAATAGTGAATTCATAATGATTTCATTAAGGTATTTATCCATAGCTGTTGATTTGTATATGTGGAGCTCTTGAACCAGTCCCTTCATGGAGCAAATTTTTTAATTTAACAGCAAACTAGATGTAGACTGCTGGAAAATCTCGTGTTGTTAAACATATTCCTACTAAGATCACCATCCATAGATGCATTTCTGTATCTTGCCAGAAATAGATTTTACTTTCTCATATTCCTGACTCCAATAAAAATACCAACTGTTTTCACTTTATTCGCTATGCTAATGTCTCTTTGGTGTGTTTAGTCATTTTTGTACAAACATGTGTCTAATGTGGATCCTTTTTGGACAAAAAAAAGTGGTCATTTTCTCACTTCTGTCCATTTATACCCATATATTTTATCGTGTACTCAGGTAAACCTTTTGCTATTGGATCTGCACGAAATCAAGATATCCATGCGTTCGGGACTTTATGCACCAAGCCATCGGCATCCCTTTTAGGGATTTTAACTTCTTAACAGTGCTTATAGTGTTCAGTTGCAACAGCCACCCTATTGTGAATATGAATGTCAAGATGTCTTTTGCTTTCTAATCCTCCTATAAATCAATATGAAAGAATTGGTTGAGTTTGATGAGGATCAATGTAAATGAAGGTTTTTGTTCACCAGTTTGGGTGGAAAAATCAGCATAGGCATTGACTAGTGAACTAGGTTCCCATGGCATCCTCTGTCATGTTTAAAAATGGTTATCTCACATTTATCTATCTATTTATCTGACTATAATGAGTGGTACACAAGGAGCTGATTTAGTTGCATAAATGCCTTGTAGTTGAGAAAGAAAATAAAAAATTCTAAATGTGGTCACAAATAAAATGCCTTATGGTCAAGAAGAAAAAATCAATGACCCTTTGTACCTGAACTCTACTAAATCTGCGATTGCTGGAACTCTTGGTGTTAAAGCAATACTAGGAGAGTTTTAGTGGTCCCACTCAAAGTTTTAGAAGGCAAAAGGTGAGCAAAGTGGTAAGAGTCTTTCGGAGTGAGGCTTAAGCCTAGAGCTGCCGTTGCTTAAGGCTCTTGACATACCAAGGCCTAAGATTTTAAAGAAAGTCAAACATTAACTGTAAGAATAAAAGCCAGAAAATGTCTAAAAATTGCTCAAAATGCGGACAAAATAACAAATAAAACCAAATAAATGTCAATATGTTTTATGATTGAATTAACAAACAGTTAAGTTGGAATTAGGATGTTTAACGGTGGCCACTGTTAAAATGTATCATTCAATCTTTGTAATCTTATATATATTATATATATATATATAAAGGATGATACATATACATATATGGTATATATGCATATGTATCTTCCTAATTATATATATAAAATATATATTTCTCTATTATTAGGCATAGGGGTAGTTTAGTCATTTCCCCCTTTTTACGCATATTCCATTTGGAATGTGTTTGTAATTTTATTTTTTTTTCTTTTTTATTTTATTCATTTTTGTGGTTTGCGCCACCTAGGGAGGCTCCCCAAAGAGTCATTGGGGAGCCCCCAACGGTCACAAATGTGACTGTTGGGGGCTCCCAACGACTCCTTTGGGAGCCCCCTATGTGGCTCCTCTCTTGTGTTATAAATAGGGGTCTCCCCCTTGTAATTCTAAAACTCCTTTGGAGGAGCTTTTGCTCCATGTAATGGGTGTTACACCCTTCCTCTCTTCAATAATATTAACTTATGCCTTATAGGCATTTTTGCCCCTTTGTGGCTTTATGTGTTAGCACATTATGTGCTTGTGTTTTCCCCTTTAGTGGGTATATTCGCACTTCATGTGCATGTGTATTGGTTCATTATTGAACCTAATATATTCAAAGCCGTTTCTTTACATGGTATCAAAGCAAGGTTGGGATCGAGTTGCTATTTGTTGCATTGGGAAGCGTGCTATTCAAGAAATTTTAAAGAAGAATGGTGAAGTTCTCGTTTCTCTCTTTTGCTTCTTAAAATTATTTGGTATGCATTATATTTCTTTAAGTATTGAGCATTATAAAGTATTAGATATATTTTTTTTTTGCATATGTGTTCTCCATGTCATTATGAGTTTGGATTCTTAACAATTCCATTGAACTTTTTATATTATTTTCTTTCGTATGTCTTTTCTTGAAAAATAAGTTTTTTTTTAAAGAAAGTTATGTTAGAAGTAAAATGTTTGTGAAAGATGTAGCATTGCTCATATACTCTTATCATAATTATTTCATATTAAAGGTATGTGTTTACCCTCTAAAATGTCCTATATGAGGTTTTTTCATAATAACATGTGTCTTTGAAAAATGATGTTTTTCTACCTAATGAGCTTTTTTTCATACAATCAATGTTTGATTAAGAAGGCATTTTTATAATATCGGTTGAATTAAGCTTTTAAAAATGATCTCATAAAATATGGTTATTCTCTTTTCATTCTTCAATTCAATTTCAAGAATATGTTTTATTATAAGATTTATGGTCTTCATTAATGTTGCATACTTATTATATATGTTTTAAATATTTCATGTTGTGTTTATTTAAAACATATTCATGCCATTGGTTATAATCTATTAAGTCATATAATATTATGAATTTTTGTTTATAGATTTATGCCATAACGCAATCCTAGTATTCTCTTTGGGGATTTTCTTCACTTTAATAAAGTTTTCCCTCTTCCTTTCGTATCTACCATCATTTGAGAATTTTGTTTGTTGGATCTCTCTTTGAGAGGCCTTTTTGATCCTTGTGAATCTTCTTATGAATATATACCCTTTGAGAAGATTTCATGATTGTTATAAGCTTCTTTTTAATATTGGTTTTTTATGAGATTTTTTAAATATTACCATCTTTGTGAAAGCTTGAGAGTCTCAAGCATTTGCTCCTTTTATAAAATACATGCATTATTGCATGTTTGCTATTATTATGCTTTTTGCGTATTTTGTTCAAGTGTTGTGAGAGTGTCTTCGTACACTTCTTTTATAAAGTATTCATGCTTGTATGTGTATTGTCTATTCATAGACATTTTCATATGGTATTCTCTTTTCAATAAAGAGATGATATATATTGCCTTCCTTAGAGCTTGTTTTGTCCCTTAGTGGACTTGTGAGATTGTTTCTTTTATCATTATAAGTGCTTCCGCAATATCTTGTTACATGTTGTCCTAAATTTGCTCATTTAAGATTATTACCATTCTACATCTTGGTATGCATATAATTGCAATTTATAAAGGCTTAATTTGATTCTTGGATTATTTCAAATCCGTCCTCACACATGACATTGCTTAAATATTTCATGTTGTGTTTATTAAGTCTTTGGAAAATGATCATGATTGAACATAATTTCATATTTATGCAAAATTATTATAAGGCATATTGTTGTGATTAATTATGTTGGACCTTTGAATCGACCCTATTTGTAAAAACACATATTTGGAAAATGATTTCCCTAAGTGTTCATTGCCTTTTTATGACATTTATTTTTATCCATCACAAGTTATATGATGCATCAATCCTTTTTGTATGGCCTTATTGTTATATTAGAGATGATTGTTGAGGTGAGTTAAGGGCACCTTGTGTTATGTTTTTTTAGATTGTCCAATTACCATATTAAAGATGGTTGTTGAGGTGAGTTATGGGCACCTTGGGACTCTAGAATGATTTGTTATATGATCTCTAATTATGAGTGTGTCACTCGGCCATTGATCTTATGGATGCTCTTATTTATATATAAATGTGATAGATATATGGTGTCTTGGAACCTTAAATGTTTTAAGGTATATTTAATTCAAGGGTGTTGGGGTTTATTGCCCAACCTTTTATTGCTTATGAATCTTATGAGTGCATTTGCACATTTGTGATTTCGTGTTTTGTGCACAAGTATTCCAAGTGTTCTTGTTGTGCGTATGTGCACATATTTATTTTCAAAATATTGTCTAAGGTTTTATTTATATGTTTGTCATTACAAGTTTTATTGCCTCAAAAGTCTTCTCTTTTTATACCTCTTATCTAAGTGTCATCATATCTAGACAAGACATATTATTACACCATTGTGTGTTGGTAGCCCTTTGTTGGCTTTGTTCTCTTGGTCTAGTAGCTGAACACACTTGTCTTGAGTGTTATTATATGTAGACAAGGCACGTTGATTCACACCATGGTGTGTGATTTTAGTCTATGTTGACATTTGTGTCCTTGTTCTAGTCGTTGAGATGTATGCCCATGGTTGGCTTCTTTCACTCATTTCAAGTGCCATTTTATGTAGACAAGAGATGTATTGTGTTTTAGCCCATGGTTGGCTTGATACTCTTGTTCTAGTAGCTGAACATACTTGGTCTTGAGTGTATTTTTACGTAGACAAGAGATGCTTTTGGTCCATATTGGCGTGTATTCTTTTGTTCTTATCGTTGATGCACTCATTTCAAGTATTATTACATGTAGACAAGATTTTCTTTTACACATCGTTGTGTGTGTCCTTGGCCTTTAATGTCATTATTTTTATATTCTTGATCTAGTAGCTTACACACTTGATTTGTGGGTTTTGGAGGACTAATGAGGTAGTTGCTTGTAATGGATGAATTATTGTTGAAATTTGTGAAATTTCATTCATATTTTGTCTTTTAAAGATACAATTGAATCATATAATTAATATGCATATTTTAAAATCAAATTGATTTTTTGGTCACCTTTTATATTTGATATGCAAAATGAGTTTTTGTAATTGCAATCATTTGAGTGAGATGTTCCTAAATGTGTAAGGTTCTCTACTCAAATAATTCTCATTATTTTGCCTCTTAAGTGGACTTAAAACCTTTTGAACTTTTGTGTTTTATACACTCTTTTGAGCATTTCTCTCTTGAAATCGCTTTCAAAGGACTTGCTAAAATCAATAAACACTTGTCTTTCTATCTTATCGGTTCATATAATATTACTTGACTAAAGTATGATTGGAGCATGATCATTAATGACTCTTTTGGGTGCTGATTCATTTCATGATATTATATGCATATGCTCATTATGGCCTTTTGGCCCTCATTCAATAAATTATGTGCAACTTATGCCTCTTCGTAGGCTTCTTGTGGTGTCCCTTGTGGACCATTATGTTATTCCTCGTTATGAGGTTATGTTTGTCCAATGTTGGACTTTATGAATGCATTATGCATTCTTGTAATTTGTTTCCGCTCTCTCTTTTACATGGTCACCAATGTTGGACCATTATGTAATTTGTTTCCTCTTCAACATGGTATATGATTATGAAAAATTGGTTTTCTAAAATCATTTTGCATACATAAGTAATTATTTTGTTCCATCAAATCCTGTGATGAATTATGCATAAAATATCTTTTTGCACCATTACTTTTGAATGAATTATATGATATGATTTTTTGGTTAATTCATCTTATTTGGAATATTTCACTTGATTAAAGTGCAAAGATATCTTTTACTTGGACCTCTTCTTGATTTGTTGCACAGGATCTTGAAGACGAGAGGAAAAGAAGTACCTTGGATAGATCATATAGATCATGAAAGGTGCTCATTGTTAAAGACTTTGGAGAAAGACATTTGCAAATTTCAATGGCATTCGGATTGAAGGCTCTTGAAGCCTTGAGATTCTTCCTCTTGCATTCTTCAATCTTTTCGTTCCTCCACGCAAAGTTTGAGGGGGGTGTTAAAATGTATCATTCAATCTTTGTAATCTTATATATATTTTATATATATAAGGGATGATACATATACATATATGGTATATATGCATATGTATCTTCCTAATTATATATATAAAATATATATTTCTCTATTATTAGGCATAGGGGTAGTTTAGTCATTTCCCCTTTTTTACGCATATTCCATTTGAAATGTGTTTGTAATTTTATTTTTATTTTTATTTTATTCATTTTTGTGGTTTGCGCCACCTAGGGAGGCTCCCCAAAGAGTCGTTGGGGAGCCTCCAACGGTCACAAATGTGACCGTTAGGGGCTCCCAACGACTCCTTTGGGAGCCCGCTATGTGGCTCTTCTCTTGTGTTATAAATAGACCCCTTGTAATTCTAAAACTCCTTTGGAGGAGCTTTTGCTCCATGTAATGGGTGTTACACCCTTCCTCTCTTCAATAATATTAACTTATGCCTTATAGGCATTTTTGCCCCTTTGTGGGTTTATGTGTTAGCACATTATGTGCTTGTGTTTTCCCCTTTAGTGGGTATATTCGCACTTCATGTGCATGTGTATTGGTTCATTATTGAACCTAATATATTCAAAGCCGTTTATTTACAGGCCACAACTACCTTTATGAATTCTCTGATCACCTGTAAGAATGAGCATGCTTTTGGAACCAAAGAAAAATGCTTTATGCACAAAATGCCTTATACCATATGCTTTGAGTTGTAGAGGCGTATGCCTCTTAAAGCATTGATCCTTGCAGTGCTTTATGCACAACCAATGACATGGCATAAGTTGGGCTATGAGTCACTAAAAGCAAAAGACTTGACAAATGAAAACTTGCATTGGCTTTTTGTTCATGCTGGGTTTTTATTTTGATTTTTTCAATGAGGCTGCTTTTCACTAAGGGTTTATACATGGGGTGCTGCTTTTAAATCCCATTGTTGGTTGTTATATGTGGCACTGAGATGGTTACGTGCTTGCCAAGAACTTCTTCAGCCTTGACCAGGAAGATCATGTTGCTTTTTTCTTTTTCTCTGTGCTTCAATGTGTATCATTAACATCAACTACTGAAGAACTGCCTTTCCAAAAAAAAAGAAGGTATATGTTTGTATGTTGATAATGAAATTGGACTTTGTTAATTTGTTCCCATTCTTTGTCATCAAATTGAGTTCTAATTGGTGGTTACACCATTTCTTGTTGGCTAGAAACCTGTTCTTTTTGAGTGCTGATTTTCCTTATTTGTTTTCATCTTTTGGATATTCTCTTTGGTTCATTGGCAATTCAGGATTATATCTCTATATGTTCTCTGATGGATGCAATTACTATTTTCCCCCAAACGTAGTAACGTGGTATGAGATCTACTGTTCTTGATGCATCATATCCTGATTTTGCATCCAACTTGATTGATTTTAAGTTAAGCGCCTTCTCTTCATAAATCCTTCTTGTGTGTCTATTTTTATTTTCCTGCTGATGCATTGTTCAACAATACTGTTATCATAATCTTCTTGACTGTATTGTAAATGCCTTGAGCTTATTTAGTCTTATGCTGGTTATGCATTTATCTCACGTAGTTATTTTTTTTCCTGTTCCATGTTTTTTTATCTTTCTTTCAAAATTTGTTGATCCTGTTATCCTACATTTCTAGAATATATTCCTTCCTTTTCATCATTTTCTTCGTTGTATCTCTTTCAACATTATGTTACTTGTGGTCCTTTTGTCTTGATATTGATCCTTAAAACCCACCCTTTTAATCATCCCTAACTGGCTCAGTAGCTCCTGTTAAGTTACGCACGTGAGTCGAGTGAATGCCAATGATTCATCTCAACCTGTTTGTTTTTCTTCTCTTAAGATGTGCTTAGGTTTGAGATACAACATAGCTCTTGCTGTTTCATGATTGAGGTACAATGCAAGTGTTTCATTTTCTGATGTTTGTTTCTCCACCTCATTGTACTTAATTTTTATCTCTTTTTCTGATCATGAAAACGAGTTATTACCCCCCAAAAAAAGAAAAAAAAAGAGTCCTGTATGCTTAGGAGCTTGATAATTTTAAGTCATTCATGTAGACTTATACTATCCACAAAACTTTGGACATGAAGTGCCATGGTCCTTGACATATTCATAAATATCAATGGCGTTGTATCCGTTATGTAAACAGAAAGGTGCCAAACTAAATGCTTACTTTAAAAATTTACTCCAGGTTTTCTTGGTGCATCAACATTCGGAGTTAAATTATATGAGATGCCCTTGCGGTATTGATGTGTTATTTCCCAGGAATTCATGTTGACAGGATTTTCATAATATTCTTCATGTCTATCTAAATGCTTTTTATGCTAGTCTGTACAGTAGATATTGTTAATGTTCACAAAGGATTGACGTCAAGAGTCACTGTTCACAAGTGCCCATGTGGTTTTGTAGGGACTCTAGGTATGCCACAAGAACTACAACATACAAAACTAGACCAGTAGTGCAGATATTAGTGTTGTGAAAATGTCTACAAAGAGACAATACGCATACAAGCACAAATACTTTGAGAAAGATGTGCACAAAGGCACACACAATACTTGAACAAATACGCACAAAGGCGTAAAAATAAGCAAACATGCACAAAAGCATGTATCTGTTGAAAGAGAGCAATGCTTGAGACTCTCAAGCTTAAAAATACAATGAGGAAACACCCCTATTTATACAAGTGCAAAAGGGAACCACCTTCGGGCTCCCAAAGGAGTCGTTGGGGGCCCCCAAGGTGATGATAAGACATAAAAAAAGAAAAATAAAAGGAAAAATAGAAAAAAAGGAAAAAATGAAGAATGAAAAATACAAGCATATTCCAAGTGGAATATGCGTAAAACTGGAAATTACAGGAATACCCTTTTTGGGTATTATGATAAAAGTATATATATATATATATATATTTATATATATAGAGATACCTACACATATATAATATATGTATATGTATCTCTCTCTCTATATATATACGTACAAACTTTGGGTTTACATTTTAACACCCCCTCTCAAACTTACGGTGTGATGATCGCAAGTTTGCCAAGAAGGAAGTGAAATCTAGGCGAACAAAGTGCTTTAGTGAAGAAGTCCGCCAATTGATATTCAGATGTCACATACGGGAGATCAATGACCTTCAAGTATTTCTCCCTGACATAATGGCAGTTCATCTCTATATGTTTTGTTCGCTCATGGAAAGTGTGATTCTTGGCAATATAAATTGCACTTTTGTTGTCTCAACATAACTTTGTTGGTTCTCCAATGTAAACTCCCATATCTTCTAGAAGACGCCGAATCCATATAATTTCCATGGTGGTAGACGCCATGGCTCTATATTCTGCTTCGGTGGAGGACAGAGAGACCTTCTGTTGCTTTTTACATTTCCAAGAAATCAATGACTCACCTAAGAAAACACAAAAACCAGTGGTGGGGTGACGATTATTAGGGGTCACCTCCCCAATCTGAGTCAGTATAAGCAATTAACCTTAATTCAGAAGAGGAAGACAAAAATACTTCTTTATTTATAGTTCCCTTTGGATATCTGATGATACGAATAACAACACTCATATGAACCGTTGTGGGAGCATGCTGAAACTAACTGGCAATGTGAATTGCATGAGACAGATCAGGCCGGGTGATGTTGAGATACATCAGCGAGCCTACCAGTTGCCTGTAAGGAGTAGGATCGGTCAGGGGAATCCCATCATCAATCTTCATTTTTGAGCCCACTATTTCAGGGGTTTCACAAATTTTGTCATCGGATATTCTTGATCTGTCAATAATCTCACAAGCAAGTTTAGTCTGAGATAGAAAATAACCACGTTGAGAGTAAGCAACCTCAATTCCAAGACAATATGTCAAAAAACTTAAGTCTGACATTTCAAATTTCGAAGTCAAGACGAATTTAATACCCTTGATTCCTTTGACATCATCACCTGTGATTAGCATATCATCAGCATAAAATAATAATATCACAATCCCTGCATCAGTTTTTCTAATGAATAATGTAATATCAGTATAACAAGAAGAAAATTCATTTTCTAACATTACATTGTTGAATCTGTCATACCAGGCTTTGGGAGCCCGTTTCAACCCATAGAAAACTTTTCGAAGGCGAAAAACTTTATCTTTAGGAGTTTTCATACCTGGTGGGGCATCCATATGCACTTCTTTATTAAGATCACCATTTAGAAAAGCATTTTTTACATCCATTTGAAAAATGTATCATTTTTAATAGATGCAATAGTGATAAGACATCTAACTGTAACCATTCGAGCTACGAAGGCAAATGTCTTTTCATAGTCAATGCCATATTCTTGTCCATACCCTTTTGCGACTAAGCGAGCTTTATACCCAACGACATCCTATAATTTTCTTTCCAATGGGTAGAGTTTGAAATTCTCATGTCTTAGCTTTCTTAAGTGCTTTGAGTTCATTTTCCATAGCTTCTTGCCATTCTACATATTTTTTGGCTTCTTCGAAGTTTCTAGGTTCAAAATAAGAATAGATGGCACTAAGACAAACCCTATATTTAGGTGAAAAAGAATAAAAGGAGACAAATCGAGATGGAGGTCTCCTAGTTCTTTCAGATCGTCTATGATCATTGGTGGGAACATACTCACCATACTGCTCAATAGCACTTCTGAAAGTATCATGATTTCTACGAGAGTAGGTTATTGGATCATTTGAGGTTCTATCTCCTTGAACATTGGGTGAGTTAAATTCATTAATATCCACATCACTATCATGGTTTGATGATATTTCGTCATCACTAGACAAATCATCATTACTAGTCAATAGATCAAATAAGAAAGAATAGTTCACATCTTCATGGTGAGAAGTATTTCTTTTAAAGCCATTTTCATTTTCTAAAAACGACACATTTCTTGAAACATATAACTTATCGTTCTTAGAATCGTAACATCGAAACACTTTTTAAGTCTTCGAATATCCAAGAAAAACACATGGAATGGCTTTAGGAGAAAGTTTATCATTCTTATCTGTAAGAACAAAACACTTGCAAACAAAGACTCTTAATCTACTATAATCAGGCTTCCTTTTATATCACATTTCAAAAATGGAGATTTTAGCCAAGTTCCTAGATGGTAAAGGATTGATAAGGTAAACAGAAGCAAGAGCTGCCTCGGCCCAAAAGTTTTTTGGAATGTTTTGAGAAATGAGGAGAGTTCGAGTGGTTTCAATGATATGCTTATGTTTTCTTTTGGCTAATCTATTTTGTTGAGGAGTTTTAGGACATGATCTTTGATGAACAATACCATTGTTCTCAAGGTACATCTTGAATTCGTTGGAGAGATATTCTTCTCCGGAGTCACTTCTAAATATCTTTAAGTTACAATTAAATTGATTCTTAACCATCACATGAAATGATTTAAAACATGAAAAAACTTCATGCTTATATCTAAGAAAATATATCCAAGAGTACCTAGAAAAATTATCTACAAAGATTACATAATAGGAGAACCCTCCTTTTGAAATAACCGGTGCCGGTCCCCAAACATCTAAATGAACAATTTCGAAAGGTTTAGGTGTAAACATGGATTTTTCTTCAAAAGGCATACTTCTCATTTTTCCAATAATACAATCATTACAGGAGAAAGTATTTTTACAATTTTTTTTAGCAAAATGTAAATAAGATAACTTGGTAATGTTGGGATGACTAAGTCTTTTGTGCCAGACATTTATATTCTTATGTCGGGCAATATTACAAAAAGAATTTTTAGGAACTTGAAGAGAGTCCATATAATATAAGTCTCCCTTCCTAGAGCCTTCCCCAATCAATTTCTCGGACCGACGATCCTGTATTAAACATTTATCAGAAGAGAATTTAATATCACATCCATGGTCCGAGAGTTGAGAAACGGAGAGAAGGTTCAAGTTTAATTTTGGTATAAATCTAATTTTGGGAATGAAAAAATCTTGAGTTTCAAAATTACCAATACCTTTTATTTCGAGAGAAGTTCCATCCGCAGTAAAAATGAAAGATGGAGAAATATTTTTCGAATAATCGGAAAGAGAATACATGTTTGGGGACATATGAAAAGATGCACCCGAATTCAAAAGCCAAGAAATTTTACCTGGAGGGGAGAAGGTAGACACGACGGCTCCGGAGGTGGCTCCCCTGAGGAGAGGTTGGAGAGCTTCCACTATTTGGTTTAATGAAAGAGATCCACTTGAAGGCGTCTCCTCCTTTTGTGGTTGAGCAGTGGTAGCCATGGCTAGTAATTTCTTCCATTTGAGACATGGGTTTGATATGCCCTGGTTCTTTACAAAAATGACAAACAATCTTGCTATAATCCTTCCTTTCTTCTTCCTTGTCCACTATTTCCTCCTTGATTTTGAGTTTTAAAGTGAGGAGGACGATAGGTTCTTACATTATTTCCGGGCCTAGATACCGCATTGACTCCATCATTGTCTTCAGAGTTGGAGGGGAGCACAAGCACATTTGGCCCTTGCTTACTTACACCCATACGAGTTTCTTCACCACTTAATTTGGTGAGAACATTCTCAAGAGGAGTAAAAGATGACAAAAAAGACCTTATTTGCTCAAATTCGGGTCTTAGTCCATTCAAAAAATTGAAGAATCGATCTTCTTCTAATTGTTTGTGACGAAGTTCAATCGCCTCTCCACTCCATTTTGGTTCGAACATAGCAAGCTCATCCCAAATGAAAGAAAGATCAACGAAATATTCCCTAATGGTCATGTCACCTTGACAAAGAGTAAGAGTCTTCTTTTGAATGTAGTATTTATGGGATAAATCCCTAGACATATACATTTTCTCAAGATAATGCCAAGCTTCCAAAGCTTTCTTAAATTTAATAATGTTGGCATTAATCTTAGTTTCAACGGATGAAAAAATCCAAGAAAGAATATTGAAATTCTTCATTTCTCATTCATCGTATTTCTTAGAATAATCCTCAAGGGCTTTGGTTCTTTCGTCCCCTTCAAGGATCTTGATTTTTCCTTCGATTATCATGGTGATTTTTGGTTCTGGTTTCGGGATTGTGCCTTGAACATAACCCCAAAGACCTTTCCCTTTAATGTGAGCTTCCATGTTCCCGGCCCAAACATGATAGTTGGAGCTATTTAGTTTAAAACCGAGAGCGAAATGAGACTCTTTTTCACCTATTAGAGAGGAGAGATGTAAGAAAAAATACGTACCACAATAAGATTTTTTAAGTATTACTTGTCACAAAGCCCTCCTAAAATATTGAATGAAGAGAATCCACCACTTCAATTTTCAAAAATCAAAGGCACTCTTTTTGAAGCACCAATAAAGCGAAGAATAACACGATCTTCAACCTCGCTTTGATACCATGTGAAAATGTCTACAAAGAGACAATACACATACATGCACAAATACTTTGAGCAAGATGTGCATAAAAGCACTCACACAATACTTGAACAAATACACACAAAGGCGTAAAATTAAGCAAACATGCACAAAAGCATGTATCTATTGAAAGAGAGCAATGCTTGAGACTCTCAAGCTTAAAAATACAATGGGGAAACACCGCTATTTATACAAGTGAAAAAGGGAACCACCTTGGGGCTCCCAAAGGAGTCGTTGGGAGCCCCCAACGACTCTATTGGGAGGCTCCCAAGGTGATGATAAGACATAAAAAAATAAAAATAAAAATAAAAAGGAGAAATAGAAAAAGAAAGGAAAAAATAAAGAATGAAAAATACAAGCATATTCTATGTGGAATATGCGTAAAACTGGAAATTACAGGAATACCCTTTTCGGGTATTATGATAAAAGTATATATATATATATATTTATATATAGAGAGATACCTATACATATATAATATATGTCTCTCTCTCTCTATATATATATATATAAGTACAATCTTTGGGTTTACATTTTAACAAGTGTCTCCTATGAGATTGATTTATCCTTTGCCTCTGTGGTGGTATTGTTTTCAGGCCCTTCATTTATATTGGATGCATGAGCACGTTGCTATGTGACACAGTTTGTGACATTATTGAGCAACTACGACTGGCCAACATGATCCTAGCCCAACTCTTAACAATACTAGTAGCAGGGTTTACACCAGTGTTGTATCATAACTTTGGGAGAAACCGATATGATACACACTCGTATCACAATATGAGTGTGTATTGTATCTGTATTGGGTGTGTACCTTAGTTGCCATAGGCACTAGGCGATGAGCCCCTAAAAAGCCAAGGTGAGGCCTAGGCTGTACCCCAAATAAAATAAACAAAACAAACAAAAAACACACACAAATACTTAAACAAACTACTAAAATTAATAACAAACATGTATACAACAAAATCAATCAACAATAAGCAATATACAAAACAAAATATGTCGTCGAACACTTTGCTCTTTAGAATTGAGGTATGAACTTGAAAAGCTCAAATCAGTTCATGATGTTAGTTTGATCCTGAAAGCTGAATATGTCTAACTATTTGTTGCAGACTCTTTCCAGATCTGTCGAGGACCAAGGATTGAGGGTGCAATCAGGCAGAATTGGACTTTGCTGGTGTTGTGTTTTTGAGGCGGAATGGGACTTGTGTCTTCATATTTGAAATGCGGAAATGTGGCATTACAATGAAAGGATCTATCCCGAAAAAATAGAAAAAGCAAAAGCAGAGAAACACAACCAACATAATGACCAAGGGATACATTTGACAGAAAAAGTAGACAACCTATCATATAGATCAAATGGCAGCCAGGTTATGCGTCTAAGAAACAGATCAACAAAGAAAAACCAATATTTAGAGCGACAGAAAACTCAAAACAGAGCATCATTACTAATAAAGATGAAAAACCCATAAATAAAAGTTCATGATATCCATGGAATTAACCAAGAAATAAACAATACCCTAAAAAATAATCCTACCCATAACCTTGCAAGAAATAATTACCAACAAAAATCAAAAGGGAAACCAAATAAGATTATGGATTTTTCAAGATCTACAGAAGCAATCCATAAAAATTCAAATGGGCTTTTCTCCTAAAAACCCAAAAATCACCAAGAAAGAAAGCATCAAACACACATACCCAAAACCAAATAAGAAAACCCAGAACAAGATTTTCCCTATGATAAACCCCAAAAGAGAGAGAGAGAGAGAGAGAGAGAGAGAGAGAGAGAGAGAGAGAGAGAGAGAGAGAGAGAGGTGAAAAGGGGGAAAAGGTCCCCTTTTTATAAGTTGATTTAAGTCAACCAAAAAACACAAAAGGTGGACTGTCTTGGGCTTAAGCCTAGGTGGTCCAAGTCTAGGCGGCAATATAGGGCCCCATCGCCCAAACCTGGTCGCCTAGTCAGTGGGGCTGCACCTAGGTCGCCTAGGCACCACCTTTGACAACTAAGGTGTATACCCATAACGTACAATACAGGGTGTATCATACGATATACCTTCGACGTGCTTTAAAAAAAAGTAAAAGTTACTTTTTTACTTTTTGGGTTTTAAATACCTCCTTCATTTGTGTAGAGGCCATTAGAGAGGATCCCATGCACCCTAGGAGCCGTGAGAACTATTTTGGGGCCGATACGTGCTCAAGGGAGAGGGCTGTTGCGATTTTCTCAAGAGTGCATTCTGTCGAGCAGGCGAATGTCGCGGTTGTCGACATTCGTACTGTTAGGACTTAAGTTTATTATGTGTGTGTAAACTTGTTGTCGAATATTTGTATGCTTATATTTTTATTACGTGGTTAATTGGTTATGTTTTATTTTAGATATTTTGATGTCGTCTTCACATTCATCTTATAAAGATGATCCTGCATGACAATATTGTAGAAGTATGGATGATGTACCACGATTAGGGTCATCATTGAGATGTCTGTTTTGTGGTGCTATTATTAGAGGTGGACTGCATAAATTTAAGCAACATATTATAGGCCTTCGTCAAAATGTATATCTATGTAATTATCCATCTATTCCTACTACTTTTGGTGCTGATGTTATTGCTGAGCTAGAAGAAATTCAAAGAGAAGAATTTTAAAAAAAATGCAAAGGGGACTTCTAACCTTTGTTTCCGGATTCAGAAGATGATGATGATGACCTACTTATTAAAAGAATAGCTGAAGATAAAGAGATCATTGCGCGATAGTTGGAATTACTATCCTAATGTTTGGCAAATAGGCTCTTGAAGATAGTTTAGTTTTATGATCCTTATAGTTTAGAACTTTAGAGATGAAGATTGGCATGCAAGATGTTGATTAAATATAATGGTTTTAGTTATCATAAACTCTTATTAGTTTAGTTATGACTTGGATGTGAATTTAATATTGTTAGTTAAGGCCTTAATTGTGTTTAAAATTTAAATTTGTAGTTGCATTTTATTCAAATGGTTAGCTATCAGTTGCATGGTTTGTTATTAATTTTAGCTGGAGGAGAAGAAGAAGAAGAAGAAGAAGAAAAAGAAGAAGAAGAAGAAGAAGAAGAAGAAGAAGAAGAAGAAGATGATGATGATGATTATGATTATTGAGGTTTTGTATAATATTTTGTTTTTGTTTTTGTAATATGAAAGTATGAGTCTTGTGTCATGTTCTTAATTGCAAGAGTCTTATGTAGCTCATAGAGACATAAATGCTTCATGTGTGATTTTATGGTTGTATTTTGTGCAATTCATCATTGTTTCGTGTGTTAAGATTTTTTTTTAGAATTTTTGCTATTTTTTTTATTTTTCTTGATATTTTTGGAATTTTTGGAATTTTTTATTAAAAGTTTACAATACGATACAGGCTAATTTTTGTCCAACTGGTACGGGTAATGATACAATACTTACTATGACAACAATCACACACACAAAAGAAGAAAATAAATGGAGCACATAAAAACGAGGAGTCTGTGCAAAAGCTAAGATTGCAAGGATACAGTTGGAGTAATGTTCATTTTACTACAATGGACAACTGGCAGATGCTAGAAGAAAACTGTAAAAATGTCTTCCTCGCATAAGGATTACCAATCCTTAATTTTTTGAGGAATCCTTCATCAGTGGTTGTGAATGACTGACTTTCTCAATCTTTTCGACCTTGGTTCTATAGGAGCAAGTCAGAAAAATTCCTCTTTTTTGCTCCCGCCTTTCATAACCCAAGTTCATAGAAGCAAAAGATAAAGGGGACTTTGATCCTTATGGGCTAACCGGAAAAGTTTAACCTGTAAGTCCTTCATGGGGCGCTGAGGGACTGGGGCCCGCACAAGCTGGGGAGCATGTGGTTTAATTCGATGCAAAGAAAAGAACCTTCAGGGCTTGTACAATGGGGTGTATATTCTCCAACCTCCAATGGGATTGACATATAGCTAGCAAAGTTCAAGACCAAAACCATTGAAGAACTTTAGCCCCCTGTATTTTGTAACATTATACAATGTTGAAAGTGCCTACGTGAGCCATGTAGCATTTTGGTTATGGCTGCTGCACGAGGCTATGTTACAAGGCTGTCATGGCTCCAGCTATGTCTGTAGCTTGGTTCAATCAAAAGCTGTAGCATCTGCATCGATTCTCACTCTGCATGATTACTTGGTTCATTCAGAATTATAAGTATGTGGGATATACACTAGGCTGTGGCTATTTTGTGATCTGGTGGACAACTAAATTACACAATGAGTTTGATGTTGCAAAGGGAAGTATTTAATTGCAAGAAGGTATGGAGAAAGATCAGATAGTTCAAGTGAAGATGAAGATGAGGTGATGACCAAAACGGAAATGGTATGTACTATGTAGTGTTGAATTGAAGGTGAACAATCAGCTGAAGATGACACTGGCGGTTGTTCTTGGTGTTTCTGGGAAGTGGTGTTGGTGGAAATTAAGGCTTATTCAATGTGACACTTGGTGTCCTGTCTCTGTGTTTGATCTTGAAGCTGACAAGTCCATAGAAGTAAGAAAGAACGTATTAATGCAGAGCATCTGTAACGCTATTAGTCTGATGAGCTATGTGGAGATTAACAATAAAGGGTCATAGATGACGGTGATGCCATCTCTCTCTCTCTCTCTCTCTCTCCACACAGACAACACACACTACACACACATGTACATTGCTTGCCCACACGTCATTAGCCTACTGGCGATACATTCTGCTTATTGAGTGCTTATATTTTAAGCACCTGAAATTTAAAGTTTGATGTGATGAAGCAAACAATTTGCTATGATTGTGTTACATAATGTGGGTGTCAATTTGCTTATGATAACTTTCTCTGACAGCGCTTCTTGTATCCACTTCTTTTTCAGGAATGTATCTATGCACTTGCTCATGATCATGGTTTAAATAGTTTGATTTTGTATGCACCCAATGGCTATCTAGGTTGTGACAATGATAATAAATCTTGTCCACTAATTGTGAATGCTTAATTACTGGTCTGCTTCAATGAAGAATCTTATCAATTTGGTTAGTGATACTAGGTTCGTTGGGCCCAATGTTAGTTTTTAAGGGTGACATGCAATAAGAGATTGAACTGGTCTTTGTAACTTGTTTCTCAAGAGCCGCACGTTTACTCCTGTCCATTATTTTCGTTCAAGTTTACATTTATTTTTGTGAATCTATGCTAATCAGAAAGCCTCTTTTTTTCGGAATCTTCCCACTTATCATTTTGGTTCCTTTCAAGTTGCTTGTTTGTGTCCTAAAATTTAATCTCAAATCATTCAAGTGTCTACTTGTTCCATTTGTTTGTATATGTTCTGGTCTAGACTTTATCATTCGGAACTTGTGAATTAGCAATATTGATGGATATTTTTTAGTTAAAACTTAGCCTGTCTGGAAATTTAGAATTTTGATGCGGATATTTTCTGAATGGCATCAGCAAATTTCTTCTTGAACATCAAAGATGGCTGAATGTTTCCTCCAAGAGTATTGATATTTTTCTTATCATCCTGAAAAGGAAGAGCATTTTGGTTTGTGTGCACAAACTTCAAGGAGCGATATTCTGAAGATATTTCGTGGAGTCTGAGGATTTGGGTTCACGGTGGCTAACCGATTTTGTGTGATGTTGATGTGCAGATTTCAGAAAGCAATATTGGTTCCTTGGAGTTCCCTGATCGGTTGCTTTGGAAGGTGGCAGCTGAGAGAGAGAGAGAGAGAGAGAGAGAGAGAGAGAGAGAGAGAGAGAGAGAGAGAGAGAGAGAGAGAGAGAGTTACGTAGGTCTCTTGCATTGAAATTTAATAGCGTATCACCAATAAGGTATCTTTGAATTGTTTTCTGAAGTTAATGAAAGCTTTCTACAGGACGGTTGAACTTCTTGGTCTTGGAAGCTGAACATTGATTTCCCGAAGAAACTTTGTGGAAGAACGTTACAACATCTTAGTTTCTCTAGATTTTGAACAGCTTGAGAGTTGGGGTTTGGTTATATCTAATAAAAAGTCTTCTTTCTATTGCAAACCAACCATCCCGAGAGGGCTCTGCTGCTCATCATGTAGGGGCTGAGAAGGTGAAACTCGTAAACTTCACCAACTTGACGGGATGTCATAAGTTCGAAACCCAAGAGTGTTCATCCCTTGCTGAGGGCCAAAGCTGGATGTGCTTCCTGGTGGGCAAGTGGGGCCTTTACATAAAAAACTCGGTGGTCTTTCCCTATTAAAAAGGAAAATCCTAACATTACTTTTTCACTTTAACATCCTCCTCCAAAAGTTGTGCAAAAGTGCCTACAGTTCACGCACCAATTTATAGGTTAAAAAGCAGGAAATACGGATATTAGATGGATTTCGAGAAAGCGGTATCATCTAAAAATTTCTCCAAAGAGGTATCTAAAAATTCCATTTGAGATGGTTCTAAATGACATTGGAATTCTGAACCAGTGAAACACTTAGGTTCTAAATGACACTCGAGTCCTATGAATTTCATGACGAACTCAAAACTGTCTGGACTTCTGCTTTAGGCTATTTTTTATTTTTATTTTTATTTTTTGAAAGGCAAGCCGGGGTTAGTAAGACCCCTACCAGTTATACAAAGATACCATTGGCATTTGAACTTGCAACCTACCAACACAAGGTGACGCTCCTACCAGACAAGGAGAGACCCTATTTGATTTTAGGTCATTTTTTAGCTGTTGAGAATTTGACTGAAACTCCAGTCATAATAGGATCGTTTTTACCGAGAATGTCAGCATATTGCTCGTGAAGAACTCATGAATTAAAAGAAAAAAAATCTGAGGATTATTGTTAGGAACTTTCCAAAACATTATCAATAGGGGTCTCAGCTTATCTGGTAAGAGCAGCTAATGCAATGCTATGGTTGCTGCCAAACCCCAGCTTGCCCATCTAACTTCCCAAAACCTTTGGAATGGACATCCTTTCTGTTTCAGCGTCTTGTCTGTCTCGAGGATCTACAGCATTGGGACCCCTTGTGCCTCAAAACCCGGGCCGATCAGGCACACTTTGAGTGTACTGCCGCACCTAACTGCCTTTATCTGTAGGGTACATCCTGTCAGCTGTGGGGCCCAACAAAAGACGGAAGACAGATCATGTGCAATGCCACACTATTGTACCTGATCTGCCGTCCCAGGACCCTACATGGAACCAACTTTCGAAAGGACTGGCACGAGACATCTCCCATTTCATGGCAACCTTGCTTGACTTGCAAGTTACATCAGCTCAATGAAGAAATGTATTTTATCCGATTCCGACATGTTTTATTCGAATCTATTCAACAGGATTACTTTCGGATTAGAGTCGGATTTAAATCAGCATTTTAATGTGGATCTGGAGGTGATCCAAACCAAAATCCAACCTGAATGCAGTTTTTACAGTTTTATTCTATTTTTCGTGTGGATCCAGTACTACCACATGTATTTCGGATTCAGATTCAATCTAACATCTTCGGATCTGAATCCAAATTTATTCAGATTCGAATCTGGCAAGATCAGGCCTGAATCCAACACATTTGTAATACTGATTAAACCATTTGGTGGTACAAGCCGACCAATTTTTAGCTCACAAGGATTATTTCAACAACGTGCAAATATCTAATATTTATATATTCCGCCAGTGAGGAAAACTACAGGTGGGCCCCACAACCACCCAGCCTTTCGGCGCGCCCCCACCCCTGAAAGCTACAACAAGACCCACCTGTGTGACATCGGAACGGGGTTTGATACAGCACCTTCACAACCACCCCTGCTGACGACTTGGAACAACAAACAAACATATTCAACCGCATGAAAGGAGAGAGAGTCTGTGTATATTCACAATGTATTCAGAACACCACTGCTATGTACACCTGAGACTGAGTCCAAAGAAATAAAAGAATGAGAACGTATTTACAGCATAAGAAAAGAGTCTGAACCTCTATCTCATACCATACAGAACAGGAAAAGAAAACAAAATTTGCTAGATACGAAAACCACCAACCGCTTATCTATAGACACCTTCTTCTGAACCACCGGTAGAAAGCAAAGCAGGGCCTCACCACTGATCACCCCTCGGGAACCGCAACCCACCACCTGCATACATGGAGGCTACTGATCCTTGATCCTTGGTGCCATTTTGCTTGCCATACAGCTCCATGTTTTCCCATTGGAACAAGGCAGATAGGTAGGGTGGTGTTTCAAACCATCCATTCACGAATCCTTCATTACAGTAGTCATGTCCCAGTCCTTCCTCTTGGGCTACCCCATGATCAGGTGCCTCCATATACAAGGGTCTGATGACTAGCACGTCTTCTTCCAGCTTGACGAAATCAAAGTCCCCATAGTCAAGGTCAACAGGAGCCTGATCCATATGTTCCAGGCTGCCCAGCAACTTGGCGTCCGGATTATGCAGCTGGAACGATAACGCAGCTGGGCTAGAGAACTCCAGCTGCTCGCTTTCAAGGTTACCCTCCAAGTGAGCATCATTCATCAACAGTGCATTATCACCGAGCCCACACCGGGCCTCGCCATAACTCTGCTCTGCATCCAACATATCCAACAGCTCCTGCACATCAAACATAGCATCCTGCGCAGGTAAATCCTGCAAGCTATTCTGCGCCAATGCAGGTTCATCACCCTGCCTTTTTTTCACCTCAGCCAAGTCAGTTTTCTGTTGATCATGCACATGATCTGCCGGTGTGATCCTGTTTTCTTCTTTGATTCCAGCGTTCTCTTCATTGGTTGTGCTGCTGTAGCTGACAATATCCGCTGATTGAGGAAGATCAGCACCACTAACAATTGTCATTGACGAACAGAGCAACAAGCCAAGCTTGTTGCCGATCTCTTCGTGCGATGTGCCCACTCCAGAATAGCTGCTCATCTCTCCTTGTGTCTGTGATGTCAAGGACAAACCATTTGAACCACTTGAGTTTGGAAGATTGAGGCGAGCAGAGGGGCCATACATTGCTTCCGCAGCATCATCGTATGCTCGAGCAGCAGCCACAGCAGTGGAAAATGTACCAAGCCAGAGACGAATCCCTCTGTCTGGCGCCCTGATCTCTGCAACCCATTTTCCCCAAGTCCGCTGCCTCACTCCTCTATAAATGCAGCCAGGGTTCTCTGGGCCTCCTTTGCCAGTCATACAACCTTTCTTGGAGCCCTTGGCAGGAGCCTTCCGTATCCGTTTGCCATCTTTCGAGGCCTCTGCTAGTGAGTTACTCTCCCTCCACCTTGCAAGAACCTCGGGCACGGACTCTCCTGCATGACATCTGCTGCGTACTCTCAGTTTCCTGGTCAAGAGAAGAAAAGATTTCAGCAGAGATGCAACAAGAAGCAACCAACAAATCATTGAAGCCAAAGTGAGTATATAACAAGACAGTAAGAGTCACTGCAGTGAAGGCACCAATAACAGGGTAGTTAGAATTATAAACTTATCAAATTTACAATACCACAAAACAAAGATGAAATGGCTCAGACAAGCTGATCAAACGCGGCACAGTCCAAAGGCATATCATATTCTTGCAGGTAAGAGCCATGGTCTAAAGCATAAGCTTAGGAATGAATAATACTCTCGAGGGATAGTTTCCACTTTCCACAACAAGGTGCATAAAAAATCAATTTTTTGGAATCCAATTCTTTTCACTCAATGCCATTGCGGTTGAAGGGAAAAGTGCAACTGGAGTGTTGTGCGATCGTAGAATGCCATTGCGGTTGAAGGAAAAGTTTTATAGGACGACTATTAGGCCCGCTTTACTATATGGTACGGAATGTTGGGCTGCCAAGAGACATCATATTCAAAAAATGAGTGTAGCTGAGATGCGTATGCTTAGATGGATGTGTGGAAATACAATAAAAGATAAGATTCGGAACGAGGAGATACGTAAGAAGGTAGGCGTTGCACCCATTGAAAATAAGATGAGAGAGAATCATTTACGGTGGTTTGGACATATTCGGCGAAGGCCTAATGATGCTCCAGTTGAAAATATATTAGTTAAAAGAGGTCGGGGTAGGCCTAGGAAGACTTGGATGGAGATGATAGGAAAGGATATGAATGCTTTGAACCTCACCGAGGACATGACATTGGATAGAAATGATTGGAGGAGAAGGATTCATGTGGAAGACCCAGAATGATTTTCTTTTTTGGTTCATATCGCCGACCCCAGTTGTTTTGTGATGAAGGTGTAGTTGTTGTAATTCTTTTCACTCAATGCCTATAATAACAGACTATACTTTTCACAAATTTTCTTTTCTTCTTGTTTTCTAAATCTTCTCCATGCCTAAATATACATCTCATGCATGCACTTCACACTGTCAGGTAGTCATTTGCCCTATATGTGACGTTTATCAGATTTTTTTTAGGCCAAGACAAAAGATGCTGCCACAGAATGTTGACACCAAAAGTAACATTCTTCCATATAATACTGCAATTCTCTTCCAAAAGCCATCGTCATGGTGTCAATTCAATTTCCTGCCTTCGTCTTCCGTTACAAAAACTTCATTACAACAAGAACAGGACATGAGGGCCATTGTCTCAAACGGACAAAACTATACAAGTGCCAAGTACTGCATCAAGACCATCTTCAAGAACAGCACTGCATGAACACACTATCTAAGTATGAGGGGACTTAAAGACGCTAATATTGTGGAACTCAGCAATGATATTCAGTCATAAGAGTCTCCCAACAATTACTAACAGACATTGGATCCTAGTTGATATCAGTCGCCAAAGATTATCAATGACCAACTCCACCACAAGTAACTGTTGACCTGAACAAAAGGATGCAATGAAATGAAACCGTGAAAAAGGATTATTCATGGGAAGTTAAAGTCTTTTGATGGGATTAATATGTGCATGATTTGAAATTGTAAGGTATACAAAATATTGTAATAAATGTGCATGCATAACTTGCAATTAGGTGAATACCGATGTTTTTGTTTTAATTGGTAACAGAACTTTGAATTAGTCATTGACAAGCACGTAACTTGGATCTGAACTTGATTAAAATTTCAATCTGAATTTGAATTTTCTCATATTTGTCTCTAGGATTTAGCTCTCTACTTCTATTAACAGTAGATTATGTATTTTAGATGGAAATTAAGTGTCTTTTGCTCCTTTCTTAAAGCATGGTGAAAGCTCAAAACTAAGCACCACCAAACTCCAAAATCAACACTAGAACATAAGTACCCAAAACAGAGAAATGAACCAAATTCCAAACGAAAAACAGAAGAAGAAGAAGAAGAGGAAGAAGAAGAAGAAGAAGAAGAGAGACAAAACTAAGTACCATAAAACCCCTCTCTCCAACTTCGGACATATAACAAATGAACCAAATTCTAAAACGAAAAGCAGAAGAAGAAACAAACTAAGTACCATAAACCCCCTCTCAGAAACTTAGGGCAAGACACAAAAATCATGGCCAATGACAAAGACAAACATCACAAAGGGGGAAAATTAATCGCCCCTAAACTCCCATTCCTAGTTCCAAACCGAACATTGACATGATACCATGAACTCCTGACTGAGAAATCCTGATTGGCTGCCAAACAAATAGAACATAGTAACGGAACTTAGCACCCTAAGTCCCCAGTCCCACTTCCAGGGTTGAACGCTATACCCCATTTAGAAATCAGAACCAAGACTTGAATCGGAGTCTGTGCAGAACAACTCGAATCTGATTCAGAAATCAGAACCAAGATTGGATTTGGAGACAGTGTTGAGAGAGAATAAAGGTGGAATGACGAAAGGAGTCTTCTAACTCCTTGCACCAACAAAACCCAAACCAGGCCAAGAGAATCGCAGTAAAGGATAAAAAAAAAACGATCCCTGGTTGCATCACAACAGGAATAAAAATTTTCTACCCTCAGACTACGACACACAAAAACCAACCTCCAGAATCACCATTCTCATCCCCCAAATAACAAAAAAGTACACCAACACGAACCGCGCCGCCATTAATTCCAAAAGCGACGCAGAGCAGGCTCCTTCATTCCCCTGTTCCCATCGCCTCACCAGCATGAACACAAAAGCAAAAAAAACAGAACAAACAAACAAATCAGAAAACCAACCACCAATTCACCAAAATCCTAAAATACCACAACAACATCAGAAGAAAAGCGCAAGCATCTACAGTTCATCAAAGAAACACCACCCCAACAAATACACACACAACATAAACATGTAACCCCTCCCCCCAACACCCCCAGAGAGAGAGAGAGAGAGAGAGAGAGAGAGAGAGAGAGAGAGAGAGAGAGAGAGTACATATGAGGAGGCTCCGTTAAAGGCTTGTTGATCAGCCCGTTTGAAGACGAAGACATAACCGAAGATGATGATTCAGAAGTTGGAACAAACACCTCTTTCTCTCTTTTCTTAATCTTGTTATTCTTCTTTTCCTTGAGCAGTTAGATTTTTCCAGGAGTCGAAGACGTCGCCGATTCCTCCTTGAGGAGAAGCAAACGAGAGAAAAGAGGATAATGACGACGGATGCAAAACAAAGCAAACCCTCGATGGACTCTTCTAGGCCTATTATTTATACCGTAAGATCTAGATTGAGATATTATTTGCCAGCTCCCGTTCTCCGGTGACGTGGCAAATATTTAAAGCCGTCGCGTCGTCAGTGCTCTCCAGCGTGAGCCACGTGGCAGAAGAAGGTTCTAGGAGCCGAGACGATCCTCTCGGTTGCTTCGGGCCAAAGTATTCCTCGTCTCAGCGAGCTCTCCCGCTCCGGTCCGTTTCCCACTTTCGTTAATCTTTCTTTTTTTGGTAGGCAAGCTGTAATCTTGAGAATTCGTACTTACCAGAATAAGTACGTGGGTTGGGGTCCAGCATTGACCCAACACTGGATTCGATTTCTGAAATGTGGGGTCCGGTTCTGGATCTGGATTGACTCGGTGGGACCCTCTGAGACTGGATCCACTAAAAGTGAGCCAAAAATCAATGTTTTTTCTTTTTTCTTTTTTTGAAAGGCAAATTAAGATTAGTCTACTTAGGCATGAGCAAAGGCAGGCTGAGCCCATATTTGGCCTAAGTTGGTCACCCATCCAGGCCCTGATCAAACGTGCACGTACACATGGGCAGCCAGGTCCACAGTCCAACCCAGGCAGGGCCTTGTCTCAAAACCCCAACACAAGCAAGCCGGACCACAAGCGGCCGATGGGCTGCTCGTCCATTTTTAATGGGTCAGACCACACGCAGGCCCAGACTAGGTCCACAGTTGACTAGACTGAGTTCGGTCCCAAAAAACCAGCCCAAACATTTTATGCTTTCTTTATAAATCTCGAAAAAATCTTGGTATGAAACATAACAGAAATAAATGAGAAAAAATAGGCTTTAGCAATTAATCTTTAACCCCTACATGTGGCAGAGGGTTTCGAATCTGGTGGGCCTTCAGCTTGGCACAGGACCCCGCTTACCACATGGGATACCACCTCGATGGTGCCAA
This sequence comes from Nuphar pumila, assembly GCF_984573655.1. NCBI lineage: Eukaryota > Viridiplantae > Streptophyta > Magnoliopsida > Nymphaeales > Nymphaeaceae > Nuphar > Nuphar pumila. The sequence goes on from NC_143252.1 coordinate 12,816,806, forward strand.
AAATCATAGTTGGTAAAACTCGGTTTATACGACCTTTTTTTCCCCAAAGATATTTTGAAAACCATTAAAACAGATGAGACTCGGTCTTCTTCAAAACATCAGGGAAAACAACTCGTTGTTTTGCACGAAAATTTACATTTACATATAAAATACATTTGAAAAAAAAAACTTAGATTATGGATCCAATTGGATCAGATCGCAGTGAATATTGAACCTGAATGTTGTAGTTTTTATACCCTAACTTGATTTTCAATGAAAAATCTTATATGTATGTCCATTTTTTACCCTATTTTACAAAAGTAAAACCGAATGAAGCCTATATGTGTAGTCTTGTTTCATCGTTCGTCTTTTGGAATGCAAAACCTTTGGAATCATGTGTTCAGTATTCAATGATTTTTTGCCACTTTAGGTGCTGCTAACATGGAACCTATTGATTTTTGAGTAGGAAAAAAAGACAAATTGTGGGGTTAGACTGTTAAATTTAGGAAGGTTCCTTAAACTGGTTTAGGGTGTGGTTATAAACGGTGAGACATGTGCACTAGAAGGAGTCAAACGTCCATTTATGTGATGACACATGCTCTTTTCTTTGAGCTATTTCAACCACTTCTCCATGATCCCCTCAATCCTCTTGACAAAATATCTTTTTTCTCACATTTTTGTTTTGCCATAACATCAACTATATACTCAACACAAGAAAATTGATATGATCAACTACTAATCCTGGAGAATAATGCCCTGCAATCTGATTACGACCTCCACAGTAGGGTGTTAGTTATATATAACTACACTTCAAGGCCCCACTACCTTAGTGATCATAGGACTCCTTTTGTGAGACCCAATAACCATATTTTTGATCTAATATCTTGATCTAACATCTACCACTTGTTCATAGAGGCGAACAACCATTCTCTATTGATTTCTTCATGCATCCCATCTAGGGGTGGCAATCGGGTCGGGTCAGTTGGTTGACGGGTTGGCGAGTCAGAATACCTCAACACGAACCCGACCCATTTATTAAACGGGTAACCCGACACAACACGATTAACCCATTTAATAAACGGGTCGGGTCGACACGACAACATAGACATGATAACCGCACAGGCGCACACCACCACTGAAGAGAAGAGGTCTTGGGCTCTCGACTGCGGTTGGGTAGGAAGGAGTTAGGTGGGTGACTAAAGTGTAAAGTTAGGAGTTAGGGTTAGATAAGTTAATATATATATAAACGGGTTGCGGGTTGACGGGTTCGTGTAAACGGGTTGACCTGCCTGCCTAACCCGTTTATTAAGCGGGTCAAACGGGTTGGTGGGTTGGCATACCCCTAACACAAACACGACCCGTTTAATAAACGGGCGGGTCAACCCGTTTACGATATGAACCCGTTTAAGCCAAACCCTAACCCAGCTAAGAAGCGGGTTGGCGGGTCTGGTCAGATTTTGCCACCCCTAATCCCATCATATCATTACCTTGATTTTTATTCAAAAAAACCATCTTTCTCAATGCAAGTCACATTATACTAAGTGCAATTACTCATTCCTATAAAGTTATAGAGGTAGCAACCTCCACTAAAAGAATGAGCTTTAAGTTCCCTCAAATTTTTTTCTTAAAGTTCCTGACAAAAAACATTATGAGCTTTAAGTAAGGCCAACATGGGCACCAAATCTTATTATTAAGGCCCAACATCTCTTGATTAGGAGGAACTCATTGACCTTTATGACCATCCATGGGTTGGCTATCCAATAATCGGTTCATTGTCAAACTACTTATATTGTTCACCAGCAGGTTCTTTGCTATACGGCTAATTAATTCATCTCCATCAGTAGGTTCATTGGCAAACTGCTCATTAGCCTATTGATGCAAGTTATCCATGTCAATAACAACATCGATAGTAATTTTTACGCATTTTATGCAAAAATTGGGAACTTGCAAATTTGGCAAAAATGATGTATTTTAAAAAAAAAATGCAATTTACTAAATTCATCAAATAGATAATTCTGTAGGTTCCCAATTTTTCCTGGACACTTTTACCTCTTGTAGGTGCGAATTTTCGATTTTCACACGTCATGACATTAAAAGTTGATGGACCCACAAAACTCGTCAACAAAATCACATATGAGGTTATGATATTCTAAAAGATTACAAAATTCTAAAACACTAGCAAAACATATGACGAGTATCGCAAGTCATGTTGTGAAAATCCTTTAAGTGTTGTGAAAGTCCTTACCTTGCAAAATTCTGAAATAGTATCGCATGAAGTATTGTGCAATTTCTTTTGCTTGCGAAATTTCATCCCATATAAATAAAGCTTTGTTTCTCAACACCTTTTTTTTCAACCCTAGATTTCTTGTGGTCCTCAATCCTTCTGGCGACATTTGGGCTAATATTCTGACAGTCAACGACTTTGCAAAAACCTTTTATATTCAGTGATTCATCGAGAACAGTTCTCCAACTGTGAAAAACCTCTAATTGTGGCCCCCTCCGATGAATATTATAGTGTATCTCCTACGAATATTTCAGTAATAGCCACCAGCAACGAGTTCATCGGTGTCCCTCAACCGAGTTTTTTTCCAGTAAAGTTACTGATTTTGGTGAATAGTTTTTCACTATTATTTTTTTTCAGTAAAAACCTTTTTTTTAATTGGTTGCATATGTCAGTTATGTCCCTCAACTGGCTTGTTTTTGCATGTATATTATCCATTTTAATCATTTTTTTGGTGTATAGAACGTTGCATGAGTTTTCTCAAATTTTTTTGTTTTTGCATGTATATTATCTAGTTTACTATTATTATCATAGAAACTAAGCTTTTTATTACGAGATGACACCAAATAAGAGAAAAAACATACAAAAAAGACCAACCATCGCAAAGAAGAAAATAAAAAGGCAAAATGAGTCGGTCAGGCTCCAAGGATTTGATGGTTACATAGTGTTTCATGAGACTTGTTTTGACACATACAATAGATTTGTCATTCTGATAGAGAGGGATCCTGCTCTAGCACCAAAAATCTAGGTGTCAAAAATATGACCTCAACGATTTGCAGCGTAGAAATCTGCACTTATCCAAGCAGTTGTATGCACTTTCAACAAATCCGTTGTTAAAATTTTTACACTGGCCCACAAGTCCTGCTGATTCTGCAAAAAAAGTTGTATCATATTGCAGTCAGATATTTATCTCCCATCCCAAAAGCATCGAAGTAGATAGAGGGGGACTTATTGGTGAAGAAGTGTTAGCCATTTGGCTCACGGTAAGGTTGTTGCGAAGCTCGATACTCGACTTGAACAAGATGAAAATGAGGCCACTTGTAGTGGTAGTGACGAAGTGGAGATGGAGGCAGTCTTTTAGGTTGTCTCTGAATTAAAAGAGAGTAGTCACCTAGATATAGAGGAGAGTGAGGCTGGGGTTGGGGCAATTATGGAGGGTCCTTAGACAAAAGAGGAGAGCAATGCTGGGCTACATAGTGCATAGGAGGTTCCTCCTCCCCTTTATTCGACGAGAGTGCATGTCTCGCGTTAAAGGTTACAACAATAAACAATGTCTCGTGCCAAGGGACATGCACTTTTCTATATTTATTTTGTATATAACTGCCACTTGATGTTAGATCATCCATTAAAAAAAATTGATTCTTGATATTACGTCCATGTAAATCAAGAGTATATCATCACAAGTTATAGTTGTTTAGTACCACAATAAAAACCCACACACACACACTATATATATATATATATATATATATATATATATATATATATATATATATATGCATCATGCATGCTATGCATAGACAAGTGTTTATTTGTGTGTTTGTGTACTTACATTTCAATCAGTGAAAATGTTATAACTACTGAATATGTGCATGTGAGTGCAACAACCACATCAGCCTCCACCACCTCGTGTGCATCGATTCTTCTGGCACAAAGTATACTCATAATTTCTAGCACTGACGGAGTCCCACAAAGATTTACTAGATCAAATGCATTTTTAACAATTCTTGAAGATCACCCCATGGAACCTCAACCATAGTCTCATAGATTTTATTATGCAGTTTTGGAGTCCGTCTTCAAACACATTCATCTTCGAAGACATTGAGATGACAATTATGTTGGAGGACGTGGGCACAAATCACTGGATTAAAGCATCATGGGAAGCTAGTGATTGCACGTCATTGGGGAGAATTCAAGGGTTTAGGTTGTCCTTATAGATGCGGATGATACGGCATGAGACAGTACTGAGGTCAAGTTATCATGGTTAAAGAACCACTATGACCCTACAATGAGTTGGGGTAGAAAGCTGGTGCCAACTTTTGGAGGAAAGGGTGAATAGAATTTGCAAAATGACATTAGAGCATTCTTGCTCTACTTTTTTGGTGCATGCTTATTCATCGACTTAGGTGAGAAGATGATCCATGGATCACACTTTGAATTATTGCAACCATTGACTTCTATTGATGAATATGCATGGGGAGTTGCCGTTCTTCTACACATGTATGCAAGTTTGTATGAGTGCAAGAGTGATAGAAAAAATATTGCTGGTATTATGGTTTTGTTAGAAGTATTCATTCTGTCATGTTTCCTATTTGATATTTCTTTGCATTCGTTATCTATAAATCATTGATGTAGTAGTAATCATTGTATTGATCCTTACAGGTTTAGATATGAGAGCACATATCAATTGGAAGGCCCTTGAGACATAACCCTTTTCCTAATTTTCTATGTGCTGTAATATGAAGACATACACATGATAATGAGGATAGAAATGATCAAAGAGAGTTGGGTCCTAATATCAATAGGGCGTCTTGCATAGCACAATTACATAACATCACCAAAGCACATGTAAGTTTGTTCATTCTTTTGTTGGAGGTGTTTATTATTTTGTTGAAGGTATTTATGATGTTTGTTACATTTTAGGTAAAGTGGTGCTTCTACATAGACACGGTGGATGAGGACCGTGAGGATGTGGTTACGCACATGAGAGACCTCACAAGGAGTGACATTTAGTTGTATAAAAATGAATGAAGTTGAGTGATAACTAGTCTGCAGAGTGGTCTGACAGTTTATCTTTGTTCAACACTCGTTGCCCTGGAGTAGTTAGCAAAACAATCCATGGCATAATGTATGATAAAAAAAATGATTACCCCACTTTGTTTGAATACAAACTGAAATACTTGTACGACAGTGGGGAAGGCATCAACAAAAAATCTATGGAAGACGTACATAGGGATGAAGAGGGTGATAAGGTCCACATCGAGGAGGAAGTCAGGGCTGCAACAAGTGCTACCAGGTTGGATGTAAAAATAGCCCATTTAAGAAAAGAAGTGGTGTGTGAGGTGATGAAGTTTTTTATTAATGAATTATGTATATAACATGGAATGCAGTTGTTTGATTCTTGTTTTTTAAGAAGAATGAATTGTGTATATAACAGAGAATAAAGTTGTTTGTTTTTTGTTTTTTGTTTGATATGTGTTGCTTATACAATAGGTGATTGATTTTTTTAGTCACTTTAATTGTGTATATAACAAAGAATAAACATATGTTTGCATCTGGTGATTTTTGCACTAGAAATTTTTTTTGCAAGGTACGTGCAAATTTTTGTTCTTTCTTTTTGAATCAGAAAAGAATTTCATAAGGTTCAAAATGAATGGAAATTGGCACGTACCTTGCACATACCTTGCAAAATTCCTTTCTGATTTAAAAAGAATGAGCGAAAATTCGCACATACCTTATTGGAGGTATTCATTCTTTTGTTGAGAATTCGCACGCACCTTGTGAAATCCAACCATGATTGGGTTATAATATTGTTTATTATATAAATGAATGACATGAAATCCAACCATGATTGGGTTAGAATGTTGTTCATTACATGGATGAATGACATCAGAGTTATCCCTAAATGTAATCCATCAAGAGTACCCTTGACATGAACTTGCACATGACTGACAGGAAAATAAAATAAAATTGAAAACACCCTAGCCAACTACAAAAAATATAAGAAAGAGGGTCATTAGCTCTTTGCTTCATTAAATACACAATTCATTCTCATAAACAAATAAATCATCTGTTACAAATAGGTAAATACATAGTAAAAAAATCTGCATAATCATCTACATGCATAGTACACATAGTCATCCATATAAATTTTAAATTTTATATGCAATTCACATCCATAGTCAATACATAGTACACTATCCACATTCATATTCTAAAATCTGTATAGTCATCCATAAGGTCCTTATTATATACATAACCATCAGTAAACAATACCCATGATTGCCCAAAGCTCCTATAATCTCTCATCGTCATCCGACACCTCATTGTCTGATGTCGTCTCTACATCCTCAAGCGCAAGGGCATCCTCCGACTTAGACTAGATCCAAAATCATGTCTCAATAAGTCTCCGTTCAATCATGTTTTTGGCTCATAAAATGAAATCCTCGAGATTTTTTTTAAAAAAATGAAATAAACTAAAGATTTTTAGCTTTTGAACAAGCCAAGAATTAAGTCAATCTGACATTTAGAGCAAAAGTTATGACCAAAATAAGATGACTTATTCAGTCAAAACCCTATTTTTAGCCATATCCCACTTTAAATGCATTTTACCATCAAAATGATTGGAGTTAGTTTTTCATTGACAATATGGATTAAAGTTGAGGATGTTAGTTTTTCAATGCACTAAATTGTGCCTCAATTTGATATCCAGTTGTTTAAATATGACCAACAAAAGTCAACCTATTGTCATTAGAAATACAAAGCTTGTTGTCAGGAATAATAGAATATTCACAGGCAAAAAAAAAATGAAACCTTAAACTAATTTGGATCTAAAATAGATCTAAATCCTAACTAAAATTTAAGAAATATAAAACAGATCCATAAATGGATCTTGGACTCGAATACATTATTGTTGTCATGTGTCATTTCCCCAACACCACCTATCGTTTGAAAGCAATGCATATGGTTTCCCAACATCCTCTGTTGTTTAGGAGTATCGGTCTTGCCATGAAGTTGGCAACCCTAATGCCACATTTCAACACCATTCAAAAGAGAATATTTTGACAACTCCATTCTCAGTTTCATATTTTAAGCAAAGTAATATTTTGACAATAACACATTTTGGCAATTTAAAGAAATGGTGTTTCTATCCCAATGTAAGGCTCCCAAGCAAAGGAAAGGTAGTTGTAGCCAACATAAGATTTAAATTTGTCAAGGTGTTGATTGGAAGTCTTCAAAACTAAGTCAGGGTCACATGAATGATTACTGATTCCCTTCTGGCTGTCACATGAACCTGTACTTTCCTACACTATGTTTTTTTTTTGAAAAGCAAGTTGTGGTTAGGCAGACCCTACCAATTATACAATGATACCATTGGAATTTGAACTTGTAACGTCCCAACACAAGGCTACCTACAATTGATGATCCTACCAGACAATTCAAATTATATGTCCAGCTGGCATCAAGCATGTGATTAGCAATTCCATAAGAAAGCTCATAACACCAAGTGGACTTTTGGTTCGTTCCGACAGAATCACTTTCTCAAGAAAACTTGAGAAAGCGATACTAAAAGTCTGAAATCTCATCCTATTTTTCTGAACATGAGATTTCAGACAGGACGTGATTTCAAATCATTATGATTCTAAATCACGGGTTGTCCTGGGGTTTGGAATCAGAATGATTTGAAATCAGAATGATTTGAAATCAAAATCCTGTGGGAGTTGAGGCACTCAAACGTACCCTAAATCACTTGATATTTTGAGTGGGGCTTGCATCAGGCATTGTGGGACCTATCGTATTCTAATGTGTCATTGACCGTCAAGATATGACATTGATCATGATCTGATCATGTTATGTTTAGTTGGGCAATACCCAGTGGATTGGACATTTAGACTATATCATTGTTCAACTCTCCTTAAATTATATAGATCTGACTTTGACCAGCATGACTGCTTGGAAACCTACTGCCGAAAAACCATTGAAGTCAAGTATGGAATCTATAGCATCAGATTTTGTTTTGGGAGCATGGAGATATGGTATTTGAGATTTTGTTTCTCATCCCATTTATCTGGTTTAAACGGTTGATGATTTAAGGAAAAGAAAGATGAAATTTAGTTTAATGTTATTATGATGATCAAATTTATGTCTAGGAGATATCTGCAATTACAGCTACTCATTGTGATTGCACAGACTTGCCAATTGATTCAGATATCAAATTAAGTCTTTACGAGAGAATTGCTTTCCAGCAATGATGCCTAAGTACAAGATTTTTTTATGTGAAATCGTTTTTTATTTTGAATGAATCTTTGATACTCAATGAAGTATGAGATTAGTGAATCTATCAGAGGGTTGGCATAGGAAACGCCACCTCCAAATCCCTAAATCAAATAACATCATGAAGAGGTGGTAAGAGGCTCGCTTGTCTGATAGGAGCAGCTAGTGCACATTACCTTGTGTTGGGACGCTGTAGGTTCAAAACCCAATGGTATAGTTGTATAACTGGTAGGGGTCTGCCTAATGTTAGGGTTGACTTGGGCCGAATTTGGTACAGGTTGTTAGCAACTCTTTTCCTTCGGACATCTTCACCCATATTAGATCTTGATGTGCCGACCTGAATTGGATGTTTAAGACTGGGTATGTTTCTAATCCAAATGAATTTGAACCAAGCCTAGAATGACAGAAGGTTGAGTGTAGGTCAGAATTGTGTGTGACCTAGAATGGAGCTCAAGCTACAAAATTTTGAATAATCTTTGGGTAAATTATGTGATTCTGTTTTTCGCATATGAACCTAATTTATGAAAAGTATCATGATAATATGTGAAACTTTGAAATTCATATGTTGGAATCTTTGTTGGTGTTTGGGATATATGAGTTCTTTGGTAATTATACTCAGTCTTTTGCATTTACGAAAAACAAAAGATGTACTAGTTTTATGAAATGCCACCGTATGACTGAGGTTGAAGCGAATCGAATTACGTTAGATCCCCGATCCAAATTTGACATTATTTTCGAATGTGGATATAATAAAATCTGAATATGTTTTTGAATAGTTTCAATTTTATTGGGTGTCCCTAAAGAGAATTTTTGAATGGTGTTTCCTAAAATAAAGGGGGGCATTTCCTCTCTATCTGAAACCCTAGACCGTGCTTCCTGTGAGTATGGTGTTGACCCCGTCCTCCTTCCTCTCCACCCTGGCCTCCATTGGGATCTAATGAGCTGACCGACTTCCATCAAGAGGGTCCTCAGTTTCAGGCAGTGTTGTCAGTATCAGTGCTTATCAGCCTGAATCAACCGAAGATCGATAGGGTACCAATTTGAATAGGTTATTTTTTAATAAATATAAAAGTAACTTGAAAATTTAATATTATTTTAATAGCTTTAACATGTGTCACATTCCTATTGACATGTAATATTTTTTAATTATTTTTGACCGATTCAGAACTATTCACTTTACACCCTAGATCTAACTTTTGTGCCGCAGCCCCATGTAGAGGTCACAATAGAAAATGCTAGAACCTTCCCACAGCAGATAGAATAGGAAGGTTGGTGTGGTGCCGTGAGAGCTATATCTCTACCAATCACTCAAATTCCAAAAGGATGGCTAGATTGGGGTGAAGCTAAACCCAAACCTCCCCACTACAACTCCTTCCAACCGAAATAGTGTTGTCTAAGAAGATTCTCATTATTTCATAAAATGTAACTTTTACAAAATGTTTATCAACATATACATCAATGTACAAAGTTCACAAAACTATAGAATCAGTTTCAAGTCCACATCCATGAATAACCACGAGCTGTCCATGTGTCCTATGCTACTACATTCACCTACCGTTGGGCACTTGAAAACAACATTAATCAAAGGAGTAAGACAACACACATCTCAATGTGATCAAACTACTCAACACGAGCATTACAATGTAGTAGTACGAGATCAAAACATGTTGAAAAACCACTTGGCCAAATTTTATTTCTCAAACTAGAGGAGTTGATCCTCAACTCATCAAGTGCCAACCTTTAGATGAAGACTCCTCTAAAGCTAGAGTCGACTCTGCAGGAGTTGAGTCAACTCCTAAACTCAGGAGGGTCGACTCCTTGATGGTTTATGTGATTTAGATGGTGGATTTTTGTGCATGTAATGGTCGTTCAACATGGGATTCACAGGAACCAGCCTGAAACTGTTGTGTATGGGTCAGTGGGTACAATGTTTATTGATTTTGATTGTTCTTTATATAATGAGACACTAACTTGATTTTGGTTGGTTCAAGAGGGACCTAGTTCATGCATAAATGCATTTTTCATATTGTATGAGGTGTGCTTCATGTAAATGTGGAGTCTCACCATTTCATTAATAAGTATTACTAGGATGGTAGTACCAATGAGTAGAAAGAGGCATGTATACGACAATTGAAATTTGAGGATGATGACCCTAGATGTATCTTGTTACAAGAGCATGCTTTGGGTGTTGACCCAAAGTATCAAGAGGGTACTTTGAGAGATTTGTCGATACATAAGAAATATTAATTAACAACAAGATACACTAAATGTTATCACGAAGGGTGACGTGAACTCACCAGTGTTTGTGGCTTGATCTAGCTTGTCAAATGTGAACAAGCACATACCAACCCCGTGAGAGTTGCTAGACAGTTGATTGAGTTCCTGTCTGTTGAATTGTAGGGTTACATTCCCCACCATGGCAACTTAGAGAACACTGGACTCCGATACTCGAGGCAGAGATGAAGCTACTGCAGTAAGCTTTAGCAGAGCACTACGATGACACATGGAGAGGGACAAAGAGTGTCCCAGACTCTGTTGCCCCAGGATGAGGGATGCCTTGATGAAGGGTCCCAGACTCTAATGCAAGCGTCATAATGACCAACTAGGGGTTTAAAAATGAAAATAAAATGGATGAGGATGAATGAACACTTCTTGAATGACTCGATGATGCCCATAGTGACGGGGAGTAGTGCCCTCATGGAAGTAAACATGATCGTAACAAAATTTTTGTATGAGCATGGCATGTAATGCGATGAATAATATACCCATGCATGAAGGTAAGCATAATGGTCCATGCCTAGAGTCGTCTCCAGAGTAGAGGAGCACCGACTCACAATGAAATTTAGTTTATCTGAGAGTCGACACCTGAGTTGGGTGGGTCGACTCCTCTTTGATTCAATTAGTGGTTCTATTGGGTCGAGGATTGAATCTTGAGTTGGGAAAGTCGACTCCTCTTTTGTTTGTGTTATGTTCTACTCTAAGGGTTGACCCCTGGGAGTGCAAGGTCGACTCCTCTTTGTTCTTTTAAGAAATATTTAACCCTAGTTGAGGGTCAACCCTTGGTTCAACATGATCAACTCCTTCTGATTTTCTTTCTCAACGTTGTTATTTTGTATATACATGTTTGTAAGATGTTTATAATCATTATTAATTTTATATTCAATCAATGATAAAATTGTCATATATATATTGCACTTCAATCTTTAAAATGTTATATATGTGTGTAATTATATGATTAATTTGACTGATTTCATCAAAATTATTTATGAATGTAGGATCTGTAGTCTCAAGATTCAGAGGATCCAACAAGCTGCATGCATCGATTCTATTGGTTTCAAACATACGAATGATTGGTAACACTAAAAGAGGATGTGAAAGACTGGTTGGATTGGATGCATTTTCAGAATTTTTTTGAGATCACACCATATACCATCAATCACAATCTCTTATATGCTATTGTGCAGTTCTTGAATGCAACAACCAATGCATTTTAATTTAGAGATATTGAGATAACCATCACATTGAAGGATGTGGTACGAATAACTAGATTTAAGTGCCATGGGGAGTTAATGAGTACATACCAGTGAGAATATTTCAAGTGCATTTGTGGTGTTTATCTACAAATGAATATGAATGTGTTCGAAGGTGAAAGGTTGAATTTATAATGATTGAGGAACCACTATGACCCCAACAAAGAGAGGAGGATGAAGGAAAAATTGTCGTGTGTTAGAGGGAAGGGCAATTCTAGGTTGGACCTAGAGGTGAGAGCATTCTTGCTCTAGTTTTTTGGTACATACGTATTTATTAACGCTGGTGCAGAGTTGATCCACATCTCATATGTTCAACTATTGCAAGACTTGGATCACATCGATGAATACACATGGAAAACAACCTCACTTACACATCTATATAAAAGTTTGAGTAGTGGAAGATGAACCATGGTTGACATGTTGGTTTAATTTGTTGGAGGTAAGAAAACAATTTGTTGTAAGCACGTGATTTCTCTATCACTACAAACTCACTATTTGCTATTTGTAGATGAACCCCATATGCCTTTCTGTCGCTCTCATTGTATCCCAACATCAAACACCACCATTTATGCCACCCTTGCATGAATCATCACCACTCAGTGATCACCACTGCAATCGCTAAAGTGCCTTCCTCATAGCCAGAGCTATCAGAATTATGGATTTCCATCATTGATGACTCTAGAAGCCACCTCTTGAAAGTAGATTGAGGCGCAAATAAGACTTGAATCAGAGTCCACAATATTTCTCTTAGTTCTTTTCTCTCCTAAACCCTTGCAAGGGATTAGGGCACCCATTAAGCTTAAAAGGGCTCATTCTAATCATGAGGAAAACTGCCACAACTTGACAAAGAGAAGGGTGGTTAATCCACATTGAGACCCCATGAGGGACCTAGATTGAAATCTTGATCCAAAGACCCAGGTTCCTAAGAAAAGTTAAAATTAAAAATATCTCTTAAAAATTGAGCTTAGACCCATTTGGGATGATGATACTCCTACCCCAAATTTCTCCATGTAACCTAAGAGATGGTGAAGGCCTCCTAGACAACAAGCCAACCATGCACGTCCCTTTGGCTTTCCTATCATTGGCACACCTGACTATAAAGCTTTCAGCAAGTGTGGGTAAGGCAGCCATCCAATGACTATCAACTACTCAATGTTCTCCAAAGATTCCATGCTGGTCTATTTAGATGACTACTTTTTGGGAGGGAACTAAGTTTCCCTCACAACTAGGTTCAGATTGTGTAGGTGCTGCAAAACTGCAATAGATATGCTTCTTTCTGTATCGAAAATTAAATGCGATGAAAGTTAATGCACCGATCTGTCTGCATCTTTATTGTTTTTTGGATTTTCGATGCAAGTGGCTGAAAAATAGCATAGAATAACCGAGCTTGGCGTAACTATGTATGTTCATCTTCTATTTTAAGAACACTCTTGAGGTTGTATCTCATCGTTAGTTCATCATTTTCTAGCGATTCAAATGTCGTTGGATAAATATTTCTGTTTAGTTTTTTTTATTTTTTCTATATTTCTCTAAAATCCTTAAATTTTTGAGTATAAAATCAATAGTAAAGTCTGTCACAGAGAAAATTCACATATCCTCATGAGGTCCGCACATGCAAAGGTTAAAATGGTCATTTTAACACCCAACATTTACAGTTTTATTCATCGGCTGGATTTTGATAAATTGTGCGAGTTTTTTAAGAAATGCGTCATTTTTGTCATTCAGTATGAACATTTTCTGATTAGAGTTCTGATCGACTATTCTTGACCATCATCACGTCGGACCAAACTCCACCTTCAAAACCAGCTGACTCCATTGACATGCCAAGCCCATTTTATCTCTATCATTTGGATAGTCCTGAAGTTGTTCTTGTATCACAGAACTATGCTACATGGAAACAAGACTGGGTTTGTTGATGGAAGACTTATCAACCCGTTGAAGGCGCACCTGAGTTTTATCAATGGATCACATGATTCTGTTTTGGCTTCTTAATTCAATCTCAAAAGAGATTGCTGACAGCATCGTCTACTCAAGAAGTATGGGCTGATCTCAAAGAACGCTTTACTCAAAGTGTTGCTCCTAGGGTATATCAGATTCACAGTGCCATTACGTATTTTACTAAGTTGAAAGGATATTGGGACCAGTTAGCTTCACTTTCTCCTCTTTCTACATGCACATGTGATGCTATGAAGTTGATAGCTGATCAACAACCCAATGAAAGAATCATTCAATTTCTCATGAGTTTGAATAACTTACAATTATGTGAGAGGGCAGATCTTACTGATGGATCCATTGCCGTCCGTTGCCAAAGCCTGTTCCCTTGTTCTACAAGCTAAACAAAGAGAAGCTAGAGTTGCGCCATCTCCCACATCAAATTAATCAGTCTGCTCTATTGGCGAGTTCTCAAAGGGACTCACTCTAAATCGGATCATCGTCCAAGCAAGGTCAAACATAGGGGAACACGTCAACGTCCTGTGTGTTCTCATTGCAATGAAGTTGGACACATCAAGGAGCGATGTTATCAGCTCCACGGTACCAACCTGGCTATCAACTGCATAAGCCATCTCAAGCACTGCCTGTTGCAAAATGTAGCTGCTTCAAACCAGTCCTCGGTTGTGAATTCCAGTGAAGTACATCTGAAGATATACGAGTGCTTCTCCTAGATTGGTCAATGGGCGAATATTGCCAACTTATCTCTCATCAAGGATAAACCCTCTACTTCATTAGCCACCTTTGCAGGTATGTCAGACATCCCAACCTTCTTTTGTTGGAAGTCATGGGTCATAGACACAGGAGCCAGCAATCATATGACATCTTCTTTGGAGTTGCTGACTCATGTGACGTCCTACTCATCCATACCTCCTGTCAAACTTCCCAATGGTAACACCGTTTTCGTTTTGCATATTGGTTCCGTAGATATCACCCCAAGTATATCTCTTAGAAAAGTTTTATGTGCACCTTCTTTCAAATTCAATCTATTATCTTTTAGTCCATTGACCAAAGATCTTAATTGTGTTGTCACCTTTGATTTTCATTCTTGTGTCATCCAGGACCGGACTTCGAAGAGGATTAGAGCGGGTGAGGAGAAAGATGGCTTGTACTACCTTCATTGGCGGTTCAGTCATCCTTCCTCTTCCTGTATGAAACTTCTGAGTGTTTATGATTCAAACATTTCATAACAAACAGGCATGTCTCCCTGATATCTCTATTTCGAATCCTTTTGAACTTATTCATTGTGATATCTTGGGTACGGGGGTCATATTCTCAACACTCACTTTCTTGGGTTCAATATTTTTTTTAGTATTGTGGATGACTTTTCTTAATGTACTTGGATTTATCTTATGTGTCATAAATGAGACCAAGTCACTGCTGCATACCTTCTTTAGTATGGTTCAAACTCAATATCATATTAAAATTCAAAATTTGCGATCTGATAATGGTTTAGAGATCTTCTCTCATGATATGCAGTCTTTTTTGGACAGCATGAGAGTCCACCAGCTTACAAGTCTCTTCTCCTAGAGCGAAAACATAAGCACTTGCTTGAAGTGGCTTGTGCTCTACGATTTTAAGTCAATTTACCATTCAAATTCTGGGGTGAATGTGTATTCATTGCAACATACTTGATATAAATCGCACTCCTGCACCACGTTTGGGTGGTCGGTCTTAGTTTGAAAAGTTGTTTAATAAAAAACTCTCGTTGAATCATCTTAGTGTGTTTGGATGTCTCTGTTATGCCACTAATTTGGATGTTTCCAAAACCAAATTTGATTCATGTGCCAAAGGTTGTATCTTTCTTGGTTACCCATTTGGTCAAAAAGCCTGCAAGGTGTAGGGCTTGGATTCTCATACATTTGTTCACAAGTCGTGATCATGTGTTTCATGAATCTGAATTTCCTTTTTATACGTGGAAAGAGGAAGAACCAGCAGCTGTTTTGCCCATGCCAAATAGTGATCAACAACCCAATCAACCGTTGCTTTCATCCTCACCTGGAAATAAAACATTGACAAATTAAGTCCAAAAACAAATTCATCTCCTATACAGCATCTACAACCAAAAGTTGAGCTCATTCTCAGGCGTTCAACCAGGCCTCACAAACCATCAATATTATTTAAGGATTTGTATTGCTCCATCATTGATAACTCACTATGCTCCACGTCACTTAAGAAGGAAGGATCCAGTCGAAGTACTCGTTTTCCTTTGGCTAATTTTGTTTCTTTTGGTAGGTTTTGGTCTTCACACCAAGCTTTCCTTGTTGCCATCTCCACTCAATCCGAAGCTCAAACCTTTAGTGAGGCCATAAAAGATGTTTGTTGTCAGGAAGCCAAGGCTGCAGAGTTTAATTCCATAGCTGGCTTCAAGGCTTGTTTCTTCAAAATGGACGCTAGGCCAAGAATTCTGTAATCTGCTCAAGTGGCAAACAAAGGCGAGATATCTTATCATAATCCTAGGGTATGTTGGCTTCGTTTCCAAAGAATCACTTTGTTAGGAAAACCTCATAAAGCGATTCTAAAAGCCTGAAATCTCATGTTCTTCCGAACATGAGATTTTAGGCAGCTTGTGATTTTGAATCATTCAGATTCATTCAAAATTACGGCAACCCGTGAGATTTCAAGATTTCAAATCTCACGGGTTGCCCTGGGAAATGGAATCAAAATGATTTGAAATCATTTTGATTCTAAATCCCATGCGAGTTGAGGAACCCAAACATACCCCTAATGATCACTTAATATTCCAGACAAAATAAGAACACTGGTAAAAAAAAAAGATAGGTTTGAATTATAGTAACAAGTATGGATCTCGTTTATATGTCGGTGACACAATTTCTCATGGTATTATAGGCTAGGTTGATAAATCTCGAAAAAAATCATATGGCTTAATAGATTTTAAAAAATATATAAAAATAATTAAGAATGTTTAAAATACACATATAATAAAAGAAATAAGTGAAAAGTGTAAAAGAAAGAAAAAAATTGCCTACAAGGGCTTCACTCCACTACAAAATAAAGAGGTATTAGATAAGGACTTTTAACTACGATTGTTGAAAGTCATAGTTAAAAGTAGTTATTAACTATGGTTTCTTCAAAAGGCCATAACTAATAATGGGACGTGGAAGTTTTAACTACGGCTTTAGGACATAGTTAATACTTTCGCCAAACTTTTGTCGGAGTGGGTAAAAATAGAGTATTAACTATGGCTTATGAATTCCGTAGTTAAAA
Source organism: Nuphar pumila (assembly GCF_984573655.1). Classification (NCBI taxonomy): domain Eukaryota; kingdom Viridiplantae; phylum Streptophyta; class Magnoliopsida; order Nymphaeales; family Nymphaeaceae; genus Nuphar; species Nuphar pumila. The sequence continues at coordinate 12,833,807 of NC_143252.1, forward strand.
GCCAAAGGGCCGTAGTTAATACTCCCACGAAACTTTTAACTACGACCCTTTGGAGTATTAACTATAGCCTTCTGCCAATTTTTCATGAGACGAGGGTAAAAAAAAAATTGTGTTCTCCCTTTCCTCCCTCACCCTAACCTTTTCGTCTCCTCTTCCATCGTCCACACCTCCAATTCCTCCCTAGTTGAACCCTATGCCTGTAGAAGCGATCACAGAGGAAGCAACGAAGAGAGAGGGTGAGGAAGGGAAGGATTTGTTGGGATGCATGTTGAATATGTACATGCTTGTGCCTAAATTGGTGGTTATTCAACTTATGAGTGGTTAACTGTGTTTATGCATGTATGGCAATGGATCCATTGACGAACTGTTTCAAAGAAAATCTCTATGAGGGTATGCATAGACAAGATTGGGTGATCCGACTAGGGCGGTAAATTTTTGTGAAGATATGCATTGTCCAAGATTAGGTAACCCATTAGGATGGTAAATCCCTATAAGAAAGTGCATTGTCCAAGACCAAGTAATCTGACTAGGGAGATGATCTCTCAGCGATGGAGTGATGAGTAATGATTGTCGAAAGGTACAACTCAAAAAAAATGGGATCTCTTGAACTCTATTCACCTTCTCCTACTCATTTGAGAGGTTCTCTATGTGTCTCTCTCTTTGTAGGTTCTGATGGCTAGTTTGGGTGATCGCAAAGCCCTAGCTCCAATGATTTAGGGTTTTGTTTCTCTCGCAAATAGGACAGCTTGTTGGTGAGGGAATCTGCATCGGTTTTGCTCCGAAAAAAGTTTTGTGTGAAAATTTTTAGTGTTGTTGGATCTAGGGTTTTGTTTCCCCTTCTTGTTCATGCATTATAAGCGATTAGGGTGCCTGCGGGGTTGTTCTGTGCATCAGGCGATGGTTTGTGTTGATTCTAGGGTTCATAAAAGAAAAGTTGAATCAAGAATATGCAAGATTGAATATTTTATTCACTTGATAAAAAGAAGAAATAGAAGGCGATACATATATACTATTACAAAAAAGAAAAACCATTTTCCTTAATTCTAACCGTTCCTCCTTTCCTTGATTTGAGTAACCGTGTGATATCAGCCAACCTTTCCTTGATTTTAGTAACTGTGTGATATCGGATCCTTGATATTAGTTGATTCTCTTTTCCTTGATTTTAATCCTTGATATCAGTTGATCCTATTTTCCTTGATTTTAATAACCTAATACAACAAGAATGGTAGGATAAGAATACACAAGGTAAATGTACATGGTAAGTAACATTTTCTTTCTTTTACTCCCCCTCAAGTTGGAGTGGGAGGGTTGAGTATGTTAAAAGTTATAATCTCATAGACAATCTCATATGTTAAAACTCCATCATATGTAATCTTTTTCCAGTTTAGTTATAATAGGATAGCTAGTTAATAGGTAGTTTAGTTTTTTTTAGTTCTTTACTTTTTGGACTAATTTGAGCTTATGTTTTTTGACCAAGTCAAAAAGCAAAAGCCAAATAAGACAAACTTGAACTTATGTTTTTTGACTAAGTCAAAAAGCATAATTCAAGAAGGACTTGTATAAATATGGGGCAACACCCCATGCTTTTGTATTCTTTTTGAATGTGGGTTTTCTCCACTTGAATGAAGTATTTTCTTTTTTTCTCTTAGTGTATATACTCTTTTGAGTATTTTTTGTGAGTGTATTGAATGAACTCTTGTGTTCATTAAGAGATCCTTTGTGAGCTTGCTTTTGGAGTTTATTTTTTAGGCTCTATTTCCTTTCATGGCATCAGAGCGAGGTTAAAGCAAGTTTCTTCGATGCATTGGGAATTGTGTCACATGAGTTTCTTGCAAGAAGGTGACTTTCCTTGAAGTGGTGATCATGTGGAGCCATAAAAAGCTTGAATAAATATTTATACTCACCATTTGTGGTAGAGTATCCTTCTTTTTTCTCTTCTCTTTTCTCTCTTACATCTTTTCCTAAATATTGTAAAATGGATGACAATGATAATGTCACAATCAAGCCCATCAAACTAATTGATTTCAACTATGTCACATGGGCTTCTATTATGAAGCATCTTATATAAGGGAAGGGTTTGTGAGGATTAGTAGATGGAACCGATAAGGAACCTACTTTAATTCTTACAAAAGATGAGGGGGAAAGAGAAATACCTCTCATGGAAGTAGAAAAAGGTAAGGCCATATCTACTTATGAGAAAAGGTGGAAAGAATGGCATATGGGACATGCCAAAATCATATATTGGCTTATCTCAAGTGTTGGTATAAAGAAATGCTCAAGTTTAGCAAAATTTGAGCATGCAAATAAAGCATGAGACTATCTTAAGAGAGATATTGCGCATGTGTGCAATCTTCAAATTAAAGTAAGAAACATGGTTCAAGGAGACAAAAGCATTAGAGAGTATCATAATGGCTTGTCAAAGTTGTGAGAAGAATTAGCTCTTTTGTTGAACCAAAGTGACATTGTCTACAAGATATTGAACTCTGCAAAAACCAAATCAATGCAAAACATTTTTTTCATTTTATTAGCGGATTAAGATCAGAATTTGAATCCACTAAGTCTATTTTTCTCCATTGTGGAAAAGTACCTTCAATTGAAGATACAATAGAGGAATTGAGTATGAAAGAGAATAGACTAAAAGTAGAATTGCTAAAGATGATGACAGTTCTAGCCATCTCGAAACCTAGAAACTTTGTCAGGACTTACAAACCTCCCAACTATGGAAGAGAAAATCATGATTTTGAGAAAAAAAAAATTATTTGCTACTATTGTGGTGAACCTGGACATGTGAAAACTCACTGTCCAAAATTAAAGAGGCCCTATGAGAAAAAAATACCTCCGTCGGACCACCACAAGAATCTAGTGAAACCTCCTTTGAAAGTATGTCTCTCACTCAATTGGTGGAAGCACTTCGATCTCTACTCAAGGGAGCATCTTCATCTACAAGAGCCACAATCTCTTCCGTGAGCACCTCCGATCTAGGTAAAACTCTATAGCTTCTTGTTTTAGGCACTTTTTTTCACATGACTCCAAGTGTTGAAATATTATCTGAATGTCATAACTCAAATGAATCCAATGTTTTTACTGCCGATGGAACATCACTAGAAATTGAAGCAATAGAGAATTTTGAAAAAGTTTCTCAAAACTTAAAAGGATTTCATATTCCATAAATTAGAAATATTCCCAAATTAAATCTCAATCTCTTGTCTGTTTCTCAATTATCTGACCATTGATATAATGTTTCCTTCTCCTCTCGTGGTTGTCGAGTTTAGGATCACCAGTCAGGGAAGCTGATTGGGAAAGGCCATAGAGAAGAAGGTTTATACTACATAGACTTTTTAAAAATTTCCAAGAATACATTTTATTATAATGTTCAAAAAGTGAACTTGAATATATGGCATAGAAGACTTGGTCATCCTAGCATATCCAAGCTTCATCTGTTTCCAAATATGGAATTTTTTTTGTAAATCTAAAACATTTAATTATGAAGAATGTATTTTGGAAAAAATGAAGAGATTACCTTTTCAAGGAAGAGATTTTGTTTCATTTTGGCCTTTTGAGTTAGTGCATTCAGATGTATGGGGTCCTGCACCAATTATGTTGAAAGGTTTTTTTTGTATTATGTCATTTTTGTAGATGATTTTACAAGGCATACTTGGATTTACTTTCTCAAAAATAAATTTGAAGAATTTTTTCACTTTCAAATATTTTATAAGCTAGTTAAGAATCAATTTAAGAATGATATCTCTATCTTTTGTAGTGATTCAGGAGGAGAGTTTTTGTCAAAAGAATTAACGATTATTTTAATCTACATGATATTTTACATCAAAAGTCATGTCCATATACTCCACAACAAAATGGTTTAGCAGAACGAAAACATAGACACATTATAGAAACAATAAGAACTCTGCTCGTTACTCATCAAGTTCCTAAAAATTTTTGGGTCAAAGCTACGCTAACCGCAGTATTGTGATCATTGCAAAAATTTTCCTCTTTTTCTTTTCCTCTTCCTTCTCTTTCCTTTCTAGCCTCTTTTTCCTTTTTGAAGGGGATAAAAGAAAAAAAATAAGAAAGAAAGAAAGAAAGAAAGAAAGAAATTAAGAAACAAGAGATGAACTCTTTTGCAAGGTCTCACTTGACCTTTATTTGAAAAGATTTTGAAATTACTTGCCTCCATTTTTGAAAATTTATAGAAAAATGGAGAGACAGGATTCGTTCATCGGTACGAGGTTCAACCGTTCCTGGCGCCTTTACTAGGGGTAATTGAACCAAGGATCGAATATATGCCTTTTACTTTGCCTAAATATTGTCTAAGTAATTATTCTGAAATTCTAAAATGCACAAAGAGTCATGCTTATGCAATAACAATGAAAAGATGTATGCTTTTAAGGAAGTATTTCAGAAATCTTGGGATTTTTCAAGTGATTTTGAAATAAGTTTTAAAATTAATACTGAATTAGAGAAAATCAATTTTGAGACTCAAAGTCAATTTCAAAACTTGATTTTAAACTTCAAAACTTGATTTTAAACTTCAAAACTTGGTTTTAAATTTCAAAGTGAATTGAATTTAAGAATCAAACTCAGAATTTAGATAGAACTTGGAGGTTTTTGGAGTTTGAAATGGAAATGGAGAATAAAACTTTGAATTCAAACTTGAAATTTGAAATCAGAAGGGAATTTCAAAGTTGAATTAAACTTTGAAATTGGAATATTGAATTGATTTTGAATTTGGAAATGAATTTGGAATTTCAAAGTTGAATTGAACTTTGAAATTGGAATATTGAATTGATTTTGAAATTGAATTTTGGACTTGGAAATGGATTTGGAAATTGAAGTTTGAATTTCAAAATAAGATAGAATTGAGAATAAAAGATGAATTTGAATTTGTAAATAAGAGTTAAAAATGATTTTAGAAATGAGAAATATATTTGAAATTTTATCTCAGAAATCATTTAGAATTTGGAAAATAATTTGAAATGCAATTCTATCCTAAATGATGAATACATTAAAAAAATTGAAAATTGGATTTAAAAAGCATATTTCATTCTTTAGGAGAATTGAAATAAGATTAATATTATAATACATTCATGACTATGGTCACAGATGTATTATAATATAATCTATATTGCAATTCCGATAAAGAATAAAATAAATTTTTGGTGCCTTTATAGAATTTGAAATGAAATTAATCTTAATATATCCTGACTATGGCCATGAATATATTTTGAGTTAATCAACATATCAAATTCTGACAAAGGAAGAAAATTTTGGAGAAATATGATGATTTTAAAAAAGAAACCCAAGTAAAGGTCAAATGTTATTCCATAAAAGATAAAAATCCTAAGTATTGTTCACATTTTGACTATGACCATAAATGTGAATAATTTACTTAGGATTAATTACCTCTTATTAGAAAGGTGCACGTGTCATCTGTGTTTCACCATTCATGAATTTTTAAAATAAAAGCAAAAATGATATGAAACAGGTAATTCATGATATTTACATGCTCATACATTTTATTCTAATACAGAAAAATAAAAATTCTCATTAATATCTACTTATTACAACCTTGAATTGAATTTAAAATTACAAAAGCTTCTAATTTTAAGGAGGAATTTAACACTTTAATCTCTCCTATAAAACAAAGTTAGCAAGATGCCACATATAGAAGAAGATGAATGTGTATCTTGAAAATGAAAATGGATATGATCATTTCTTTTCTAATAAGAACACCTATGCAAAATTGCTATGCTTGTATTAACAATGAAATGTGGATGTGCAAGATATAGGTGTTGGGTACTATAATGTGCTGGAGGTGATTAGCACCTCTGCAGGTGCCTACAATGAAACCTCAATAGGTAAAGGGGTGAACTATCTAACAACAATGTTTGTGAGATGGTATACAGCAGAGCTATTGATAGCACTGTGAAGGTGGGGGTACAGTTAAGTGTGTGTGTGAAAATAACACATAGGTAATGTACTAAGTACTATACTTAATAATGGTGTTGTGTGATGACTGGCATGGGAGAGTATAATGAAGGTGAGAAGTGCACAGATGAGGGATGCTGCTATGGTTGCAGCAGCTAAGTGATAGCATGGGTGTAGCATGGTGCAGAGTATACAGATGGAGTGCCAATCAAACAAATTAAAACCCATAGCATCGTTCGATTCCTCAACTGGTCCCTCTTTCTTCTCTTCCTCTTTGACAGCAACAACAGGAGCAACTATAATTTCAGCAACAACAAAGGCGGCGATGATGGTTTTGCAGCAAGTGGAATTAGTGGTAGTGAAGCTGCTATGGATAGTGATCACAGCAAGTGACGTGCCGTAGGCTATCTGAAAATCTGATATGGACAAATACTTTTGTCTTTGAGCTCTCTCACCGAATAGTTGGTTTTGTACCTCTCAATCAAGCTTTTAAGCAAATTTTAGTCTAAATTCCTCATATGAAAAATTTGTGAAAACATAATGCAAATCGTGTCCAAGTAGCAAAACTTCACAGCAATGAAATTCAAATTTATGAACGCCATATCCCATAATGTCAGATACTCAGTGTAAAACAGGAAATGATATTCAAAGACGCAAAACAAACGGAAGGAAACCATTCCTAACTAAACCTGAATTGACACCAGAACTGGTCCCCAACAGTCATCATTTTGACAAATTCAGTGAAGGCGTCCTAATAGAATGGACAACAGTTTCAGGTAAGATTTCAAAGCTATTTCAACAGTTGGGCAATACATGATTTTAAATTCCCGAAAACAAATTACAACAAACAAATTCGATAGAAAAACAAATTCATCAAGCTTCGGTTCTGATTCTGATTTCAAAGCTATTTCTGCTTTCAAGCAATGCATCAAGCTTGTGATGCCATTGTGCAGAAAAAGACAGTCAGTTTGGCATTGCGGATTGCCTTTTCTGCAGTTTTCCAATCTCTAATTGTTTTCACACCCATTCAGATAAGCAATTGATCCTGAGAATATGACCTTCAAGTAGAATATATTCAAATTAAGATTGCAATCAAATTAACGCATCCAAGATTCCAATCAAAGCTTAAAAGGGACAAGTTCAAGGGTTCAATAATCATCAAACTGATAACTGCCAGGCTTAAAATTCAAAACTAGATCCAAACAACCTGAAATTAGGCAATCATGCGCAGGCTCAACATGATGAAGCTGAATTTAAAACCTCAAATTAACTGTAAATGAATGAATAGAACCGGTGCTATAGTCACAAAGTTGGAAACATAATCAGACAAACCAAACATGGGGAGAGATGCTGGTTGAAGGATCAGATGGTGATTTCATCCCAGATCCAGCATAGATGCTAGATTTTATGACCACCTGCTCTGATTTCGCAGCACTCCACTAAATCTAAAGATGTTAAATGAATCTACATTTGATACAACCAAATGAAAATAAATCTCAACTACCAACATTACATACTGTTATCATTTGATTCCCCAGAGGATTGTTGTAGAATGAATGTTGACAAAGGAAGGAGGATGAAACACACGAAGATGCAAAGGATGAATATAGCCATACTCGATCAAAATGGAAAATACAAGGACCTAGAGGCAGTATGGTAAAGACCAGTTTAAGTTAAAAGAGTGGGTGAAAATGCAGAGTAAGGTAAGGATTTAACATGGATGAGAGAAAATAACAAATTACAGAGATGTCATCCCAAGAAATGTAAATCGCCGAAATGAACGACATTTGTAAGTCACGAATTGCAGAGATATAATCCCAGAAGATGAAGATCGCCAAAAATGCATAACATCTCCAAATCACCCATTATGGATGTATAATTTCAGAAAGAAAATCGCCAGAATGCATGCCATCTTCAGATCACCAATTGCAGAAACATATTCTCAGGAAAGATAAATCGCTAAAAATGAATTAGCAACTTCAAATCGCAGTTTGCAGGAAGGTAATCTCAAGAAATACAGATCGCTGGAATGAATTAAATCACGAATTGCAGAAATGTAAAAAGCATAACAGAGAGCGATGCGCTGGAATGTAAATAAAATAAAAAAATAAAGAATAATGAAAAGAAAAATGATATTATGAACTGCAAAAAGAGCATAGGATCTGAAGAGATTTGCACTTTACACAAACTGAATAAATTTGATAAGATGAATTGTAAAACCAAAAATAAATATTGGAATCACTTGTTCTGTTGTTGTAGCAATGGGTGGATCGATCCTGCTATATGCAGGTCAATCATACCCTCGATGCCTTACGATAAAAAAAAGAAAAGAAAATGAAGAAGAGCAAAAACTAAAAAGGGAGGAATGCAGCACAACAAAATCCTTACAAAAGATCAAAATAAAAGGGGAAGATGATAGTTACTTACCTTGGCTTGTAAGGTCGACCTTCTTCAGTCGACGAGGAAGAAATCCAGAGACAGAAATAAGAAGAAGAAGAAGAAGAAGAAAGGGGATCAGAGGGAAATGAAGAGTGCGGGATGCGAGATTGATTGATCAAGGGAGAGAATGGATAGCAATGGGATCGATGATCGAACATCAACCTCTGCAGCTTCTTTTATAACAAGAAGCTGTTAGGGGATTTTCAAATTGAGTCCAAAATTTTGTTGATAGTTTTCAAAAGGGTGGCTCCTTTCAAAAAAATTCTTAAAAAGGTGGTTGTAACTATGAAAGTATTTTCAAAAAGGGGTTTTAGGCTATATTTTACTGAATTTCCTTTTCTTTTTTTCTAATTTTTTTGTTCTTTTTCTTTGTATTTTGCATTTTTTTGTGTTTTTGAAATAAAAACTTTATAAAGCTATGAGAAAAATAATGGTTTTGAAATATTTTTGAAAAACTTTAAATTTTTACAAAAGAGGGGTTTTCTGAGAATACAAGGTTAATCTCCGGGAATTTCTTCAGAAAACAGGTCTGGATCCGAAGTTTTGGGAAAATATTTGAGTTTTTGGATTTTAAATCGAGGAATACAGAGTAGTGAATTCAAATGGATCTCGGATGGACTGTCTGAGCCATTCAGAAAATTATTTTGTATTTTTATAATTTTCGCTTTAAAAATTGGGTAACAGGGCTCAGAATTGGATTTTTGATGTCAGATCCGAATCTGAAATTGGCTCAGATATAGAAAATAGATTTGGATTCCAGTGAATACAAGAAATAAATGGAATTTTGATCAAAATTGACTCAATTATTCAGAAAATGGGGGCCAAGGAAAAAAAAAAGGAAATTTTATAATTTTTTGAAAAATTTGGGGTGTTCACAAGTATATCTCATTAATAGAATGCCATGATCTTTGTTAAAAAATGTATCACCTGTTGAAAAACTTTTCAAACAAATTTTAGATTATTCGCGATTAAGAGTATTTAGTTGCAAATGTTTTGTTTTCTCCAACAAAAATGACAAGCTTTCCCCTCGGGCCATTTCTTGTGCATTCCTTGGTTATGCAAGCAATCAGAAAGGCTATAGATGCCTTGATCTCAGAACTAGGAAGTTATATGTTTCACGAAATGTCACTTTTCTTGAAAATGAAAGTTTCTTTGAAACTAAAAACCCTAGAGAGGTTGATGAATACTCCTTGTTGGACTTAGTTTCATAAATAAATAAAGAAGAAGTTGATCAAGAAGATCAAAATAGTATAATCAACGTTGAAACATCTTATCCAGATTGCATTCAATACTTTAGGCATGAAAATCTAGAGCAACCTTATGCTTTAGAAAAATATATTAAAGCACAGGATCAAATAGAAACTAGAAAATCTTCTAGAGTGTCAAGAGTGCCTGGAAAATTTGTATCCTATGAATCTTTTTCACCAAAACATCAAGCATATATTGCCCTATTACACTCTTATATAGAACCTTCAAACTATAATTTAGCAAAAGAACATTCAAAATGGGTCGAAGCTATGACAATTGAGTTAAATGCCTTGAAAAAGGCAAACACGTGGACTATTCAAGATATTCCACCTGAGAAAAAGCCCATTGAATGTCGATGGGTATACAAAAATAAAATTAAGAGTTATGGCACTCTTGAATGCTTTAAAGCTCGACTAGTCGTCAAAACTTATTCTCAAGAATATGGAATAGACTATGAAGAAACCTTTGCACCAGTCGCTAGAATGACCACTGTAAGAACTCTAATAACCCTTGCCTCTATAAAGAAATGACATATCTTTCAAATGGATGTCAAGAATGCATTTCTCAATAAAAGTCTAGCAGAAGAAGTTTATATAGAACCACCTCCTGGCATAGAAGTTCTCCAAGCAAAAGCTCTTTGAAAGCCTTATATGGTCTTAAGCAAGCCCCTAAGGCTTGGTATGATAAATTCAGTAAGGTTATACTTGATTTTGGCTTTCAATTTTGTCTTACTAACACAACTTTATTTATTAAGAAATCTAATGTAGGGATCATCATTCTTCTTCTCTACGTGGACAACATGATCATCACAGAAAGTGATAAAGAGGGAGTTGACAATATCAAAAAATTTCTCAAAACCAACTTTTAAATGAGTGATTTAGGCTTTTTAAAAATTTTCCTTTATATTGAAGTAACTTATTCTCCTAGAGGTTACTTACTAACTCAATCTAAATTTGCACTTGATATTATTGATAGGTCAGGAATCACAGATGACAAACATGTTGATACTTCTGAAGTTGTGAACATCAAAATGAAAATTGATGATGGGGAACCTCTTGAGAACCCAACACCTTATAGACAACTTGTTGGGGCATTGTCTTACCTCTCCATTACAAGACCTGACATTGCACATATTGTCCACACAACAAGTCAATTTCAGCATGCACTCACTACTGTTCATATGGGAGCAGTATTGCAAATTATTAGATATCTTAAAACCTCTATTTGCAGAGGACTTTTTTTGTCTATTTCTTCATCATTAGAACTAATTGTTTATATTGATGCAGATTGGGGAGGTGATCCAAATGATCGACACTCAACTACTAGGCTTTATGTATTTTTAAGAGAATCATTGATCTCTTAGAGATGTAAGAAGCAGCAAAAAGTCTCTCTTTCATCAATCGAAACCGAGTACAGAGCCATAGCTACAACCACCATGGAAGTAGTCTAATTGAGATGACTGCTTCAAGATATGGGTATTGAGAGCACAAAAGCATCACAACTATGTTGTGACAATAAAAGTTCTATTTACATTGCCAGCAATCGAACATTTTACGAACGTACCAAGCATATCAAAATGGATTGCCACTACGTGTGTGAAAAATTTCTACATGGCACCATTGAGCTTTCATATGTCTTCTCAGAATATCAACTGACAAACTTTTTTTACCAAACCTCTTGCTGCTCTACGGTTCCATTTTCTTTTGGACAAACTTTTGGTTGTTCAATGGTAAGTTTGAGGGGAAGTGCTAAAAGTTGTAATCTCATAGACAATCTCATATGTTAAAACCCCATCATATGTAATCTTTTTCCAGTTTAATTACAATAGGATAGCTAGTTAATAGGTAGTTTAGTTTTTTTTTTAGTTCTTTACTTTTTGGACTAATTTAAGCTTATGCTTTTTGACCAAGTCAAAAAGCAAAAGCCAAATAAGACAAACTTGAACTTATGTTTTTTGACTAAGTCAAAAAGCGTAATTCAAGAAAGAGTCGTTGGACCTTCCAATGGCTCTATTAGAGCCGTTGGAGAGTCCAACGACTCTCTCTAAGCCACATTAACAATTGTATAAATATGGGGCAACACCCCATGCTTTTGTATTCTTTTTGAATGTGGGTTTTCCCCACTTGAATGAAGTATTTTCTTTTTTTCTTTTAGTGTATATACTATTTTGAGTATTATTTGTGAGTCTATTGAATGAACTCTTGTGTTCATTACGAGATCCTTTGTGAGCTTGCTTTTGGAGTTTCTGTTTGAGTCTCTATTTCCTTTTAGAGTATGCCCAACTTGGTCTTGAGATGAGAGAAATAATTGATGCCAAGCACCTTTGTAAAAAGATCTGCATATTGTTAATGTGTGAGAACAATTTGTGTTTGAATTAGTTTCCTTTGAATCTTCTCTCTCACAAGGTGACAATCAATCTCAATATGTTTGGTACGCTCGTGATATACTAGATTGGCGGCAATATGAAGTGTTGCTCGATTGTCACAATGCAATGTCATGGGTTGGGAATGATCAATTCCAAAGTCTAACAACAGATATTTGATCCATGTGAGTTTACAACATGCTAGAGCCATGGATCGATATTCGGCTTCAGCCAATGATCGTGACATCATAGTTTTTTTTTTTGGTTTTGCAAGAAACAGAGTTGTCTCTAATCATGACACAATAACCAGATGTGGATCTATGGGTCATTGGGCAAGAGGCCCAATCTGAATCATAGTAACTAATGACTTGAATCTTACTGGTGGATGACATCAGAATCCCTTATTCTGGAGAACTCTTGATATATCAAAGGACCCTCTTGACAACATCCATATGAGGCTATCATGGCTTGCTACTGAATTGGCTTAAAATATTGACCGCGAATACAATATTAGGTCGGGTTATAGTCAGGTATAACAGCTGACCCACTAAGCACCTATAGAACACTAGATCCTTCAACAAATCTCCATCTTCATTATTGAATTTGATATAAGGTTCCATGAGAAATTGACTTGGCTTTACCCCAAGATATCCCATATCCTGTAGAATATCGAGAGCATATTTTTATTGGGATAAGAAAAATTCACTTTTGGATCTTGCAACTTCAATACAGAGAAAATATTTGAGTCGTCCAAGGTCCTTCAATCAGAATCATTGATTGATGTGGAACTTAAGTTGCTCTATGTATGCAACATCATCTCATGAAATGATAATGTCATCCACGTAAACTAGAACAAAAATATGTGCTCCATTAGTAGCTTTTAAAAAAACAAAGAATCAACTTTAGATTGTGAGAATCTTTCTTGAAGTAGATGAGTTAACAACTTGGCTAACCAATTTCTAGATGATTGTTTGAGGTTGTATAATGACTTGTGCAACTTGCAAACTTTACACTCCCCTTAAACAGAAAAACCTGGTGGTAAGTTCATATACACCTCTTCATCGAGGTTCCCGTGAAGAAAGGCATTGCTGATGTCTATTTGATATAGATGTCAATTCTTTATTATTGTGATGACTATCAAGCATCGTATGGTTACCAACTTAGCAATGGGGACAAATGTCTCATTATAATCCATGCCCTCAATATGAGTGTAGCCCTTTGCCACTAAGCGAGCTTTATACCTATCAAAGTGATGTTTAATTTTGTACACCCATTTGCAACCAACAAGGTGTTTGTCCATAAGTAGATCCATAATCAACCAAATATGGTTCTCTTCCAACGCCCTATTCTCTGAAGCCATAGCATCACTCCAACATTGAAACTTCATGGCATGAGAAAAGGTTTTGGGTTTTGAGTATTGGGAAATGATACTTAGAAAAAAATGATGTTGTTTTGAAAAATAATCATAACATATGACTTGGGATAACTCATGATCCATGCTGCGAACCTTCTCTCTTGTGTCAGTTGATTGTAGTATGAGGGAAACCGTGTAACAACTATAGTCTTTGAGATGCGGTGGTGGTTGATGGATTCTTTTGGATCTTCGGATATAGACTTGAGTGGGTTCAAGGGTTCCATGATTAAGAGGTTCAAGATTTGAATCATGGTGATTTGGACTATGGATCTCATTTTCTTGAACACTAATAGGTTTTTGCATCTTATAAGATTGAGACTTGAATATGGATATGGGTAGGATTCACCCTTCCTCTTTATTCGGAATATTATGATCTTGAAATGGAAACACATTTTAATAAAACTTTACATCCCAACTAACAAAGATTTTTTTTGTTTCAAGGTCATACACACGGATAACCAACTTGACCATATGAATGCCCTATGAAAACTTTTTTGCATGCTCAACTATAAAATTTATGAGAATAATAAATGTTGTGTGCATAACACAAACATCCAAAAACACGAAAGTGATCATAAGCAGGTTTTTTACAATAAAGTAACTCATATGGAATCTTGCCCATTAAAGGTTTGGAAGGAATGCGAATATATGCGGTTGTAAGAATCCATTCTCCCCAAAACTTAATGGGTAAAGAGGCTTGAAATCTCAAGGCTCTCGCAACATTGAGTAAATCTCTATGCTTGCGCTCAACCACTCTGTTTTGTTGAGGGGTCTCAACGCAACTATGTTGGTGTTCAACCCGCTTTTCCTTTAAAAGGTTTTGCCTATCATTTGAAAACAATTCAGTATCATTGTTAGATCTGAGACTTAGAATTTTGCTATTGAATTGGTTTTCAACTAGCAAAAAAATTTTTGATTTGGACTATGGTTTCTAATTTATGCCGCATGAGATGAACCCATGTAGTTTTAGAGTAGTCATCTACTATGGTCAATAAGTATTGTGCTCCAGATAACGAAGTGGTTTGATATCCTCCCCATATATCACAGTGGATTAATTGAAAAGGTTTTGACAAAGAAATCAACCCGCTTGAAAAATGAAGGCGAGTTTGCTTGGCCATATGACAAATATCACAATGATTGTGAGAAACACAACCACGTAATTTATTACAATTTATGAGAGTTTGTAATCTAAAATTTGAAAGATGTTCAAGTCTCAAGTGCCAAATATTAGAATCAAAAGATGCAGCATTTAAAGAAAGGTTGTCACTGATCTAAAAAACATAGAGTCCATCATGTCGCTTACCCACCCCAATCTTCTTCTTTGAGAGATTGTCCTGAAAAACACAATGATCATCATAAAAGAAATGTCACATTTCAGATCTTAAATTAATTTACTCACAAAAATGAGATTGAATCTGAATTATGGAACAAAAAAGAACACTCGAAAGGAGAATGTTTGGCGCCAACTGGACACTACCCATGTGAGTCGCATGTGTAGAAGATCTATTTGGTAATCCAGTATTGGGAAAAATAGTGAGAATTGGAAGTATCAGGTTCGACAAGAAATTTGTAATATGATCAGTTGTACCCGTGTCTATGATCCAATTTTTGAACGATATGGAACTGACAAAAGGAGTATCAAAATTACTTATTAGATTGACCACAGATGCTGGTTTAGAATTACCTAGACTGACCGCAATAACTATTTGATCAAGTTGTTCTTGGGTAAGTCGTTGAGAGGTTTAGACGGGACAAGACTTGTTGCCTTTGAAAGACACAGAGTTAACGCTAGCTTGACTCCATTGACGGGCATTGGAGGGTGTACTAGATCGATTTGGGAACTCATGGAGATAAAAACATTTGGCCTTTACATGATCGAGTTTTTCGCAGTGATCGCATTTTGGATAAATGTGATTCTATCAATTTATGTTTGGATCTATGTTGATCTAAGTATTGGATCCATTTATGATTGATGTCACTGGTTCTTGATTAGCCATGACCCTAATATCACGTTGTCTTTCTTCTTGCCCTAGCAGTGTGAATGCCTTGGATATATTTGGCAATGGTGTTATCAAGAGTAGTTGACTCCTTATGGCACTATAACTTTTATTTAAGCCTATTAAAAATTGTATTAGTCTTTCTAGGTTCTGCTGCTCATGAATGACCTTCACCGTTCCACATGTACACGAAGGACTAGTTATGTATGTAGACAACTCATCCAATAGGCCCTTCATTTTTGTATAGTAAGTTGCCACGAAGATCTGCATCTGCTTGAGATTTATTATCTCTTGTTGGATCTGATATGTGAGCAGGGCATTTGATTGAGAAAATCGATCATGGAGTTCGGCCCACACTTCAACAACAGTTTCAATGTGGATGACATTTGAGGACAGATCTGGATGCAATGAGTTGATAAGCCATGATAGGATCATGTTGTTGCAGTGTTTCCAGGTTGCAACAGATTTGATGGGAGTGGTCAGCTTTTTGATAGATCCATCTACAAATCCAAATTTATTTTTTGCAGAGAGTGCCATAGCCATAGCACAACACCATCTGGTATAGTTATCACCAGTCAATGGCTGCGATACTAGCGACATTCCAGGGTTGTCTGAGTGATGGAGGAAAAATGGTCTCTCCATTTCTTTAGGATTTTGGCTTAATGTGCTTTCATTTTCACTATCCATTATATCGGGACGTCACATGAGTGATTTGATACAATAAAAGAAAAGTTGAATCTAGAATATGAGAGAATGAATATTTTATTCACTTGATAAAAAGAAGTAAAAGACTATACATATATACTGTTACAAAAAAGAAAAACCATTTTCTTGATTTTAGTAACCAAATACAACAAGAATGGTAGGATAAGAATACGCGGGCAGGTTATATATTCCCCCAAAAACACACATTGTAGCTACAATGTGTGTTCCTGGGTCCCCACTGAGCGCTACGTGGTGCTCAGTGGGGTGTAAGGGGGAGCCGTACACCGTCGTACATCCTGCAGGCTGATGTACGGCAGTGTATGGCTCCCCCTACACCCCATTGAGCACCATGCGGCGCTCAGTGGGGACCCCAAAATATGCATTGTAGCTACCGTGCGTGTTCCGGGGGTGCACACGCAACACCCATGGTAAATGTACATGGTAAGTAATATTTCCTTTGTTTTAGTTCAAGGGTTGGAGATCAGAAGGAATTTGATCGTGAGGGTGATTTTAGGGTTTGGTGTTGAATTTAGGGGTTTAAGGTTTTTTCTTTCGTTTTCCCACGTTTGATGGTTCAATATCTTTTTCTGAGGTTTGAATTCTAGGAGATTCTGCATCATATCCTTTAAATGACACCTGTAGATAACTTTTGGTTGCACCATCTAATTTCTAATTACTCAAGGTATCCAGGTAATACATAATGAGTTCATTTGTGAATAATCTCTTACACCATATTCTACAGGTACGGTAACTACAATGAAGACTACCGGTTGCATCTTCTAGATTCTAGTTTTTTAGTTGCTCTTTCATCATGGTACAAAGCTTGTTCTACTTCTGGCATCAGATTAGTGGTTTTGCCTGGATAACCTCCTAGATGGATCAATATTTGTTTTCTGATAATTACAGGGTTCTTGTTTGATGCTAGTCGCTAAATAAAAAATAATTGGTGCAGGTGCAATCACCAAAACTCATATCCTGAAGGGTTTTTTGGTACACATCACCAAAACCTCTACTGCTCTCTTATATCCTGCTGTTTCCATATAGTCTTAAGGACTTGATTGTTGATCATACGTGTGGTATCTCTGATGTCATGAAGAAAGGAGAAACATGGTTAATGAATTTTGTTATGTTCCACATAATGACCAAATGTATATAAAAATCTGACTAGAGCAATTGCCAATTTGCCATGGTACAACCACACATGCTTCATATGTCATAACCCAGATCTGCATCCCTACTAATGTACAAGGATGTCACAACTTATTCACACACACACATGCGTGTGTATGTAGATATAAACAAAAAAACAAAATACACAGTTTTTTTGATCTAATGTGATACACAATTTGTAGAAGGAAATGGCAGTTTATTGTAAGATGATCATAATTTTGCATCTAATTTCTAATTGTTCAAAATGTCCACCTCTACTTAAAAATTTCCATTGTCTTGTACTTTAACTAGCTTCCCCTGAAAAAAACTTTCATTGTCTTGTACTTTAACTAGCTTCCCTTGAAAAAAACTTCCATTGTCTTGTACACCATATTACACTAATGCAATTATTCCTGTGGAGGATAGATCAGTGTTTGTCTTCTGATGAGATTGGATCGGTATTTGTTTTTTGATAATTATTCCTGTGGAGGATAGATCGGTGTTTGTCTTCTAATGATTACTTGCAGTTCTTGTTTGATGCTGCTCTTTGAATCCAAAACAATTGGCGGACAGGTGCAATCGCATCCAATCTCAAGTCAGCCTGAGGGAGAAAAATAAAGGCAGAACATCAGCTAACTTTAAGAGGTACACTATCTTTAAAATCAGTCTACAGCTCGTGCCTTCTTCAGTTTTTGCTTTTTCGGGTTAATAAACAGGAATCTAACATCACTATAATACAGTTCTTGCCAATGCATAGGTATATACAATCTATAACTATTGAATGCTTTTAGAAAACACTTAGAATGATATGTAGGTTCACGCCAATTCTGTACAACAAAAATGTTCACAAACTCTAGATAATAAAACTGCATCTAAGTTAATCATCTTTGATTATATATCACCTGCACCAAGTTCCCTTTACTCTCTTCAGCCAACTTTAAAAAAAAAAACTAAAATATAGCCCCTTTTGATGATTAGTTGTATATAAGATCTAACCAATGAAAGCTTTTGAAAAACAGTGCTAGAATGATATGCAAGTCCAGACCCATTTGGTACTAAGAGAATGTTGCCAAAGTCCAGATATTGAAAGTTTCCAAACTAACTACCCAGGGCAATTGCTAGCAGCAGTTAGAAGAGAACATAGATGGATTGCACACAAATTCAATTAATGCCTGATTGTGATTTTCTCCAACGTTACATTTTGTGTTGATTATCTTCCCAACAGGCTTGCCCAGATCAATCAATTCCTCCTTTGTGCATTCCCATGGCAAATTTCTTAAATGGAGAACCTTAGAAGGTGGTTGAGTGTAGCAAAACTGAGGTTGTCCAGATGCAGATGCCATTTCACAAAAGATTACTCAGATAGTAATATGCAGAGCTATCATACAAAGAAGATATAATCGCATTTGCCAAAAAAACTAATACATCACAATTTTACTGTGATTTTTGTTTTCTACAAATTTATTTGCAAAAATCATGGCATTGGATAAAAATGATTGGAGGAGAAGGATTCATGTGGAAGACCCAGAATGATTTTTTTTTTGGTTCATAACCCCAATTGTTTTGGGATGAAGGCGTAGTTGTTGTTGTTGTTGTATTTGCAAAAATCATTGATAATTTCAAGAATATCCCAAGAATGAGAATGAGTTCTACTTGTACAATTATGCATGAACCTTCCTATTTGTCTGTCTGATTGTGAATCTGATAAAGTTACGTTTAAGCGAGTGCTTGTTTGGGTAAAATATTTAGCCATACATTAATTTTTGTGTGCATATTATTTCTGTTTAAGCTTCATAAAGTTATAAAATTTTCTGAATTGTTGTCTTTCTGATATATTTATTTATCTGTTATGCAGAATACACCACTTAAGAAGCTTGACCGAAAACATTTTGCTAACGGTTCCCAAGGTTTAGTGCAGAATGATCAGCTGTCATTTCACAAAAGATTACTGCTTCAAAAGAGATCGCTCTGACGGGGGCTAAGATGCAAAAGCTTTGTGAATTGCTAAAAGAAGTTAATTTCTCTCTATATGAATTATCTCTTCTTTTGCAAAGATTTTTTTTCTATTTCTATGTATTTTATCCTTTGATTCATGAGTCATGTCCATGCATTTTTTCCTTATTGGCTATCTTTGAAAATGTTGCAGACAATTGTACAGACAAGAAAATGTTGAAAAGAAGCAGGCACTGACATATGAAGAGATGGAGTCCGAGAGGGAAGAGGTGAGTATCCTAAATGAATACCTTGTCTAGTTAGAATATATTAAGTAATTCAACTAGGTTGGTAGGCTACTCATCTAAAATCTTATCTAAAATCTTCTTTTCGGTTCTGACAGTTGTTTGCATCCTTGCATTTTAAGAAAGTCAAACTTTATGACTTGGTTGCTTGATTTTATTGATATACCAGATTCATATGTTGCTTTCATGTGACTTTTCTGTTCATGAGGTGGTCCAAGCTGAGAGTGAAAGTTATTGCTAGCCACCTGATTAAACTCTGATTCTTGCTTAGACCCCCTTGGGTTGTTTTTGGTCATGTACAAAGTGGAATTGCATTTTGTTGAATTGTTGGGACCTATGGCATGTGTCCATTCTCCCTAGTTTTTCTTGCAATGATGTCATATCTTTCTGATTTTACCTTTTGGTGTATATGGTGGTATGGTATGCATAATTTGCCACTTAAAATGAAGCCTCATATTTTTTTTCTCCTATATATTTTCACAAGGGACTGGATGATTCACTTTGACTGTTCATTTTTTTTAGTTTTTAAATTCTATAACTTATATTTTCCAAATGTAAGTGACATTATGTATGATCTTTTTAGTATGATTTGATCTTTTCTTGTGAGATTCTTCTTTCTTTTTCCTTTTCTCTTTGCGTGTATTCTAAATGGAAAAATAAATTCATGATGTTATTGAAATGAAGGATTTAGGGCTTTTCAAGGAAGATTATTATTGTAAAGAAATGTTTTTGAATAGAGGATTGACAAACAAATTTATTGCGTTGGAAGTCATCCAGTATCTATATATGTCGAGGTGAGCCATATGGAGAATCAGCATCAGGGGTGTTCTTGTAAATACTCAGGACAGAGGCAGTTTGGACATTTTATCTCGTCTTCACCTTGGTGGTACAGTTGTAACTTTTATATTTTATTTGATGTTATTTATTATGTACTATATTTGTCGCATCATTTGTAATAAGTTATGTATTTTCCATTTTCCTCTTATTATGTAATTAGCTTTACATTTTATACGTTAAGTGTTTAAAACTTTGTTGCCTTTTTTGGTGTTTTTACTTCTTATGAATATATAAGAGGAAATGAAGTGAATTGTGTCAATTTTAGTTGAATTTGAACAAACAATTTTGTAATTTTGTAGTTTTGTATCTGTTATATATTGACAGGGAATATACAATTTAAAAAAAAACAGTATCATTAGCTATGATCATGGGTCATAGTTAATAATCATCAGTGACTAAAAGCATTAACTACGGCCAGCGGTCGTAGTTTTTTATTACCTGGTTTGAGTCAGCATTAACTATGGCTAAGGGTCGTAGTCAATGCTATGTTCATTTACTATAGCCATATTTGCTATGACTTGGCCGTAGTTAATGGTATTAGGCACAATACCATCCACTACAGCTGATGGATGTACTTAAAAAGTATTTACTATGTTTGTTTAGAATTAACTACGGCTAGAATTAACTACGGCCAGTGACCGTAGTTAATAGTACAAAATTTTGTAGTGCTCATATGATAAGGGCAACTTGTGAATGTCACCAAGTTGACAAGTTGTCACAAGTTTAAAACCCATGGGTGGTATCTCTTGCCGCAAGGTCAAAGTTGGGTGCACTCTTCGGTGGGGGGGGGGGGGCTCAAGGAATTTACCAACCAGAGGCCTTCCAATCACCGACCAGGCAATGTGCTTGGTCGGTGATTGGAAGGGTTTCCCTTGAATTATCCAAAAAGAGAAAAAAAACATATTCAAAATGTAGAAAAAATAAAAAAGTAAAAATAATTAAGATTATTGTGATATTATTACAAGAATATCGTGATATTTTTAAAATATCCTGATATTTTACCTTCAATATCATTTGTTGAAAATACAACGATAGCTGATAATATTGTTATGTATTGAAAAATATCACCGATCTTTGTGACCATGGTTTGAATTAATAGATATATTTCATGATATTTTTTGGGCAATTTTAAAAAATGCACCCATGTTATTAGCCACAATCAAAAGCACACCTAAATTTTAGAAATCGATAAAAACACACATAAATTTTTTTAAGGTTAATTAAAAACAATCTAACCTTTACTTCTATTAAAGGTACAAAATTTGTTCAAATGACTCTTGGTATTGTATCTTCGATTATTTAAGGTTAGAAAATCAAGGGTATTACAATTATTCTATCACAAGTTCAATGTGCTCCCTACCCCATTAAACTTGAGGGGGGTGTTAGAGCACACATTGGATACGTTTGTTCAAGACTCTCTCAAGAGTCCAAGCTAGTTCAAAGATCAAGACTCCATCAAGAGCCCACATTAGATTAAGGAGCAAGGCTACTATCTCAAGAATCCATGTTGGATCAAGGTTCTCATGAGACCATACTCAACAAGGGGGACTTCTTCAATCCTAGTTTTTTTTACCTTCATAACTCCTCATAATGACTTGTATGCTTAAAAATACAATAATAGTCAAGCTCTTAGGTGAGAGAGGGAACTTCGGCACATCTTTTTGCCAAACCACGTTCAATCATGTTTTTTTGTGCAAGTGGTTTTCTTTGTGTCGTTTTAACCTTTCCACCTCCTTTCTTATTTTCATAAACAATCTTCTCAAATATCATCCTCTCATAGTAGTATCACCAAATTTAAACCCAAACTAACAACTCCCATTTCAATTACCCGTTGGATTTTTGGCTCAAAACTACCTAAGTATTTCCTTTATATTTCATTTTTTCTTATGTTTGTGGGTAATGGGTGCTCTATAAAAGTTTAGTCTCACGTTGAAGGTTTTTGGAAAAACTCTTGTCTTTATATAGAGGGATGGTTCTTTATTGGGCAAAGCCTCTAAGGGCATTAGATCTTGGGCTTGTGTGTAACTTTATTCTTGGATCTTGGATCTTGATCTTGACCCTTGACATTAGACTTGGACTTGAACTTTGGGTTGGGGTTTAGACTTGTCTTTTTAGTACTTGGGATGAATTCAATCCCCAAGTCTAAAATTGTCTTTGACCAGTCTATTAATTGACTTTGACCAAGTAAACCTCTTCAGATCTGACCCGGATCCATTTGGACCTTGCCCTAACATTTTGCATGGAGCTTTAGTGATCTAAACGGTCCATTAGCCATCCAATTGAATGACCATTGACCTATTGACTCAGTCAAGGTCTATCTTGACTAAGTCTTGGTCAGATGTGACCTTGCCAGGGTCATTTTTGTCATGTTTTGGTGCCCTCCTTGAGCTTTTATGGCTGACCATTTTAGCCAACCATAACCTATTTATAGCTGGCCATTTTAGCCTCTTAAAGGCCCTTTATGGCCTTAATGGTGGCTAGGGGCTGCGGCCTATATAAACCCCCACCCTCTTCCTTTCTTCTCATCCTTCACTTCTCTCTTCTCTTATCCTGCTCTCTCATGAGTGCTCTATGCTCTTTTCACGAGCTTTTCTTCTCTTCTCCTCTTTTGGTTATCAAAGATTTGAGTCTTGATCCGTTAACCCATATTTAGTTAGCCCAAAATCATTTGGTTTTGATTCGGTTAACCCAGATTCAATTAGCCCAAACTCGTTTGGTCCTGATCTGGTTAACCTAGATCTAGTTAGGATCTATATCCAAGTTGGGATTCAGATCCATACTCGTATCTATACTCAGAATCCAGATTTGGTTCTTGTTCATATCTCTATCTAGGATCCAGATCTAGTTATTGTTTAGATTTATATCCAGGATCCAGATCCGGTTGGTGATCAAACCCATGATCTAGTTGTTATTCAGATCTTGGTCCAATTGCTATTTGAATACAGATTTGGATACAATTCAGATCCTGATCTAGTTGCTATTTGGATTTAGATTCAGTTGTTATTCAGATTCAAATCTAGATCCAAATCTAATTATAGTTCAAATCTTGATCCAGATGCTATTCAAATCTAGATTCAGTTACAATTTAAATCCAGATTCAATTGCTATTTGCATTTAGATTAAGTTATAGTTTCGATCCAAATGTTGATTCTATTTGAATCTAGATCCAATTACAATTTGGATCCTAATCTAGTTGATGTTCAGATCCAAATTTAATTGCTATTTGGATCCAGATCTTGTTACAGTTTGGATCCTAATCTAGTTGTTTAAATTCGGATCCAGATACAGTTTTGATTCATACCTATTTGTATTCAGAATCCACACCCATACTCAGGATCTATACCTAAATTGAGCCTAGATCTTCCTATCCTAATCAAGAGGCTATTAAAGGTGGTTCATGTCGAGGTTATTGGTCTCACCCAGTGCAGGGCGTGAACCAATTTTTCGCGAGTAGGTGAAAGCTCGGTTGTATCCTAGGAGCATAGTTGCATGAATACCCATTGCACCAAGGACTTGATCCTAAGTGGGACAACTTTCGCTTGAAAGATAGCACTTTTATATGCGTGCCTCCGAGCGTACCTGGTTCAAGCTTACTTGCCTGACCCACTAAGGTAAAATTTTCAACTCCCACATCCTAAGAACGTCCATATAGACTTGCTTTTGTATAAGATTTGACAACTTTTAGTTTTTGGTTTTGGTTTGGGTACCCGACCTGGTGAAAGAGGCGTCAAATCAGGTAAGCTGGCCAACACAGCAGAGCTCCTTTCTTTGTTAACACCAGGAAAAGAAGTTACTGCTACATTTTTTAAACCTATGTTTCATAATCAACGCGACCCGACACTGATATGACCCGTTAACAAGTCAACTCGGGTTTGGGATTTTGAAAAAGTGTATTTAATCGGATATGGTTTTTTATGCTTGACCCGAAATTACAGAAACCGGTTATTAGTTATATGGGCGGGTCTGGGTCAACCCTGACCTGACCCATTGACAACCCTAGAATTGGATGAGTAAAGAGGGTCAAAATCGGGCCAAGTCCAATTGTGACCCAATCATGTTAGCATATTTCATAGGAACCTCTATATATTGAATCACATCTGGATCTGGAACTCTACATGTGGTTGGTGTTAGATCTGGTTATGGAAACAAACCCACTTATGAACTCCGGATCCAATACCGGTTTAGCGAGGATCCTTGCTGGATCCCACCCGTTTGCAACCCTATTGTCTATGTTCTTCATAGGGGTGCCAATGGGTCGGGTTTACCCGGACCCAAACCAAACCCTATAGGGCCCCAGGTATGGTAAAAAATTGGAAGACTTGATTAAGACCCAGGTCCAGACCTGAATGTCCGATTAATACATGTACCCCGGGTGTAGTTTGTGAAATTTTATACCATACCCACGCCTGACCCGAGTTCCGATTATGACCTGCAAGTTTTCAATGTAAAAATGATAAAAAATATTATTTTATCAGGTATGACCTGGGTCTGGTTCATGTACTTCTTATCGGGTTTGGGTATGGTTTTTCTTATAGTAAACCCGATTAGACCTGGGTTTGAACCCGATACCATACCCAAAAAATCTGGTCCAAGTCTGGTTTCACCAACCAAACCCGACCCGTTAACACCCCTAGTTCTTCAAATTGCTCTACATTTATCAACACAGATTCCAAACCTCTTAACAGCTGTATCACCAGAGAGAGAGAGAGACTTTGGTGGTTGCCTGTTGGTTTGCCAGATGGATTCTGTCCATGCCAATTGATTGCCAAACCTAAACAGGCCATTAATGGTTTGCTTAATTTATGGTAGTGTTTAGCATGACCCAGTTAGTTATGTATATTAAAACACATTAAACTCAACTATTTCTTCTTAGTGGTTTGGTTCATTTTTGGAAGTTTTCAACATCACCCAGTTAGTTGCATATCCTACAAGACCCTTATTGCTTAATCTATTGCATTGTATACATCAACATCCCCATAAGGTATGATTGTACGGCCAGGTCTTGTAACAGCAACGAGTGTGGCATCCAAACATGTGAAAGTTGCTCTCTCTTTTAAAAACCGCAAATCTTTTCTCCCATACGGTACGCAAAGTGTCCTCGAGACATGAAATCATGTTTTCTATTTTCTATTTTCTATTTTCACTTTCCATTCCCCCACCACCTCCACCTTTCCCTTTTTCTTGTTTTGGTATTATCTGCGTATAAGAGAAAGCAAAGGGTGTACCGTATGACATGAAGGTACACCACCCATCACCCATAAAAGAGAAGGCAGGGCCCAGCATTTTGTTAAAAAGTAAACCTTCTAATATTGGTCGCGATATGCCTAACATGAACAGTGGGTGTTCAGCTAGTTTTACCGACAATAGCGGATGCATTTAAGCAAAAGGGGCTTTAGCAGCATTCTTTACCGCCGCTAAAGCCCCTTCAGCACATTATAACTGACGGAGAAGGCCCCTTTTTGTGCAAACTCAGTGCACGCGTCCAACGGAAAGTGCATCCACTGTTACACCCTTTTTTCTCTCTCTCTCTTTATATATATATATTATTGAGTATAAGTGGTTAAAGTGTTTGGCTTGCAAGCAATATGGTTAGAACTCAAATTCTATTGATTACAACTCTAAAACAATGTATTTACTTTGTAAATGAGTCACTTCGAGCTTGCTTTAATAGTTTTAGAGTTTAAATTCTGTTATATTCAATTTTAAAAACCTGTTTTTTTTTTTTATAAACAAGATAGCTCGAGCTCAGCTCACTGAACATAGGGTCACAATAAGCAAAAAACTTAACTTAGCTCGACACAAGAAATTCTAAAGCTTGAACACGCTCTGTTCCGTTTGTTCAACTTATTTATCAGCCCTCATTGTGATATTGATCAGCATAACTGTTGGTGCAAAACCAAGAATTCGGTCCCATAGCCAGATTTTGTGCAAAGAAATGCAAATCAGCAGGTGCATGAGTGAATCAACTTGGAATCAGCTGAACCAGTTGCCTGCTAATTAACCACAAGCAGTGCAGCTTAGTTTATAGTTTAAAAATTGAAATCCAATGAGGTCTTCACCTACTTAGGTCTCAAACCTAGTTGAGGCTTTAAAGTAAAGCCTGCACAAGATTCAAAATCACGCAATGTTGAATATAAGGATTTGAAACGTGCATAATCCCTTAAATCCATGCTTCTCATACGTGATTTCAGATTCTTACATAGTTCTAGGTCATTCCCTTCTTTTAGGGTGTGTTTGATTACCTCTAATCTCTGAGGAGAACCGAGGTTTCATGGATCGAGACATGAGGCCCACACCTTGATCTAACCTCCATGCAAATGGTGGATCTCCAAATCTCTCCAAATCCACAGATTTTAAATTCCATTTGGGAGAGTGGGGTATCGAACTAGGTAAGTTCTTTAGTGAAAATATCTCAGATCTTAAATTCCAGGTAATAAAGTGCACCTTAGGGTACCACAAGTTCATGAACTTCCCCAGGCTAGCCTTTTCAGGTTCTCACAGACCACTTCCTTCGGCTTGTCAGGTAGGAACAGCTAGTGCACGCCACCTTGTGTTGGGACGTTGCAGGTTCAAAACCCAATGGTATATTTGTATAACTGGTAGGGGTCTGCTTAACCCCAGCTTGCCTTTCAAAAAAAAAAAATCATAAACTTTCACATATTTGCCTTTAAAACTCTAGATTTTATGAACTAAGCTAGTCCCCACCCATCAAATATCTTTCCACCAAAGCAGGGATGATAGAAAAAGTAACAAAACCTCCGTGCTAGTGGTCCTGAGTCTGACCATGTTTCTTGCTTGAACGCCAGACATATCCCTTACACTTAAACATCCCTAGGGAGTCACGTTAATTGAACAGTGTCCTGTCTAGGACCAAGGGAGGTGCATTTGTCAAACACCTGCCAGCCTACCACTGAGCCACAGTAATACTTTTGGACTACTCCTGGATTTGACTGGGGGAGGCACTGCACGCATGGTGCATACTTTACATGTTTCAATTTGCTATAAGGTCATTTACATACAGAAGCTAACAATGGTAAATTTAGGATTAGCCCCTAGGTTTTAAATATTCATTTGAATATTTAAGATAACCTCTTAACGTTTCAAGAAATTGTCCAGATGTCCACCTGAGACACTTTTTGTTTACCCAACTCTATTAACACTTGAATGCCACCTCCATTGTTTATTTTTTGTAACCAAAGTTGAAAGCAAACAAATAATTTGAGAGAGTTAAAGTAATCATAGGTTGCCAAACGAGCGATTTCTAAAAATATATATATATATATTTTTTTAATGTATAAAACTTGAGTCTGCTAACTATAAACTTATACTTTATTACATCATTACATTTTTCCCATTTTGCCACCACTCGTGTTTCCTTGAAGAGAATTGCATCTAGAGAAACATATTATATACTTGCTATGTCAACATACACTGTAGTGGATCTCTCTCTCTCTCTCTCTCTCTCTCTCTCGTCCCATATCCCTATCAAATATTCTAGCGTGACCAGCCAGACATCCTTGTTTAACATGCTGGTGAAAAATCACAAATTCAAAACATTGAAGACTACATGACACAAGGGTGTTACAAAAGGCTTACTTTCAAGAGCTAAATTATAAAAAATATTTATTGTTGAACTTGGAGCATGTATGTATATACATATATATACTAGAGGCTGATTCTAATTGGACCTCATTCTTTATCACCAAACCCCGACCCTATAGGGTTTTGGGTCGGGTCAGGCCCGTCACATTGACACCCCTTTACCTCATTCTTTATCACCAAACCCTGACCCTATAGGGTTTTGGTTCGGGTCAGGCCCGTCACATTGACACCCCTAGAAAGGGCGCCAATATTCTTAGTATTATTGACCATTCAAAAAAGTATCTGCGGTGCCTGTCACGAGTATCGACGCGTTTCTTAGTCTAGCTCTACCCTCGAGGGGCGCTTCAGTGTTCTTCTCTTTTCCTTCCCCTGCGAAGATGTGGATTGTGGCATTGAGTTTTCATTGGGCAATTCGGTTTTCCTTAGAGGGGGAAAAATTGCCACAGCTATTAAGAAGACAAAAGGCTGAAAAGAAGGCGTTTCATGGAATGATTGGGAAGGTTTGTGTGAATTTTAAACTCATGAAAAAAATAATTAGAAGCTCGTCTTTTCTTATAATTCAAGGAGACCAGAAGGCAATTTTGCAGCTTTAATCCTTCCATCTTTTGTCTTTGCGAGTGGCGGTGGTTGTCTGTGGTTTATGTTTTATTGATAAAGATTCAACGTCTCTCTCTCTCTCTCTCTCTATATATATATATATATATATATATGGTTCTTAAAATTTCGTACCAGACCTGGGCCTGAGGTGTTTTGAATAAGACCCATGCTTTTTCAATGTAATATGGTTTTTTATATCGTAGACTAAACCCGATAGGAGTAGGACTGGTTTCCCGCACCTCTAGCTGGATCTAGGTTTAAACCTACCTGGGTTCGAACAAGATCAGACCCGTTGACACCCCTAGCCTTCTCACACCAAAGACCCCAAGGAAACCAAAAAAGAAAGTTTTGAATTGGGATGGCATGGACTAGGGCAGAGGCAGGGGACAAGGTCTCCACCTCTGTCTCCTCTCAAAATTCTGCCCTCTATCCGCACATGGGTTTTGATTTTAAGCTTCATCCCCGTTTCATGTTCACCATCCCCGGTCAAAACTGAGCAAGACTGGGTGGGATCTCGTTTCTCCCCAATCTACTATTCCCTAAGTATTTTAGTTAATTTAATAACGGTAACGGGGATCAGGGACGGGGCGGGAGAAAGTATAAGTCCCATCCCCACACAGGTTTTGATTTTAACCTTTCATGTACTGCATCCCCGGTCCAATTGAGGTCAGGTGGAGCGGGACCCCATTTCCCCAAGTCCACTGCCATTCCTAGTTTTGAACAGAGACTAAAAGGCAAAGGAAAGGTGCTTTGCAAAAGACCAGAAAAACAGGGTCCCCATGTTCATTTTCACATACACCACCACCCCAGAAACAAACAGGCAACATTAGCAGCAACAGTAAAAGCAAAAGGCCATCATGATCATCTTTGCAAAAAGTAGCCTGGATTTTCCCATCTCCCTTCTCCAACCAGTACCCTAATAACAGCCCTATAATATATATATATATATCAAGAACAACAAAAAAACTGAAACGAAAGAAAAGAACAGGAACTGTTTTGGACATATTGCTTTACATAAGAAGAAAGCACAATAAGAAACAGCTGAGAAAACCAACATTGTTCTTATTTTAGGATCTTGATGGCCTATCCTCAAACAGGGATTGAAGAGGACTTCCTTACTAGGTACCTATAGGCAGCAACCTTTTTCCTCCTGGAAAAGGAGTTATCAAGGGAGAGCACCAGCTTCCCATGTTCGTTAGCAGTGAAGGAATTATGAATGGGCGCATCACCAGTGACCATCTTCCTGCTCTTCTCCACAGCAATCGTGTAGCTTCCCTCTGCGCTCGGTACGAACTCGACACTGTAATCCAACTCCCAACCACCCACCACCAAATCCCACAGTATGGTCGCACCACCCTTGTCACAAAATCACAAGCAAATTCCAGCAGGAAAATCAGTTTCTTCTTGGAAGTATATTCTATAAGAAAAAAACAATTGAATGAATATACCAACACCACAAATTTACAGGAAAAGACATTTACAGTTTTACTACATTAACAAATAAGAAACACCCATTAGATAATGAATAAAGAGCTAGATAATGGAGGTGTAGAAGCATACTTCTATGCTTTCAATTTCCAGATTAACCTTTTCCCCCCCTTTAATGAAAAACTCTGACGCTAGTTTAGATGATCCAGACTGCAGATCCTCAGGGCGGCTTAGTCCTCCATACTGAACCGGTACATTTTCTGGCCGGATGAACCTAAAATCCAGATACCCATTTAAATTTTTCTCAACAGGAAGATCGTATGGATCATATCTTTTCTAAACTCAACTAAAACAGCACCAGAAAACGAGCAAAAAGAAGTTACTTGTAGAGCGTCTCGGCCACATTGTTCTCTCTTGCAATGACAAATTTACTCTTTGTACGGTGAGTCAAGAACGGACTAAACATGGAGTAAATCATGCTAAAATACCACGGCACGTTGATAAAGATCTGCACATCACAAGAATCACAAAAATGAAACCATCAGAAATTTGAGAGAGAGAGAGAGAGAGAGCAGAACCAGAATACCCACTTTGATTTTATACCTTTCTAGCAACCATTTCTGGATAATTGTCCTGGAAAAGTGAGAGGATGTGCTTGGAAGCAACCCTGAGCTCCCTCTTAGGCATGTTCTTGAGGTCAGTGATCTGGATCATGGAGTTGACACCACCAGGCTTGAAATGCAGGAGGTTGATGCCCCTCTCCAGCACTTGGACCCTCCACCTCAAGAACCTCTTGAGCTTCTCCTCATCTCCAAAGATCTTCTCATACATCTCCTTATCCTTGAACACCCCATAGGCATTGTAACAAACAGGGTGCCCCTCCCTATCACAGGAGTGCATGTAGGCCACCACCCCTTCCAGCTCCTTGAACCCCAAGTCCTCATCCACAACGCCATCCGCCTTGAACTCCTTTCTCCAATCCAAGCACTTCTCCAGCATCGCCAGAGCGTCCTGCACCCTGAAATCCCTCGCGCGGAGGAACTTGAGGAGGATCACGTCCGTCCTCTCGTCGCCACCAAGAAGGGGGATGCCCCACATTGAGACGTGGGAGGTCTTGGAATCAGGAGCGTCGTCGTTGGAGAAGCGCTCCGACTTTTGGAGCTTGGATTTGAACTCCTCCAGAGCCTTCTTCTCGGAGTCTTTGAGGCTGGAGATGTGGTAGGAGTCCTCCTTGAAGGAAGAGGACCGGAGGGTGGCCTCCATGAGTGCGGTCACCAGACCTTTCTTGGTTTGTGCCGTCTGAGTATGGGATGGCGGTGGTGTTGGTGCTGAGGATTGCATTTCCATTGCAAACCAAACTTCTTTCACTGTCTTCTTCTTTTTCTTGCTTCTGCTTTGTGGCAGACAGATTCTTTCTACAGAGAAATGCAGAATGTGATATGATTATGTAGCCATATAGGTTGGAAATGCCTGAAAAGAGAGAGAGAGAGAGAGAGAGAGAGAGAAGCGGTGCTGGTGAAAGGAGGGAGAAGGGGTGAAAAATATATTATTCGTTTTTAAAAGTTGGGGCGAAGTTTCAGCCTTCAGGATTTAAACATTGAGAATTATTGTTTTGTTTTTATAATTCTTTATTTAATACAGCGAACAGCGGATCGGAAGAATCGGCGATTCATTTGAACTTCGTGTTTGACAGTCAATGGTATTAAGTGGGAACAGATCCATATCTTTTTACTGAGTTTGCCAGGTACGAGTGCGACCCGGGACACGATTCGGATTCGATGCGTGAGCTTTAAAATATTTTCAAGAATAGGATTCGGTGACACGGATTTTTTATTTTTAAATAAATCGAAAGCTATCATTTGACATTTAATATATTAAAGAGTGTTTTTATTGAAAATTTTATTTAAAAGTACAACATTGGCCTACAATCGTGAGTAAGAACCCTAGCTCAATCAGAAGTAGGGATGGGAGTGGACCGGGGAAAGCGGGCCCCGCCCCGCCCCGTTTGGACTGGGGATGAAGGGTATGAAACGGGGATGGAGGCAGGGACAAAGGTTAAAATCCATCCCCGTCCGGGGGTGGAGGCGGGGATGGACGTGCACTTTTCCCCGCCCCGCCACGATCCCCGCCTCATCCCTGCCTCGACCACTTTTCCCCGCAATATCCCCGCCCCGCCCCCCCTCATCCCCGTTTGAACCGGGGATGGAGGACATGAAACGGGAATGAAGGCGGGGATGGAGGATGAAATCCATTCTCCGCCGGGGATGGAGGCAGGGGTGGAGGATAAAATCTTGAGGCGCGGGGGGGGGGGCGGGGTGGGGTGTGGAGACCTTCCTTGTCCTTGTCCCCCACCCCGCCCCACTGCCATCCCTAATCAGAAGGTTGTTAGTAGCATTGAGGCAAGGGCGCTATGTCCGGGCTGGCATAAGTACCGAGGGGTTGAACCCACCAGAAGTGAAAGATAAGAAAAACAAACAACTATGCAATAATATATAAAAAACAAATTATTATTCAATTCAAATCTCAAATCATTAGTCAATTTATAAGAAATTCTTTAATCAATGTCAACTAAAATAAAACATTAAGCTCTGGTAGACTCTATATGTTTCTTCATGGCAGGATTCATTCATAAAAAAAATATTGACAATAAATAATTTGCAATATATACTACTTAAATAAGAATACACCCTTTTCAATTGACGTTTGTTTTGAAGATAAAGAATTTCTCTTATGTTTTCTTATTCCACTTAATGAAGCCTAAGAAAGAACGACATTTATTTTATTCATGTTGAAAGTTGGATCTAACCAAGAATCTTCTAATAAAGAATTGTCTTAGGCAAAACTAGTTCTTCTTTCTCCACAATCCCTTTATCATCAGAATCAACAAGATCAAGAGATAATGGATTTTCAACGGTTTTCTTTCTTAAATGCCTTTCTTACCTTAGTATAATAAACACCAAAGCGTTGAGTTTTTCTTACACTTTTTTGTCGATACGTGTAGTTAGATTTTTCTATAACTTAAACAATGATTATGTTGATAATATAATAAAACAAATACTTGCATAAATTAAATAAATAATACAATCCGAAATAATTATTACTTATCATTGAAAATTCCATCCAATTGTACTAGAACCCTAGTGCATTAGAGAACATGCATCACAATTTTTTTTAACTCTTTTATAACCAAATGGATTCTACCTGTCACGGGCCTACTTCTTCAATGGGCCAGTGTGGTGCAACGGTCCTTCCTTACCGCAGCAAGCTTTTTGATCGCTCACTTGCCGTTGCAGAAGCTTCGATAACTGAGAGTGCAAGAGAGCGAGAAAATAGACTTGTGGCGGTAAGAAAGGACCATCGCGCCACACTGACCTATTGAAGAAGTAGGCCCGTGACAAGTGGTACTATAGCCCATTCTCGAGCTGAAGAAGCGACTCAGGAGTCGATGTCGAAAGATGCACCTACAAGCCATGATTTATGAGCAAGATATCGTAACACACTGTTACAACTTATGGAGCATCAAAGGAAATGTAGTTACTGAGGCCGAGGAGATGGGTTCACATTGGGGCAATGAGGAGATGACATCGATCGTCAACAAACTAGTAGCTGATGTGACTTCGCACGAAAAAGTGATTTTATGTGCAATTAAGTCATTTGAATGACTGAACAACGAGGTGACAAGCCAGCGAGAGTAGGTAAATATACTAATGAGACAGGTTACTTCTCTAACTATGATAGTGACCACCTTGTAGACTAAAATAGGGGAGTTTCAGTTGAAGAACCGCACTTTGTAGCAGACAGTTAACCTCAATGGCGGACATTGCGATAGGCCATCAAAGATAGATGTGTTTCAGGGATAGCAATGCCATAGAAAACATTCTGTTCCAGGTGGAAGACTACTTGGACATTCAGAATGTATTGATTGAAGACCTCATGGTGAAAGCGACAACAACTCTACTTGACATAAATGCTCTAGTCTGGTAGAGACGGAAGTGTAGCGACATGAAAAGGGGTCACTACATGATTGATACCTTTGAAGCCTTAAAAAATGAGCTACGAAACTACTTTATGCCAAGGAATGTACAATGCTAAGCTTTCGGGCAAAAATGGGAATGAATGCAAATGCGAAGAGCTTTATTTTATTTACCCTCGTTGTGATTGCTTTCGAGTGATTGTGATTTCTCTCATTCTCTATTCTCTTGCTCTCTTGCACTCTCAGTTATTGAAGCTTCCGTAGCGGCAAGTGAGCGATCAGAAGGCTTGCACGGTAAAGAAGGACTGTCACACTGCACTGACCTATTGAAGAAGTAAGCATGTGACACTACCAATTAGTTGTAAAATTATAATCATAAACATATAGAATAAAGATAAATCACATTTGATCACAAATCAAAGAAAAAAAATATAGCAAAAAATTTTCAAATTAATACATAAGGTTTCTTTGCTTTCTTATGCCAACAACTTCCGGTTTACCAAATAAACCAATTGCATCGTTAAATGCATCTAGTTGAATTGTAATTAAACAAAGTTCCTCTATATTGGAGACCATTTTCTCTAAACAATCTAACATACTAGTCTTGAATTTTAAATCTATGTTAAAATTGTCATCGTAATGAAAATATGGGTTTAAAACGTATCCTGCTGCATGTAAAGATTGATGTGATTGACCATTTCACCAAATGTCACAAATATGCATGTATTTGTTCTCGACATTGTCTACATTAAAAACAATTTTTTGCCCAACAAAATAATCACTTGTTTTAAACTCTAGACATAAGAACATGGATTTCAATGTGTGCTTATGTTCATCAATGCTTTCAAGGGTGAAGTAAAAGGTAGCAAACCAAGTAATAGTTGGGTGTAAGAGCTCTTTGTTGTTTATATATTTTTGTGTTAAGTTCAACACCCAAGTATGATCATATATATACTTTGTTACACTTTTGTCTTTCTCTAACACTTTTGCATATAAATGTATCTAATCTATATCTTCAAGAATTAAATCTATATAATATGTTGCACAAGGTGTCCAGAAAATATGTTTAAAACCTTTAATATCCTTAAACCTCAAAACAACAACCTTATAATTTGTTGCATCATCTCTAATTGGTTAGACTGCATTATGTTTCACAACTAATTTAATTACATTACTTCAACAAATTGTCATTTGTCTTCCTTACTCCACTTATATCACAAGACTTTAAGAAATTGTGTCAGAATGATTGTTTATAAGGAAATAGCCATCGGTTCAACTATCTGCCATTATATTCCAACCAATTTTCTACCATGATTTTTTTATTCTTCTACCATTGCTTAAGTTTTATCCACTTTATCTTTTAGAATCCAAATTCTCATCTCATATCTTGGTGCCTTGAATCCCCGACCATAATTTGCAATAACTTCGCACATAGGCCCAAAATATGAACTATAGCATAAATTAAATGTCAAACTTGGTCGAACCATCAATTTCTGAATTTTCATACTGGTTGGGCACTTTGTTCACATGGCTCAGGGAATATGAGCCCACAGGGATCAAAGATTAATAGCTTCTATGTCCAGAGATTGTGGATTCATTTGTTGTTGAGCTTTATGTTGGATATTTCGGATCGGATCCAATCGTGAGTGACCCGGTTTGATACAAGGCACACTTAATCAAGGACATTAGTGGGGAGGGGGTTACGCGAATGTAAAAGGTTTACATTCCATATGGCATGTGAAGGGTTCACGTACATGAATGCCATGCATGTAACCCTCACTATCCTTTTACTATATATAGAGAGGCATGGTTGTTGATGAGAGCAACCAAGGTGCTCCCTCTCATTTTGGTTCAAGGGTCATGCTCACCTTTGACTTGACAGCCTGAGCTCATCATGGACGTTGATAGGCTGAGGAGAACGCCAAATACCCACATCAAAGCTTCCTTCACCAGAATAAACTATGTCGACTTCCAGTATGTTCTTGTTCTCCTTGCTAGTTTACATCATTATTGGGTTATGGGCCCATACTCCTCCTCCTCGTTGCGCGTACTAAGGGTGCGGGTGCGCCGACGTTCATGTGACACTCAACGAAATTTGTATCGATGAACTTCTCTCTCATCGAACTCCCTTTTAATCTTTGAAAAATCAGATAGCAACAGGGGAGGAGTTGACCGACACACCACTGCATGTGGGTCAACAACTGTTGTTACCCTCCTGCAGAGGTGGCAATGGTCACCACGATGCCGAAATCCCAATTTCTGTCATGATGGTTGCCAAGATGCTGGAATCCTGATTTTTGTCATGTTTTTGAAGCCTACGACATGAGTTTCTTTGCGGTGACCCCCCTTGCTTAGTCCATAGCCAGCTTGCTGTTGGCTATTTGCTGTCACCGATGATGGCCAACGTCGACAACGACATTATGGCTAGTTGCAGCAAGGGGGGTAGTAGGGACAGGGGGTGAATCTGGGACAAACCGCTAGAGGTGGCCGCTGGCGATGGATATATATATATATATATATATATATATATATATATATATAACATATTATATATATATTCTTAAAAGATATGAGATATAAAATTGTTCTTCTAGATCGATACCCATAGTGAAAGGAGATAAATTGAGCCTAAATGATTATCCTTAGGATGATAATGAAAATGCCTCGCTTAGACAATCATATAAAAACAACATATTTTTCAAGGAAACATAAATTCTTAACATAGTATAAATTTTGATCCCTAAGGTCCAAAACAATGTTGTAAGTATTGTACGATATAGTATGGGGTGTTCTGATTCAGGTGTGTATCTTACAATACACTACGGTACGGGGCGATACACTATAAATGCAGTTTAAATGCACTTATTTCAATATTTTTTTTGAAAAACATATAAGGCCCCTTGAGGCTAGTTCATATTCATCTCTAAAGAACTTAAGAGTGATTTAGAGAGATTTTTTCCAAAAAAAAGAAGAAGTTGATGTTGATGACACTCAATGATTCATGTTATCTAATTCATTTTTGTTTGAAAATTAAAAAAAATAGTTATGTAAAATTTTAAGCATTAAAAAAATACCGTGTTTTCTTTTCTATTTATGTAAACACACATTATTATGAATCTTTGTGACTTATTAGCTTAGATTTGTTATTTAATATGCATATTATTTCATAGTTTGCATTTTTCTTTTGAGATGCCATTTATAACATATTATCTTGATTATTTAATGTTCGATGTCTTATGCGTTCCATTATGCTTCGATGATTAAAAGTTTGCAATACGCGCAGACTTGCACACGATCAAATATTGTGTTTGTTATGAGAATGCTTGATAGATATCAGTCTAATTCAGGCATTGCATACTGGAAGACAATGAAGAAAGTCATGAGTTATTTGTAAGGAACAAAAGACTATATGTTGACCTATAAAATGTTGATCACCTAGAGATCATTGGATACTCTGATGCAAACTTAAGAGGATGTTTCAACCGTAGAAAGTCCACTACTGAATATATCTTTTTACTGAAAGTCCGCTACTCTTTATCTTCAACAATAAGCATGCTCAATACAACCAAAGCAACTTTTACTCCAGCACACATAAGACCATGAAGATTAGCATCATTCAAGCCTATAACAATTAACAATAATTGAGTTTATTAGATAAAACTGAATCCATTATAACACACATGACAAAACCAAACTTTCTAAAATCCACACACCTATTGTATGCATGAAATGATGACATAAACCGACAAGAAGAACGAGAACATACTAGAAGCCGTCATAGTTGATTCAAATGAAGGGATCATTGATGTAGGTATTCGACATTCTCCTCAGCCTATCGATGCCCAAAATGAGCCCAAGCCATCAAGTCGAAGGTTAGCAGGACCCTTGAACCCAAATGAGAGAGAAGATACATTGGTTGCACTCATCAAGCAACCATGCCTCTCTTTATATAGTGGGATGATAGTTGGGGTTACATGCATGTGAACTCTTCACATGTCATATTGAATGTGAACATTTCATATTCACGTACCCCCCTCCCTACTAATATCCTTCATTAAGTGTGGCTTGTGGCAAACAGGGTCACTCACGGTTGGACTCGATTCAAAATGTCCAACATTCTCCCACTTGACCCATTGACATGGAAAGACACATAATCGAGGTTTTTTATCGTTATCTTGATTCAATTTCCATGTGGGTTCACATGTTATTCAATATCAAAATAATGAATCATATGAGTCTGGAGATGAATACCTCTGTATAAAATGTCATATTTTCATGCACTATAATATTATATATTTTCAGTGCTTTAGCATATTAAGATTACCTTTATTGATAGGTTAGTCTCTAACCCATTCTATTGATCCTTTAAAATTGTTATTCTATTATTCTCTATACCCAAATGAGAGATTCTTTATACAAAATCAACAATACAAAAAACCATAGAGAATCAATTTAACTTCATAAATGTAATCACATATAACCATAATTTATTGTCATACATCATTAGGAATCAAACAGACTCATCCCCATTACATGTTGAAAATATAATCCCGGTGATAGCCCTTTAGTATATAAAGAGATCTGTAATCATTTCTTTCATACTGATTGTATCAATACACACTAAATGATTCTCAGTCATTTCTTTAACAACAAAGTACTTTAACTCTACGTGTCTATGTGAGGTTGAACTCTTATTGTTATTCGAGAGTGACACATTAGTTTTATTATCACAAAAGATTTTTAGTGGTCTCTCAATAGAGTCCGGGATGAACTTACTCTTGCCCCCACCCCGTCTCGCCTTATCCCTAATTCTTGTTAAGAAAATTATTATTATACCCTTATACATATTATAAAATTATATATATATATAAATTTTTTTCTAACCCTAACATAAAACTCTTTCTCGAATCTTTCCTCTCTCCTTCCTCTAACGAGCCGCGCAAGCTCTCATTTATCTCCTCTCCTTCCTCTAACGGTGGAAGTTGATAACGGTAGTAGGCAAAAGGCGGAAGGATCGAAGAAACGGGGTCCTGCCTTACCTCGCCCTATTTGGACCAAGGATAGAGGACATGAAACGAGGAATGAACCATGGATGGAGGTTAAAATCAAAACCCGTGCAGGAATGGAGGACAATATTTTGAGATGGGTGGAGACCTTGTCCCCCGCACCACCCTAGTCCACTGCCATCCCTAGCCTTTACCCCACACCTTGTGGCATGAAGCATCGCTTCAAGGCTTAAGTATCTAACAACATTGTTGACCAAAACTAACCACATGGATGTGTTCAACATGGTCAAAATAGTATAAAACAATTCTTGGATCATATTTTTCGACAGAAAAATGCAATTTTATGAGGGTTAAAAATTTAGTACATTATAGGCCATTGGATTTTTCACCCGCTGTAAAATCCTACATATACCCAGAGGAATAACATGATCCAAACACTGATTTCTACTAACCCAAACATGTCGATCACATTTGGAGGGTTACATGTATAAAAACCCATAGTTGGCAAACTTTGACTCGTTGGATTTGGCTCAGATCGAGACCAAACTCAACCGAGTCACATTTTGACTCTGCCGAATAAGCTAAGACTCAGCGGAGTTTATCATTGACTCGATCGAGTCTTAGAGACCATGTTGAAACTTAAAGGTTTTGTTAAAAATTCAACATTAATTAAAAGCATTAAAAGCTTTCCATTTTTTAAACCTAGATTTGAAAAGATTTCTACTTTCCAAAGGTGCATTTGTTGTTGGTACGTGATGGATGAGAATTTATTA
Organism: Nuphar pumila; assembly: GCF_984573655.1. Lineage (NCBI taxonomy): Eukaryota > Viridiplantae > Streptophyta > Magnoliopsida > Nymphaeales > Nymphaeaceae > Nuphar > Nuphar pumila. The sequence continues at coordinate 12,873,502 of NC_143252.1, forward strand.
GCATGAGAGAGGATGAATTAAATGATAATAATTAACATTGAAATAATTATAATAAATAATTTTTTTACCAAAATGCCACTATTTTAATGTATCTAAATAACTCTCGTGCAATTATCAACATTTTTTGAAAATTGTATGTTACAAAAATAAAATATCATGATTACAATGTGATATTTATGTTTTATCAAGTACATTATGATATTTTGCAAATAACACAATAATTTTTAATTTCAAATAGTAAAAATTTTATTTTTAATATTTTAAAAATGTATTTAACATTTGTCACTATGTATATATATAAAAAATTTGAAGTTATGTTTATTACTATATATATATAATAAATCACACCTAATATGTTATTTTTTAATTTTTGTATCATAAATTACATACTTATCATTTATTTTTAATAAATTAAATTAAAATTATTGACTCGTCTAAGTTACTGAGTTGACTCGCCGAGTTTATGTGGTCTATCTGAAACCGAGAGTCTTGAGAATGCCAACCTTGTAAAAACATTAAAAAATAAAAAATATTACAATTTTTTTTTTTGAAAGGCAAGCGGGTTAGGCTGACCTCTACCATAAGAGGGATTCTATCCTGGGCCTTCATCTTGACAAAGGACCCCGCTTACCACATGGGATACCACCTCTGTAGTTATTAGGGGGCTCCTTACCCACGAGAGTATCCCATATATGCTAGAGTTGTGTCAGAGTTAGACTCGTGTCACACATGACACACCCTGGAAAAACATAAGCGGGTGCAAGTGGAGTTGCTGAAACTCGATTTGATTCATGACCCGTTTTCGTAATGTGTCTCTCAGTCTACTTGGTCGAATTGGTCCGAGTCATGCGCCATCAAACATATACTTGTTTGATGGTTTGGTGGTCCTCAAGCATCTTGGGGTTGCTGTAAGGTTTGGCTCAAACATGACTTGGATGGGTGACTTCACTTTGCTGGCACTGACTTTATTTTATATGATACTGTACAAAAACGATATGAAAAACAGTACAAAAAACTCAGCTGCACCAAGTCAGAATGTTGATTATTGAATCTTTACTTTTTCAAGCAGTGAGTTTATTATTTTATGTAGCGAGTGTTGGTGGAGTGTTGAAGAGTGATTCTTGGTACAACGATAACCATGTCTTATTCTTCCCCTGTAATCATTCTCCTTCATTTGAGGCTTGTGTAACTACTATTTTACAGTCAGCTGCGTAAGATCTATTTTTTTTTTGAAGGCAAGGCAGACCCCTACCTGTTATACAACTATACCATTGGGATTTGAACTAGCAACGTCCCAACACAAGGTGACGTGCACTAGCTGCTCCTACCAGACAAGCGGAGCCCCCGTTGGTAGCTGCATAACATCAATAACCAGCCCATCAATGCATCCTTTGGAGTTGGAAGCTTACATTATTTCAAATCAAATGGCTAGTTCGCAATGTAGTACCCAGATTTCGATCGATGGGGTTGATCACTTTGAATTTTTATATTCTGTAGGGGACTTTTTTTTTGTTTTTTGTTTTTAAAAGGAAAAGCAATTCCCTGCAGATATAATATAAAAATTCAAAGCGATCACTAGCATATTTTTTCCCCATTGCTCAAAATCTGTGCACTACAACGCATGATTATTCAGAGTTTCACAAGACAATAGATCAGGTGCAATCACATTGCACACTTTAGTGTGCAGCCGCACCTGATCTCCTGTTTTTTTTTTTTTCGACAGAGAAAGCTGGGGTTAGGCAGACATCTACCAGTTATACAACCGTACCATTTGGGGTTCGAACTTGCAACATCTCCACACAAGATAGCGTGCACTAACTGCTCCTGCCAGACAAACAGAGCACCTTGTTAGTCTGATCTGCCCTCTGTTGGGCACCGCAGTTGACATACTGTAGTCCAGAGAGGAAGAGCAGCGGATACTCAAAGTGTGCAATGTGATTACACCTTGATTCACCTTCATTTCACAAAGTAAATGCCACAAGCAAACCTTAATACTTGAAATGAGGAGCCAAGAGATCAATTGAGATCTGGTACTGGGGAAATCCGTGCCGGTTTCTCTTGTTTTTTTTTTTCATTTTTTTTTCATCAGCTCAAAGAGCTACAACCCTCACCTACTTCCAATAAATAACTCAAAACACTTTATGGAGCTGTCTTTCACTAGAAAAGACCAAGTTGAGGTAGTTGTTCAACATGTTGATTCAATAGTAAGTTGTTATCAAGACTTACCTTGAAGCAATTGGTAGGATTTTGAGCTCTTAATTAAAGCAGCAGAAAGAGATGACCAATAAGAAACATACAGGAAGGAGGTGTGAAGCAAATATTGCTTAGGTGCACACACACTTAGTTTCTCTCTCTCTCACACACACACACACACACAAAAGCAAAGATGCCATGGAGACATTCACGTTGAAGCACACACACTTAAACTTAATAAAATTTGCTTCATTGCTTGATGATCTCATGGAGAGTACAAGAAGGGTTTATATAGGATTTTCAAAAAACATAAAAATAAAAATAAAAACAAAGGAAAGGAGGCACAAGTTTCCATGAGTCTCTTGGATTGAGTCTCTCCTAACATTAGAAAGATGACAATGACAAATGCAAAAGGGTTAAAATACTAAAAATGGAATGGGGGATTCCAAAAGAGTCCTCTTACTAGACCCTTCTGTTCACTGCAACCAAGGTATTTAAGACAACCTTATCTTGGCCGCATTGGTTGGCTGACTAATTTGAAGAACCCGCTATTTAGATTTTGGATCCAAATAAAATCCAAATCCAATTACAAATTAATATTTCAACAGCCATTATGAGACAAGAAATGACACGATGGCAGGATTACCGTAGTTTATAATTTAATTGGCCAATATTCGCTAATGCCAATATGACGGATCATGTGGCTGAAATGTGTAACCGAGTTCTTTTAAACGTTTTAGAAAATTAATGGTTAACAATGTTTTTATTAAAAAAAAATCATCTCTAACGAACTGACATATTGAACACATTTATCGGGTTAAAATTGAGTTGATAAAGGTTTCACCTATTCGGTTAAGTAGTCCAATTTAGTATATTTAAAGTGAACCAAGTGGTAGGCAATGGGAGAGAGAGAGACGTGGGGATTAATAATTGAAAGAGGAGGCACGAGGGCCCACACCGTTTGAAAAAACTCTCACAAGGATCATAAGAGAAAAAAAGATCCTCTAAATATCCCAAGATTCACAACATGGGACTTGGGTAAAATAACAAATAACGGGGGGCAAGTCATGGGAAGGCTACAGGGTCTGTAGGACCAAAACCTTGACCAAATCACCTCTCACAGTACATCCAAACAGGCAACCAGCGTCAATTCATCATTAAAATCATTTCAGTAAAGGTGCATGATAAATAAAGATACGGGAGACGTTGGCGGTGTGTGAAACCTGACAAGAGATCAATATTTTATGTGAGGTGGGACTTAACACAGACAAACAAGCTGAGGGCTAAGCAGTAAAGAAAAAGGAGGGTTGGGGTCATAGGGATCCGACTAGATTGATGTTAGACCGAGCGTGGGAGTTGGTTCAAAATCTTTTTCTCTTACAAAAATGCTTCAACTTTCTGTCACTGGGAGAGAAACGATAAAAGAGAAGGGAAAGAAAAGAAAGCTGCGTGAAAGATGTGATCTTGTTTATCTGTTTTGGGTGAAAGTGCTTTTTTAAGCTTTCGGGTATATATATATATATATATATATATATATATATATATATATATATATATATATATATATATATATATATATATATATATATATATAGAACATTCAACATTACCAAAACACCGCCACAATCTAGATGATGCATGTGCACAGTTTAGAGTACAAGCAGATCAAACCCCATCTCTACTATATAATTGAAGAGCCAGATACACATCTAACATGACCTGTTGGCAAAGTCTTCCAAAATCGAATTTGATGCCCCTGAAGAAGATATCGTTTCTTTCAGTCCAAATCACCCACCATACTGAAAACAACCATACCCACCACAATAATCTTCATTTTTTTTATGCCGTAAAATCATGGGACCAAGCAGGAGGTCCCGAATAACAAAACTTGAACGAGTTTGAACAGACGATACATCCCAAGTTTGAAAAAATAAGTCTAGAACGATCGGGCAAAGCCCAAATAGGTGAGTCATGTCCTCTACTGCCTTCTCGCAAAAAACACACATGCTGAAAAATTGAATCCTCCGTTTCCTGACATTAATCTGGGTTTGAACACGATCCAGAGCCACTAGCCACGCCAAAGCTTTTGTCCTTGGAGCGGGCTCCTTACCCCACCTACAATCAGTGGGAAACCAGTCCATCCTGGATGACAACAAAGAATGATAAACTTGCTTAATGGAGAACCTATCTTCGCTCGCCATGGCCCAGGGAAGCCACGAGCGGCTATAAACAGGCCTAAGATCCTTGCCACTGAAGGACCGAAGTGTCTTCCACTACTCCAGCCAGAGGGATGAATGACACACTGAACTGGGCGTCGAAAGAAGGGAGTCAGGTAGACTACCATATTTTTGTTTAACAAATGTAACCCAAGGAGATTGAGATGTGAAAGCTACCATGCCCACTTCAAGACTAAAACGATGCTCCTCTTTCTCAGAGCCGGAATCTTCAAACTGCCTCGCTGCCTTGGGAGAACGATATGTTGCCAAGAAACAAACGAGTACTTTTTGTGAGACACATTCTCAGACCAAAGGAAGTGCAAAAGCAAACAGTTAATCGTTCGTTCTATTATTGTAGATATAATGGACATGCTCATACAAAACTCTAGTAATCGGGCCAAAATATGGTGAATTAGCATCAATCGTTCCGCAAAAGATAAATATCGGGCCTTCTAAGACTGCAATCTCTCTTGTACCCGCTCTATAGTAGACATTCAAGATGATGTTCTCGCCGACTGCAGTGAGTGCAACGATAGACCCAAGAAATTGATAGGAAGGTCGTATATTGGGCAGTTAAAGATCCTTGTAGCAACCAATTGGAGAAGAGGGTCAACATTGAGTAAGACCAGAGCACACTTACTCTCGTTCAGGCGAAACCCTGAAATTGCAACAAAGACTTTAATAATGAAGTACAACCTGGGCATCTGATTAACATTCATATGGCCAAATATTATAGTATCGTCTGCATATTAAATTGTGTGACCAACAAAACCAAGAATGCCCAAGGAATCCAAGAAGCCTGTTTGTTTTGCCATTTTCATGAGAATAGGTAAACCATTTACCGCGATATTAAAAAGGATAGGGGCAAGGGGACGACCTTGTCGCACATATCTAGCCAACTTGAATTCTTCGTCTCTCAGTTTGTTGATGCAAACCGACGATACGAATTTTGTGACCAACTCTTTAACCCATGCTATAAACCGATTGCCAAACCCCATGTTTGTTAGAGATTCAAACAGAAAATCCCATGCCAGACTATCATAAGCCTCGTGAAAATCCAATTTTAGCAAGAAGTACGGTGCTCCAGTCTACTGTAAAGAGTGAAGAAGCTCAATTGTATAAATAAAAGACTCTTGTAAACTTCGACCTGGAATAAAAGCCCCCTGATTCGGAGAGACAAGTTAATCAATGACAGTGCGCAACCGATTAGCCAACACCTTAGATATAATGCGATACAAATCACCCATCACCAAAATCGGCCTGAAGTTGGATATGTCTGATGCCCCTTACATCTTAGAAATCAAAGAGATGATTGCCATATGATATGGTTTAGGCAACCTTACATTACGATAGAATTCATCGAACAAGTGAAGCAGGTCAGTTTTAACATTTACCAAAAAGCTTTGAAGAAGTCAACGTGGAAATCATCAAGGCCTGGGGCCTTCCATCCTGAGAGTCCGCTAATAGCATTAGAAATCTTGACTTCGCTGATTTGAGCCTACAGAGGAACGAATTGGTTTGTCGTCAACCGCTTATAGCCCATATCGCCGATGACCCCCCCCGACACCTAAGTCGATCGAATACAGCCTGGAGAAATAAGAAGTAATAGCTGACAGCCAATTTTGCTGACCAAACTGGTATCCATCGATCTCGACCGAGAGTAACCGGTTCTTACTGTATTTATTTGATGCGTTCGTGTGAAAAAAATTGTGTATTATCATTGTCATTAGCCAACCATGCAACTCTGGCCCTCAACTTCCATCTAAGCTCATTTCGTTCTCTCCATTTTGCAACGAGGGCAGAGAAGACGACGATACACTTCTGCAACTAAAGCACTTGACTCTCCGACACACCAACAAGATCGACCTGACTTTGGGCCAGATAGGAGAGCTCAGCTTCTCACTGGCAGATGAACCTAAACTTGTTCAGGTTATTAAAGCTAAGCCATACTTTAATACGCTGCCGAAGACAAAGAAGTTTTGCATGGATGCGATGGCCTCCCAAGATCCCGTATCAGGTTGAGCCCACGATTGTCCGACCAACTGCTGAAAGTTTGGCACATGAAGCCGCCACTCCTTACAGAAGAACCTATGACACAATTTGAAGCCTGCATCCCAAGAAATAGTAAGTTGTCCATGATCGGACATGGTCCGCGACAGCAGGCATGCAGTGACATTTGAGACCACATGAAATAGTTCTGGGGAGAGAAAAACACGATCAAGTATCCGCAAGCAAGGGCGAGACCTCATATTTGACCACAAGAATTGCTCTCTCACATGAGGTACAGAGTAAAGCTGGTTTCGCCGAACAAACTCCAGAAACCCCCTAATGGAGGGGTTGAGAAGAACCAATAGACTAGAATCCTGCGTGGACAACAGACAATTGAAATTCTCTCCTAAACACTAAAGAGATCCAAATATAACCAAAACTTGGTCAAAATTAGCCCAGAATGTTGGTCACAAGGTAGACACGACAGAGCAATACACAAAGGTGAAGACAATATCTTGTAGCGACGACAAAAAGTTTGCAGAAAGAGAGATGAAATAATGACCAATATCCACTATCGCCACCTTAAGAGAAACTTTCCAAAGAATCAGGATGCCACCAGCAAACCTAACGGCCAGTTTAAAAGCATATGCCACACCTCTCCATAAATAAGATACCACTGATAACAAAATATCCTCCATTTTGGTTTCATAAATTACAACGACGTTCATACTTTCATACCTAATCCAATTAGCTAAAAACAAGTGCTTACGGGGGTAATTCATGCCCTTAATATTCCAAAAATACATCTTCATGATAAATAATCAAGCAGCACCCTAGTACGCCTTTGCCTGACTGAGCATCGAACTAAGCTGGAGCTATTTTCTTGAAATTGGGCTTGCGAATGGGCCAATGATTTAGCTCTACAAAGACTATTTGCGACCCTGACCGTCGATCGTGCCCGAGAAACAATCTGTTGTTGGATCGAAGAAAGCTGCCCTAGTGAAATCTACACTCCTAGTGCCCGCGAAGCCTTGACGAATTACATACCCCATATGTCAAACATGTCATCGACCCCCTGCAACCCACCCCCCGAACCTAACGAATCTGGGCAAGGTTGTGGATGCACGGGTTGCAAGCAGGAGACCCCCGACCCCCCCTGAACAGATGCTCCAAGAACCTCCACTGGACATCCCCCGTCTTGATCAGGTAGGCAGTCAGCCGAATACAGAAAGTGAGTTTGTTGCGGCATGCAAGATAAAAATGAGACCATGCAGGTAAAACCCAAAAACACGTCGGGGCAGACCCCATGCACACCATGATGCCTTCACACGATAGAAATATCGTTAGATGATGAAGTGTAGAATCAATAGAACAAAAGATCCCATAATCATCAAAAAATGAATGGGCTCAAGATCCATCATGGGCGATAAATGCAACACAACTCCCGGAAGCAAGATCGTGACGGCAGCCCAATAGTCGAATGGGCAAACCGGATGAACGTATAGAGCCCAAAGAATTCTCAATATAAGTGGACCCACACTCCATTTTGAGAACAATCGTACTTATTAACTCGTCAGGGCGAATGTGACAGCTTGCTGGCTTAGAATGATGCTTCCCGATGGTTGCTCCGGGATACAAGCGATAGAACTCTGACGAACGACCGACCTCACGAGATGAACAAACGACACCAGATATCTTTAATGGTACCCAGAGCGATCTTATCTTTATCGTCGAAAATGAAGAGGTACCTGCCTCCAAGGTACACACCTGCACCACATCATAGAAATATACAATAGGTCGACGAGGAGCAGGGACCCGATGCCTGGCCTGTGGTGAAGGTTTCGGCTTATGAGACTTGCTGAATTGGCAAACAATACGCCAAATTCTCGAATGATCCGAGCCACACCTGTGATAGAAAACTCTTGAACGAAAGTTGCGATTGAAACAGACAATACACCACCAGTCCCTCGACTTCGTCCGACACACATCCGCCCATCGCCTAAGGTTGCAGAAAGAAGGTTGCCACGCCGGCCTAACAAGATTCCACCCCTCTAATACATTCTTGTTAGAACACGGCAAAAAAAAGAGCATTGAGCGACCCCTGAATCTCGTTGTCTTCCATAGCTTCCCTGCGAAGAGACTTGACAAACTACCGGACGTCCCCTAAATCAAGCACTCATCGACGCAAGCCGCGGACCAGGAACCCATATAAGAATGCGAAGAATCCCTGAGACAACTTGAACGGGACCCTAACCGGAGCCCCCCACTTCTGGACCAACACCGTGAAGGCCCAAACATTAATCCCCTTCGCCAACTCCAGGAGAGCCTCTTTGTTGTGAGAAACCGACCGACCACACAAGAGACTCCAAAATTGATCGGACCCCCGTGGCTTGCCTCTCATCACCATATATATATATATATATATATATATATATATATATATATATATATATAGAGAGAGAGAGAGAGAGAGAGAGAGAGAGAGAGAGAGAGTTACCCTTCTAGGGAATGAAGGTAAGTCATCAAGGTCAAAAAATCAGGGGAGTTGAAGGCGAAAAGGGTCGACACCATCGCCTCCATCTCCGTCAATGATGCCTTTGTGATGAAGGTGTGGAAGGCCGATCTGAAGGCGGGAGACAAGATACTGTTTTTTTCGAACGGGAACAGGAAATTCACCAGGGCTCTTGGGGTTACCTTGGATCTCAGCGACAAGCCGGTGGGGTTGGGGGTGCGGTCGAGGCGGTACGCTCTTCTGGCAGAAGACGGTGTGGTGGAGGTCGTGAGGTGCTCGATTTCAGAGGGGGAAATAGGTGTGACTGCTACTAGGGTTTTGCAGAGAGAAAGAGTGCGAAAGAGAGAGATGCACCAATTGAGGAGGTCATCAGAATAGTGGTGGCGACGGGCGGTGGTTGGATGGGTTGGCCTGCGAACAAATCGAAAGAGGGGGAGTGGGGTGGCACCAAAAACAGAGAAAGAAAAAACAAAACAGAGAATGTGGGTGCCGCCGGCCTGGTAGAGGCCGACGAGGGAGTGGGGTGGCACTAGCCGGAAAGCACCGACCGCGCGCGGTAGCCGGTGGTTGGAGGAGGAACTGGGTGAGGGGGAGGAAGTGGTGTCAGGTGAGAGAGAGAGAGAGAGAGAGAGAGAGAGAGAGAGAGAGAGAGAGAGAGAGATGCCATGTGATCCGTGTCATGCACGATGCACGGACGCAGAGAAGGGTGATTGCCTGTGGGTTAGTTGGCGATGGACGTAACAGAGATCAAGATTGACCCAGCTAAGTACGATTGTGACTGAGCCTAGTCGTCCTGCCTGTGACAGGAGATCCCAAATCTGCCTGGTCTTGTTTGATTTGCAGGACTAACTTGTTCTCATCTGGTATAGGATCAGTTTCATGTCACGGATATAGAGAATGGGACTGGAGTTTTGTAAGATGTGCATAGTTGTGACAAGATCTTGATATGGTCGGCCCTACAAACAGTTGGGACTTCAACCTTAACTAGGCCAGCTTGCTTTGCCTATCAAGATGCTTGTTAAGGATCTAGCAATGCAGAGAATTGGAAACAATTAAGATGAAGTGAGGCCTATTTATGCCGTTAGCTCCACCCATTTTGCTTAAAAGTGTACTGTTCAACCAAATATTCAGCTGTTTGTTAAAGTCTCAAAGGGTACTGGTGATGTTATGCCTGTCCCAAAATTATGATAAAACTAGCAGTGAGCCCGTTTGATATTTTGGGCTTCATCCCACAGAGAGAAAGAGATATGTTCATCTGACGTTTGTTTTGATTTCATGAATTCCAAAGAAATAAAAAAGGGGAGAAAGGGATGTGGCCTTGGCTGAGAGGGATGGTACATGTATTCTGCAGGGGAAGCACCTGTTGGGCCATGGCTTGATTCGATCCACTTTGCAACTGCGACGAATATTTTAGCCAGACGCCTGTTGGTCTTCTCCTCCCCCCCCCGCCCCTTGGCATTGTCTCCAAGTGTTGCATCGTATTGAACTTTTCCTACCACCAAATGACAATTAGCCTAGTTGATGGAAGTGTCTATGGGCTTTCAACAACATTCAAAACAAAGCCAACAATGCGAACCCACCTGGTTAAACTAATTGACTCGGTCTAGTTTCAGTATTCTCGTCACTAGTCTCAACTCTTAAATTAGGATGCACCTCATCCAAGTGGGATGGGATGGGATGGGATGGCTGTATGGTTGAACTTTGCCTTTACCTAAACAAGGCCAAGAAAGGCAGATACTGTTTCTAAACATACCAATTTTTTAGCCAGAAGCTTAGCTAAATTAGCTAGGTCGCGAATTAGGGCTGTCAACGGGTTCAGTTTGTATAGGTTAGATTACCCAACCCAAATTCGAATTTTCGGGTATGGGCATGAAAAGTGTCAACCTGAATAATATTCGGGTCGACCCAAACCCAACCCGACTCAAGTATTATATATATATATATATATATATATATATATATATATATATATATATATATATTTCATGTGCGGGTTTGAGATTCTATTTTCATGACCTGACAAAACCCAAACCTGGCCATTAGTTATATGGGGGAGTTCGGGTCAACCCTGACCCGACCAGTTGACAGTCCTACTGGAAATGATCAAATTTTGGAAGGATATCATCCCCATGATTAGCACCATCCTAATGAGGGTTTTTTATGTAATATACTTTATATGTGAATAAACTTATAGAGGTCAGCCTGACCATAGTGACAAATATTGCGAGATTTATGAAAATCTCTTGAGAAATGGTCTGAAAGTTTAAAATGGTAATTTCTTGCAATATTTTTAAAATATCATGATTTTTTTGACAAAACATAAATATCATGATTTGAATGCAATATTTACATTTTAAACGGCTATATAAATGAAAAAATTGTGCAATTTTTAATTTTAAATAATTTTATTTATATTTTCTTATAAAAATTATTTTTATATTTTAATTTATTTTTTATTGCCAAAATTTTGCCAAAAAAATGCTAGACTTTCAAATAAATTTCAAAATCTCACAAGTTTTTGACTGCCGAAAAAACGTGTTTTAAACTTTTGTCACTATCCGCATAACCCCAGCTTGCCTTTAAAAAAGAAACAAAGCCAAGAAAGTCTTAAGGAGGCTCCAACCCACCAATAATAAATCAAAAGAAAACAAATTAAATCAGGATTAATTCTTTCAATTGTGATTTCTTCTTCTCATCGTATCTTTTTTTTCTCTGACAGAGAAAGCTGAGGTTAAGCAGCCCTACCAGTTATACATCCACACCATTTTGGGATTCGAACTTGCAACGTCCCAACACAAGTGGACGGGTACTAAATGCTCCTGCCAGAAAAGCGGAGAAAACGGAAAATTAGGTAGGTGCTTTATATTTATCATATGTATAAAAAACAAAACTTCTCATTTAGTTTCTTCACGCCTACTGTTTTTTCAACAATAACCCCAGCTCTATTCGTTGGTCTAAGCAAGATATATGACTTACTTGAAATTGATTGAATGAATAATTAAGAAAATAAGAATCTCAAAATTCAGATTTCAGCTCACCTAAAGTGGAAGCAAGTCACTTCCTTAGTTTAATAATAATGTGGTGCTCGGTGGTATCCCATGTGATAAGTGGGGTCTTGTGCCCACAGGTTCGAATCCCTCTGTCACATGGGGCTTAAGAGATATCTGGTATGGGTCTGCCTAACCCAGCTTGCCTTTCAAATAATAAAAATAAAAATAATAATGTGGTGCTTGAAGTAAGAATTAGGGATGCAAATGGGTGGGATGATGGAGGTTTTGCAATTTTGGCTATGCCGAATCCGGTCCAGTTTCGACACTCCATGTATTTAGTTATTTCGTATCCTAACCCGTTTGTATCCATAGTGAGAATTATCCAACGACCCACAATGCCCCAGCGAGGAATATCTGTCGATACAAGGGATGAGGTACTCAAATATATACATGCATGCTGATGGCATTGTTTGCATCTTTCATAAACAACTGCTATGTTCAACCTTCATTCTAAAAATGTGTGTTTTGACTATTTTTATTATGCAATGGAACAATTTCATATTTTTATTAGAGGTTATTTTTTATGCAATGCAGCAGTGGCATCTATCTCAAGATTTCTCAAGATGGAGATCACACTCATCTCAAGAAATGCCAAGATGGATGGCTGTCAAGGAGGTTGCCGCATGCTGCATGCTCACCATGTGGCAACCCTACGTTTATTATATATAACTCACAGGTTATCACTATTTTTTTTTGACAGAGCACAGGTTATCACTATTTAATCCAAGTGAGGTCATTCATAGTTTGAGGGGCGTTTGTTTCATGCCCTTTCCTATAACAAGAAGCTCTCTTTTGTAGGAAACAGAGTGAAAAGATATCTTCATTACAAACATGTGGTGGGACTCACATAATAGATGAAAAAAAACTTGTCAAAATTGGTTTATGCCTCCCCATATCGAGAAGCACTTTCCCTTCAAAGTGTCTCTTTCAAAGGAAAGAGACTCCCTTGGATGGGATAGTAACAAACATCCACAGAAAACTTGGGTCTTGAAATGTTTTTTCAGAAAGCACAGGACACTTTTAGTATTATGTCAAAAGCGAGAATCACAAAATTTCCCAAAATATTAGATTGATGCAGTTTGAGTCATTTTCACATGAAAAAAACATTCACTTGTTTGCGAGTTCCAGATTTTTCTACTATAGTGTGTACTTTTCAGTGTGAGAAAAAGTTTCATAGCGTTTGCAAAGAATGTTGCAAGATAGCAAACAAACCTGGTAAGGCACTTTTGAAGCATCTTCTCTGCCCTCCAATCGTAGGGAAATGGCATGGGCCGACCCCGTCTTGATATTTCAATGATGATCCGTAGGACAGGATCCAACCAGGGCAGGCTGGCCTCTTTGACATTTGAGGCCACTGCCTAGGGCCTCAAATAAAAAAATATAAGGCTTAATATTTCACATGCTGAGGGCCTCTAATGAAAAAAATTATATGGAGAAATATGGGCCTCCAATAAAATATGCCTAGGACCTCAACTTCTCTTGAGCCGTCCCTGGATCCGGCCCAAGAGCTCCATTCCCTGTCTTCCAAAACCCAGCTCCCAAAGGACCGTCCAGCAATAAAAAAAAATGATCTGTACAGTCTCTTGCTGCATACCCTATATATATATATATATATCCTTGCTTTTCATCTTTCTCTGTCCAAACTGCATTTGTTATGAATATACAGGTTGAGAGGGATTGACTTGTGTTAGGTGAAAACCATGTCACGAAGATACAGGCACGACCAGCGACTTGACAAGGGATATATATATCCGGGCCGGCTGGCATTTTTGATATTTGAGGCCACTACCTAGGTCCTCAAATGAAAAAAAAAAACTATAATACTTATACTTCACATGCTGCGGGTAGGATGGCAGTGGACCGGGGGACAACGGCCCCGCCCAGCCTCGTCCCGTTTGGACCGGGGATGAAGGGCATGAAACGGATATGAGGGTTAAAATCTATCCCAGTGCAGGGATGGAGGCAGGGATGGACTTACGCTTTCCCCCGTTCTTCCCCGTCCCCATCACAATCCCCACCTTGCCCCGCCTCGCCCCTGTTTGGACCGGGGATGGAGGATTTGAAACGGGGTTGGAGGTTAACATCCCCGTGCGGGGATGGAGGTTCGGATTTTGAGATGGGGCGGGGGTGGAGACCTTGTTCCCCGCCCCCACCCCACCCCGGTCCACTGCCATCCCTAGCTGCGGGCCTCCAATAAAACATGGCACATGCATGTGCCTCATGCTGTGGGCTTCCAATGAAAAAAAAATGGAGAAATATGGGCCTCCAATGAAATATGCTTCTCTCTCTCTCTCTCTCTATATATATATATATATAGAGAGAGAGAGAGAGAGAGAGAGGTAGTTGCTCAATTCATAGGTTCTGCAACTCAAGCTCAAGCGCGTTGACCATTCATCGTGCACGTGACGGACAATTAGTACGCAAAAACAAAAAAAGTCATGCAAAAACACAAAAATAGGCAAAAAAACCCTTTAGTGACACTTCAAAATGCTGCTAAAAGCACAAAAATAGAAACACTGTGGGTGTCCCCACTTGGCTTTTAGCGGTGTTTTGAAGCGCCGCTAAAGGTCTCAAAGGAACTAGAACTTTTAGTGGCACTTTGAAATCACCGCGAAAAGGTAAAAAACACAAAAAAACATTTTTTGCTCGTTTTTGCATGCTGACCGTCCATCATGTGCGTGCAATGGATGGTCAGTGCGATTGAGTGTGGGTTGAACACCTATGAATTGAGCAGCTAACAATTATATATATAGAATCACTAGAACATGAGAACTGAAAATATGAGAACTAATGTGTGAACCACGGTTTCATAGATTTTTTTGTTTTCTCTTGAATCTAACCATATGGATGTTATCTACATGCTTGGTTTTATAAGAACCCGCTCTTGAATCATCCAATTTTGATGCATATACAATTTTTTTAAGGTTTTAAAATCAATGGCTCATAATCTTCATAAATATTCAAGCATTCAAAAATCACATTTTTTCATCAAAAATACATGATCCAATGATTGATTCCTAGCAAATTCACCATGCCAAGCACATCCACATGGTTGGATTTACAAAAAAAGTGTTGAAAATGCCTATATTTCTAATTCTCATATTCTAGTTACTATATATATGTGTGTGTGTGTGTGTTAAAATACACAACCATGTAACATTTTGCAGCATAAGCTCGGCTCAACCCTGGTTCATGTGCTGCCCTAACTAGAGGGGATCTATGGACCGCTTAACTGATCCCCTGTGTGATGCAGCCAAACAGATGACTGCATTTTGAGTGAGACCTGCAT